>NC_081524.1:30492307-30823807 GCF_030273125.1 Centropristis striata
TAAGTGGTGCATCATCTGATTTGATGTGATTTAAGCAAGTGCCTCCTCTTGAGAAGACAGAAATTATACTAATGTCTTGTATACTAACAATGAACTAATGGTAGTTTTCAAGTTGATCAAAAGCCAGCTGAAAGTGGATGTTCTGAGGTCAGGTTGAAAATAAAGTTTACCCAAGAGGATGTTCTCCACTTATGGTTATCATTATGTGCACACAGAGGATTTGGCTTGATATATAAGCACCAAAGTACACATAATAACAACAAAAACATCCTTGGGGTTATTAAAGTTCATAGTTGCATCTGTATAAAATCATCTCCTCTATCTCTGCGAGCATATGTTCTAGCACAAACAAGTTTATTTTCTAAATTCTATCCTGGTCAGCTCATTTTTTTTTTTGCTTTAAACCATTTTTCTGTCTCATCTTGTGAGGAAAGGCATTTTCCTTTTCTTAAGTAGCAGATAACACCTGCTGCTGCTTTAGCAGAAAGTAGCACAAGTTAACACGCACATATGGAATTTAGCCCTATGGTTGTTGGAAAGATGATCCTCTGAGAAGAGTGGCAAACTCCAGAACGGAAGCCCTGCTGTGACCAATATATAACCCAGCATGAGTCATCCTGCCAAGACCTCACAGATATGATGACCCCTCTACATTGTACTTGCATCAGTCGGGCCCCTGCAAGACAAGGTTTGCATCTCCCGGCTCTGATCGTCTTCAGATGTTCCTCCTCTCCCTGAGGGACATCGAAAGAGCAGAGCAAGGGTGGAGAAAGGGAAAGGGAAAAAAGAAACCAGGAGAATCAGTCATCTCCTGAGGCCCAGGGTGTTTCATTTTATACACTGCTTCCTGAACTAATGCCACTGATTTGATTTGTCTAAGGTAGAAATACACTTCAGCGCTGCCTTATTCACTCAGCAACTTTAAATTATTATAAAAGGGTTTGTGTGTGTGTGTGTGTGTGTGTGTGTGTGTGCGGGAGTATGAGTGAATGGTAGGACTTTCATCATGAGATGACAAAGAACAGTCAAGAAGACTGATGTAATGATAAAATCAATCAGGATTTGATACATGGCACCATCTCGCTGCTCACCACAGCCGTTATTCCTAAGATATCACTATTTCAGTGCGCCAGAAATTATATAGAACCACAGCTCTCAAGTTCTTTTCCCCTCGTCCATTCTAGTGTGGCTGAAAGGAGCCACAGGGGTGATGAGGATAGTCTGGCTGACCCTTACCTCAAAGAAAACCCCCAAGCAGGTGCCAGAAGCTCCCCAAACACTGAGATCACACGAAGGGAACAGAGCTGTTGAAAGTAAACAAATTAGCAGTTGGCTTTTTATGTTGCCCTTAGGTTTGTGGGATTTCATTAGAGTTGGAAGTACATGCAACCACAGGTAAAAATCCTCCTGGATGCTAAAACATGTGGTATGTTTTTGAAGTGATAACCGCTGGGCCTCTCCAAAACAAGTACAGACTCTGTCCCAGACCCACAGCTTCTACATATAAAGAACACAAGAGGGAGAAGACTCCCTGGCATGAAGAGAAACTCACTATTTCAAAGGCTTCTCTCAACATATATGTGTTATTCAAACTTGGCTTATCATTGTTACCATGTTTCGACATCCCATTGGTCTGATGACCCGCTAGTCCAAAGAAATTATCTTTCTCTAACGCTAACCACAGCACTGTCACACCATAAAACATAATTCTTTTTTTAAGAAGTTCTATGTTCAGACTATTGGGTCGTAGGACCCATATCAAGGTATTATAACTACGGTTAGGAACAGGACCACGCTTCTCCCACCTACTAACTCACCTCAGCGTGTCTAACCCTCTGTCTACTGTTTGTCTCAGTTCTCAGGACCCTCCCCCCAACCCATATTCTTCTTCTCTTTGGCCTCACAAAAAGAAGGTCCTGGACTTGAAACCCATGGGGATGATGAAGCAGTATGCTCATCTAAGGCGTAACCCATCCTCAGTCTCAGGAACAACAAGGTTCTCAGGCGCTGCTCAAGATGCTTCCATATCTAACCTGTTTGGTTCAGATAAAACAGTTCAGACTTCAGAGTTCTATAAGTACGGCACATTTGGGCTGATTGGAAAGCTGCCAAAACAACTGAACCAAGCCCCCTTAAAAAGGTCAGCTTCCAAGTGGACCTCAACCACGGGATTTTCTTTTTCGCAGATATGTGATTTTCGCAACTATCAATAAATACATCTGCTCATTGTGAAATCTGCTCAGGGAGCGACCTTATCATTGATCTGTCTATGGCCTTATATGTATATGCAAATAATTTGGTAACCATGGAAACACATGCACATCAGCATGTGTTCTTTCCTTGATAAAACTGTCAAAAGTTGTTTAAACTGCTGTGATTGTATCAAACTCTATGTACTTTTTCTGTTTATTAAGCCAATTATAAAGTGATCCCACAGTGATCCTACAGAAATAAGCCCCTAAACATTACATCACAAAACACTTATTTTTTTGTGAGCTCTTTGTAAACCCAAACAACATTGATATCCTTTGTAAAATAAAATAAAAAGTTAGTGTTAACTGGAACTCAAACTATAATGCAACAATGTATCATTTTTACCTCTTAGTCCAGAACAAATTAACCAGGTGTGAAAGCACCCTGAGTTCACCTCCACCTGGGGGGTCGTTACTATGGTCACTATCTACTCTCTGTTTTGCTGAGCTTTGCCCTTCCTCATGAGTAGTGACAAGGTCAAAGCGTAGACTCTAAATATCAGTTTGCATATTATGCTCAGTCACTCAACATGAGTTAACTGAGCATTTTTATAGTAGTAAATACTAAAAGTATTTTAACAGTACTTTTCGCAGTTCTTCCAAAAAATCTGACTTTCATGCAGAAAAGTGGAAATTTAATGCTGAGATATTAACCGTCATAGTTTATGTGAAATTGTCACAATAACATAACATTTTATTACAGACCACTCAAGAGACAATTTTTATGATATGTTTTTAGATGCAACTCATTTCATCAGTCCAGATTGTCTTTTCATGGCCATAGCACTGGGATTTAACAAGTGGAAGTGGCTTGGATCTCACACTGAAAAATATGTCAAAAAATTAGTTTTGCCTCTTTTTTTTAATGCTGAGCCGAAGTCAATGATCATACGTTCACAAATTTTGACACTGCAAACAATGATGAAATACATTTTTCTACTGACATTAAATAGCAGCCAAGATATTTTCAGTATTCGCTTGAGCTTGCTTATTCTATTGCTGGCTTCTCCATAGAGAGTGTCAAAGTGTCCTCGAGCAAGACATTGAACCCATAACCGCTCCCGATGAGCAGGCTGTCACCGGCATCTGCAATGAGTGTATGATTGTGTGTGTGAATGGGTGATTGTTGGCATGTGTTCTTAAGTTAGAAACAACCAGACTAGAAAACCCTGATATAAATACAGTACATATAAGTTTCAAATGATGGTGCATTGACCTGTTGTACTCTGTGCCATACATGGATTAAACAGTTTATGAGTGATGACACAGTAATACATACATATCTTGTTGGATGATATACAATACATGCAGTGCTGTCACTGTAAATTCTCCATTCCCATTTCTCTCTTCCATAGAACAGTTTAGAGAAAAAGCACCAAGAGTGGATGAAATAACATTTGCATACTACACAAAAGCAATTCCCTGGTTGTGCTTTTCAAGAGACTGCTGGAGGAAGCTGGACATAGGATTCAGTGTCTTCTGTGGTCTGTAAATGTGATGAATCCAAAATATCTACATATTTTCCCAGACACTCTATCTCTTTTCGTACTCTGGTCCGGCCAGCAGGCCATGTGTATTGGGCTTCACGCTTCCCAAGCTCCTTGCCTGCCTTCTACAGACCACGACTTCCTACCACAGGACCCCTGCCGCTCAGCGAGGCCCTGAGGCCAGACCACTCGTCTACCCAACACTAATGGCTCTGTTTAGTAACTCAGAGCCACTAGCAGTTGAGCCAAGCGCTCTCCAGGAGTCAAATTTGACATGGAGACCATAGAGTACATTCACACAGATTCCACACAAGTGTAACAGGTCAAATTGCTCCAGCATCCCTCTCAACCACAGTCTATTTATTCACCAGCTACCTAATTGTTAGAGAGTGCTTTTTTGTTGCAAGAGGTCCTCAAAAAGACTCCAAAGGAATAGAGGAAAACAGTTGACTTATTCAAAGTTTCTGTTATTGGACCACCATATCTTGCAAATAGTTGGATGTTACTTTTTTAGAGACATTCACAGGATGAATCCTAATCACTATGGTAACCAAAATACTGAACCCTCTAGTGCCACCAGTAGGTCAAAGTTTTGACTTATCCAGTTAAATATCTCAACATCTACAAGATGTATTTGCACAAAATGTTGCTCAGACATGCATGGTTTCCAGACAATGTATCTCAATGTGTCCCTACACCAGCAGGCGTTAGCAATTAGCTCAAAGCTGTTCACCCTCACAGACGGTGCTGTAGATGCTTACAGGCAAGGTCTCAAAGAGTGGATTGCGGCCGCTGATTGCACCATGAATTGCACATCACTTGAAAATACTATCTGCCCGGTCTCAGGGTTCAACACACAAAAGATATTGCACTAATGATATTATACTGCAAACACATCCATAAAGTTTTTCAGTTGAGTGCAATTGGCCCTTTTTTGCATCTGATTGCAATTATCCATATGGCAGAGTATGAATGTTGCCTTTCCTCCAAGAACTCAATAGGCAGAACAAAGGCAGAGAGAAAAAGAAAAATTACATTTTCTGTCTGGAGCTACAGGTCCACAGCTTGGCATTGCCAGACTAATTTGCAAATGCATATTAGTCTGGAACCTCTGTTATTTTTGATTTTCAAGGGGCGTTATCCAATGAGGGTGGACGAATAGACCTACAAACAATAACAGCACCGAAACATGACCCCCCCAGCCAATCAGAGTCTTATAACCCGCCTTAAATTACATAAAACATTCTGTTTAGCACAACAGAGGCCAGCCCAGGTGGAAATCTATCTGATTGAGTGACTAGACACATCTGCCAGAGCAAATAAAACATGAGAGCAGGAGATGCGGCTGATAACAGGTCCTGATCGATGAGGTGCAGGGGCATTCCTCAAAATCTTTGAAGAGTGTGGCTACTAGTAGGCCTGTCACGGTAATTACTTTATCTACTTATCGTTATTTTTATATATCGTATCGACACTCAGCCTGCTCTCTGTGGGAGGCTCGGCTCACACACACACACACACACACAGTGCGGACGCTAGCCAGCTGAAGCATAGTGAGTGTGTTACTCGAAGATAAGTTTCCCGACGGCTGCACAACTCCAGAAAGTTAGTGGTATAAATGGAATTGGTGCCAAAGCGTGTTGTGTCGTGTAGGAACTTTTTGGATTTCACTGTTCAGCTCAGCAGCTGCACAACAACTGCACACTCGGAAGGCTGTTCCATTTGTGCGTTTCACCAGCGAAAGGAAGGATTCTGGCCTCGTCTCTGGAGGACCCGACTCTGAAGGAAGGAGCCTACCAAGGAAGGATCCTTGACATTGGGATACAGCCACTGTAATGCCACAGAGCTAACCGTGCAGCTTATTAGCACTGTGCTACTGCGCAGCACTGACTGCCCTGCCTCTTTAAGGAGTCATGCCACTCTTATTAATGCAGACTTTTTGTGCTTTTTTAGTAATTCTGCACGTGTTTGAAAGGCAGTAGGAATTGACAAAAAATGATCTGAAACAGCTGTTTATATATTATTTATAATAAATAATAATATAATATTTATCGCAGTACAATTTCTGTTAACAGAGCCTGAGAGTCTATTTTATTTGTTTTGATTGATTTATGTTTTATTTATCTAGGATGTTTTAATATTTATTTTCCACTTTTCAATTCCAATGTTTAATATTCTTGAGATTTAGAAATTCATTGCTGTGGAATAGAATGTACTCAACGATACAATCGTTTATCGTGATAGTTTCTGGGAAAATTTGTTATCATGACAGGCCTAGCTACTAGTGCTGATTTTTGTGAATTAGGCTCAATGTATGCATATTAATTAATTTAAATATGTAACACAGGAACTCAGAGATGATATTTGCTTTGTAGTGCAATTTGGGGTGCATTTCACCCTTTGAGAATATTATTTTTGTCTTATTTGTGGAGTATTTTGTAAATTTGCCTGTTAGTCATATAATAGTCATATATGACATGACTTAAACATCATGTCTATTTTTTTGTAGTCTATATGCACCTGTTAAATAGTAAAGCATTGTATGGTCAGCCGAACTACCCATCTGCTATTGGCTTGTCTTTGGTGCCGATTGGCAAGTGCCAGCCAAAAGCCCACAGCTTTAGGTTGGGTTTCGGCTATTCTTAAAATTGTATCTATACTCTCAACAAAACTGTCTCCATGCTTAACCAGATCATGTGTTTTTACAGTTTGCAATTAATGTAAGGACAATCTCCCTGTAGGACAATCATGATCACACTGGGCCTTATTGAAGAAAGAAAGCTAAATTAAAGTTTCTGGCTTGGTCTTGCATTGAAAAGAAGAAAAAAAAATACAGAAAGAACACTGTGTTCAAATGGTCAAAAATCGTGACTGTGCGTCGATTCTCAGAAATATCAATTGCTTTTCTGAGAATGTCTGAATATAATATCCTCAGGTTGGACTGGTGCTGACTCAAAGTGTTAGTAGAGAACATGTCAACGGAGCAGCAGTTAAATCATGTTGGATCCTCAGACAGCACTTCGACACTTCCTGTATTGAGCCTTGAGATTTATTGAAGGGCCATGACAGCCGTTGAATTGATTTCTCTGTGTGGTCAGGAAGTGAATCTTAGACCTTCTCATGCAGACCAAACATGCCGACACTGCCACATGATAGTTTCAAACATACACCATTCCAGAAAACATAAATCCCCGATAGTATATAATCTCTGCAAGATCAAATAAATATTGGAACTTAACACATGGGATGAACTAAGGCGTAGATCTCAAGAGTCTGGGCTCAGCACATTAAAACATTCTTTTGAATGTCTCTTCTATTTTTTATTAATTCTTTCTCGATGCACCAAATGTTCTTAACCTTCCAAATCTGCTCATACCCAGCTGTGCTGAATGATTGATCATACTTGATCATAATTGTGTATTACCATAGGTAATGTCTCCTAAATACTATGTATCCATCAAATTTTAAAGAATGAGCCTATAAATACAGTTCACATAACACGTTTTTGCATTCTGTCAGTCAGTATTGTCCGTTTCCCCAGAATGAATGATGGAATATTTTGTGAGGAAATGTGCTGTTTCTTTGAATCACCAACTGCTAAATTTGGAAAATGTGCCAGCAACCCATACTGCTGAGCTTATGTTCGATTTCAATGTGTGAAAATACAAATATGGTGTGAAATGTTTCACTTTCAGCACACTGGTTCAATTTCAAACAGATTTGTTTGTATTATAACCCAGAGAATGACCTATTTAACAGAATAGTAGAATATGAACCACAGCCAGGTTCAGCAGGCTCTACGGACATCATGGCAGAGGTGAAAAGACCAAAAAGGATGTTGACGGAGGTACTAAGAAGAGAGAAAGAGACGCTGAGTGATCAACAAGAGGCCGCCAGACAAATGTAAAATCAAGTGACTTTTATAGAGTTTTGTCAAATAAAAGGCTGCAAGATAGACAGTAAGCTGGTCCTCTTGCTGTTGGACTAGTGAGTAATATTAGCTGATCCTGGCTTTCTTGTAGCTCCTGGTTCATATGTTTTTTAGCTTTAGCAACATGGCTATAACTACCAGCCTGGCTACTGTCAAAAGCAAAAAAAAAACCATCCCCAGAACCAAGATCTCTGTGCTATGATGCTGTCAGTAATAGCTACCCTGTTACACGGGGACAGCTACTGTAAGCTATTTAATTGAGTTGTTAGCTATTTTGCTGAGTTGCCTCTTGGCGAAATGCTGCTCTTTGATAAGCTTTTATTGTGAAGGAACAGTGACCCTGTTTCAGACAGAACTGCATAGTTAAAACAAGACTTATGGGGAGACAATCTTAACATTGGTAGTGCCATTATTTTATAGCCTTTACTTTGTGCCATCAACATTTACTTGATAATGATAAGTTAAAGAAAAAAACCTGTCTGTTGCCACTGTAAAAAATATATAGATACACGTAGTTAGGGAAGTTATTGCATTTAAATTGCAGTCATTCGCAAGAATTTAACAAAACGAATGACAGTTATAATACTTGTTATTGTCAGTAATAGTACATTATATTCAGGCAACACTGCCACTGCTACCACTTCTGTGCACTTTTTGCTACTAATAAAACTAACAGTGCCAGCAGCTGGGGATTCACAGCTTGTTGTCATTCTAACCCTCTCCACTTCAGCATCCATATAAAGCTTTGGCTTCCCACTTGACTGGCTGATAATGACTGACAGCATCCCTGATTCCCAGAATCCAGAGCTAGCCAGCAAAAAAGAGAGGAGGGTGGGCTCAGATGCCAGGGAGCTGAATCAGGGCATGTGTTCTGGATGACTTGATCCAGGCTGGACTGGATGGTCATGCATAAATCACTGCTCCTCTGCAGCTTGATGATGGACAATTTGCTTTTTCCTTGTTTCACTGTTAACAGACAAGGAACGACCAATCCAAACCTGAAGGAAGACTTAGTCATATTTAACCCCTATAGCTTTTATTTTGGCTGCAGGGGTGGTTGTCACTGGCAATGACATCAGCAGTAGCAGTGAGGATAAGTAATGAGAGTGTGTATCACCAAGGAGAGTTATTTATTCAAATGAAATATACCTGAAGTGCCAACCCTTCCTTGATCTGTCAGTTTGAATAATGGTGGTGGTGTGTGTGTGTGTGTGTGTGTGTGTGTGTGTGTGTGTGTGTGTGTGTGTGTGTGTGTGTGTGTGTCTGTCTGTAGGATGTAGCCTGGCTCATTAATCTCCAGGGAGTAGTCCTAGCCCAGAGGGACCAGCGTGGGTCCCTTTGCCCCTTTAAATAAAGCTATGAGAAAGCTTAATTCAACCCTGATCTTACTTGGTCCCCCTGCATCAATTAAGCTCAACTTATTCCCCCCTCTCTCACAAATGCTCTGGCAACACAACAAGTCAAACTCAGCTTTTCAGATGTAGATATACCACAATCCAAGTCTAAGCTACCATCTGTTCTAATTGTAATTCCAAGGAGGAAAAGGCATTTTGCCTTTCGTGGTTCAAGTATGCCCACCAAGCATTCAGGTAGACTTGCAGACTCTATGCCTTTAAGGGCTTGATAATACTCCAAAAATGTATCAAAAGAAAATAAGAACCATAAGAGTGTTGACGCACGAGGGCAAAACAGTAATGCTCTCAGTCAAGGAACTTAATAGTTTTGGTTTTTTAATCCCACTCGCTGAGACCTCTCGGAGGAAAAATTGCCCAATTTGGGCTGCAAGGAAACCGGACCGGTCTCGATCTTGGACTGAATCATTGCCTCCACAACAAAACAAATTTGCATCAATGATTATTTTCCAAGGAGGGAGAAAAATCTTGCAGAAACTTTCCGAGGTATAAACAGCGCAATTATTGACAAACAGTCACCACAAAGGTAACCATACCCGTCTGACGAGTATGCACCGTTCAGCATGTGATATGCATTACTTATCCAGATCTTTAGAAGTGTTGCATTGCTGTATGATGCAGTGGCCTTAATGTGAGCAGGCAGTGGCAATTGAGATTATTGAGCTGGACTAAAGTGTCTCGTCGCCAAAGAGAAGGTAAACTTTATTGGACATTGCAGAATTTGATAGCTTAAAGAAGAACCTGATCTCCTCTTTCTGTTCGCTGTGGTGTTGTTGATGCTCCTTTGGATGTGCTGATACACAGCTAACATATCCAGACTGGTGTCATTTAGGTAATTCTACCTAATGCCTGTGTGATAACATTACTTGAAAAGGCGGCCTAGAATCTTTTTATTGTTATTCAGTGGTGGAAGAAGTTCTCAGATGCATTACTTAAAACAAAGAACCAGTAAAACAATGTAAAAATACTCTAAACTCTCTCTCTCTAAAAATATTATTATTATTGACTTTATTAGAGGTTATAATGCATTTGCTATTGTTGTAGCTGGCCAAGGTGGCGATTGTTTATCTACTATATGTACATTTAGGTTATTTAGATCACACAAAAGGGTCACAATATAAATCTGAGGGGGTTGTGTGATGATTAGTGATTATCATTGGTATATTCCCTACAGCCTCTAAAAGAAAGAAAACTGCTGAACTGAGAAATCTGATGTTCCGCTGGCAGGTCAGTTGAATGTTAACAGCTTCAACAACAAAAAATAATGTTCTATTACATAAAACTTGTATCAGTTTTTTTTTTCTTCTAATCATCGCTTTTTGTGAAATTTTATCATTTGGGGCCTCAAACAATTTCATTCAATTTCAAATCTTAAACTGCAATCTTGCTCATCAGGTGCCCAAACAGCTTCTGAAAACCCCCTCCCTCCACACCTTTCCCAAATTTGAATTGGGTTAAGGGATGCTTCTGGCAATTTCTTCTAAAACCTACAATCCAATAGTCATGCCTCCTCCACACAGCGATTGGTCAGGTGAGCAGAGGTAAGAAACTAAGCAGGCTTGAAACCTTTCTCTCAAGATCTCTTTTTTTTTTGTTACTCAACTATTTCTTTCCCTGATAATGGCTGACTTCTTCAGCCAAAAAAAATAGGTTATAAGAACAGTGAGAGAGAATCAAAACAGTAAAGTTGGGGGCAAGTCAGCTAAACAACAGAACTGTGGACTCAGTTAGTTAGATAGTTTTATAATGGTCCTACTATAGTAGTCCTTTAAATGGCCAATTGACCAGTGGAAGCATTCTTGATCATGAACAACCATGTGAAGTTTGTTGTTTGCCTCCATGGCGTCTATAATTATTCCCTCTCTGTGCTGCTTCTGATGCATAACTGATGAATAATTAAGAATGGACAAAGTGGATCACTGCCAATATTGATTGCAATGCATTATGCTTTTTGCAATACAATCTGCAATGTTGAATGTGTTACAACAAAACTGACTGTGTAGATCCTCCATGCAGCACCGACATAATGTGTTTTTATGTGAAAGATCCCACTCTGACCTAAGAAGAATATGTGGTGAAATTAGACTCTATGATTTGGCTCCCTGGGAGACCGAAGAAAAACCTGCAAACTTTAGCCAACACTAAGGCTGGGGGAAGGTCAAGGGGGTAACCGCAATTTAGCTGATCAACTGTGTCATTTAATATAGGAAATCAAATGATTTATATGTGAGAATTTACACCTACTGTAAGACTGACGAAACACTATGTTGGATGAACGCCTGTAACTTTAATGTGATCACTCATAACCAGACTTAACAAGTATCATTAGTGGCTCTATGAATATCTGAATGTTTTAGTGTTCCTGAAATAGAGAAATGCATAATTAAGAGTTTTTGCTGTCCACAGTCCAGACGAACAAAATGTCCATTAAAATGCTGCCATAGGTAATGGATTTGTAGCCTATGCTTTTTATACCCTGGCATGGACTTTAACTATTCATTTGGTTGAGGACCCAACTCGTAAACTGAGTTCTTTTATTTTGTTTTTCTGTTTTTCTATTAGTCTATTGGCTACACCTCACAGTTCAAGCTTTTCTCCCTGCATGTTTCTGTTGCTGACTTTATGTGTCTCCATGAGCAAAGAATCCTCCACAAGCAGAACTCTCCCCCAATTAGCATTTATTAAAAAATCCCTACCTGGAAGTATTCGCGGAAACTGGATCCAAGATTTACATGGGTAAGAACTGTATGAATAAGAGATTCTGTTTGGTTTACACAAAACTACGTAAATGTCTGAGAAATGTTACAGTAGCTGCCAGCGAACTGGAGAAGCACTTTGTCGTTGTGCCGTGGCCCATGTTGTATTAAGTCCAAACGCTGTGGAATGAGGAGTCTACTGCTGTCTGGGAGATAGAGACTGAGTGGAACCCATCACTATTACCTTGGCTGTTTGTGGTCGTCCGCCTGCCATATCCCTCTCCCCACAAGCAGATGGTAGCATCGCTAGCCTGCCAAGTTTACACTGACGAGAATGTGTGTGTGACACGAGTATCCATTGGTGTATATGTGTGTACGTGACCGCATATGAAATCGTACGTGGCAATAACACGGTAGAGTTCATTCCCATCCATGGCGAAAGGCTACTTACAAATTCCCCCTTATCTTCCACAACGCAGGGTGTACTGTATGTTTTCGCGTCTATTACAGATCACGTCAAGGGGAAAGAGAATGATGGGTCTTGACTGGATATATGTGAGAAAGGATGTAATACGGAAACCTTGCTATGCTGCAAAATGAGACAGCAAGAGAACAGTGGGGAAACGAGTACAGTCAATGCGAGTCAGCAGACCACATTGCATGTCAGTATGTCCTGCAGATGTAGGCTTGAATCTCTCACTGATGCCATAATTTACACATATCAAACAACACAAGGCTGAGTCAGGCTTTTCACTGGGGATCCTTGTGTTTTTAAAACCAATCCATGTTTGCCAGTTATCATAGTTGGGGAAATTAACGATGACCAACCACCCCAGAGACAGTAGAGGAGACAAATGGCTACCATGAGGATAAAGGAACCAGCCAACTGATAAATTAAATCATGCATGGCTGCAGCTCTTATGAGCACATATGGATATAATTAATAACTATTGCTAGAGATTACTAAAATGGAAAACATGCTGTTGGAGTTAAAAGGAAAATACTTTGGATTTAAGCTGAGAACCTCGGCCTTGTGCCTCATAGTGTAACAGGTAGCCTATAGTGATGCTGAGTCAGGAGCTAAAGGCATGGTAGAAGTATTCAGATTGTTTCAATGAAATAAAGGAAGCAGTAGCCACAATTAAAGTACTATTACAAGTAAAAGCCTTGCATTTAATTTGTAACATAAGTAAAAGAATACAGATATCCTCAGTCTCATACACACAGTATAAAACGTTTTAAAAGTTGCTAGTTTCTAGGATGTAGGTTGGCATGCTAGAAAGCATGCCAACCTACATCCTGTCTTCCCTGCATAACTCACGGGGAAAGCAAAATGTTGCCACACCGGTGACTTCCATGAAAAGGAATGACTTTCCAGTTCTATTGATTTTTTTCCATCAACTCTCACTCCAGGTGGGGCGATGGTGTCTGGAAAAGTGAAGCTGCAGGCTAATGGTAAGCTACGCTGTGTAGTCTGCTAAGTGTTGTTTTCATTCAAACCACTCCCACAAGTCCCCCAAGGTTAATTTTGAAAACAGCTCGCCTGGTTCTGCCCAAGTCTCAAGTCACTCTAAATCTCACTAAATAATACATTCAATTAGTCCAAAACCCAGGCTAGCTGTATTGTTTTCACTCTTTGTGCTAAGCTAAGCTAACCAGCTGTTGGCTATAAGTTTATAATTATCTAAAAAGTAATTACTACAGCTGTCACATAAATCTAGCTAAGTAAAAAATACAACATTTGCTTCTGAAATGTAGTAAAGTAGATGAATAGCTAAATTAGTATAAAATGAAAATGCTGAAGTACAGTAAAAGCACCTTAAAACCATATTGAAGTACAGTGCTTAAGTGAATGTACTGAGCTATAAAATATGGTATGTAGGTAATAAAAATTGAGAGAAGGAAGTGTTCACATAGCATCAAAGCTTCAATGTGGAGGAATATGTGTCCCATTGTTCCCAGTGTGAATGAGGTTTGGCACCATGCCTTGGAACTCCTTTGACTCCAGCACTGTAGTAAAATAGTGTTTACCATTCCTGGATGGTGTCATGTCAGTGTTCACAGATGAGACGTCTCACAATGCCTATGGTATATAAGAACACGTTACAGCTTGTATGCATTCATAAATCCATGTAAACCTTTGTCTGTACAACCCCAAACCTCCCCTACTTCCACATACTCCCAGGCTCTGTTGCATCCCTCTCAGGGTATAAAATATCTCTCTGTGGTTGCCATTAACATTCACCCAGGAAGCTCAATCAGTAGCCAATTCTGGTTTTCCCTCCTATTTGTAATTAGGCCCTAGGCCTTGTGTGGGGTAAGCCTTTGCATTCTGGCTGAGAAGACGCCCTGAGAGGGGATTTGCGGTTTGGGAAGCCTGGGCTGGAAAGAACAACTGTCTATTGGAGCCAGCAACTTGCCCCTCTCTGATTTGACACATGCCCTACGCTATGACAAAGTTTGCAGACAGGATGCAGCCTCGACATGTGCACGGCCGAGGCTACTGCCAGAGAGCCTGGAGCTGAGAAGCCAGCGCAACAACCAGAACGGCCTGTGGTGCACAGAATATCCCCTGGAAAAAGATCGCAGCAGTCTGGAGCCTCCTGGACAAGAGGTTTAGGAGTACAAGCATCGCCTGAAGCGAATAGTTTTAATTCCACGGGAAAAAGCCCTTCATATTGTTGAAATTACCACATAGTCTCACACACACTCTCACTCACATGCACACACAAACTCAAGCTGACACAAGGGCATGCCTGCACATTGTCTGCAAAGTCATAATCACACTTTCATAACCACACATTCTCTCCCACGAACACACACACTTTTCTCAGTGATGTTCTCTTGCTTTGAGAGGAAATTATTTCCCAGCATCGATGCCCTTGGAGAAAAAATTAAGTTACTTAATTTAGTTAGTTATTCATGCTGGTGCAGTTGTGTAGGGGGAAAATAATACAGAATCAACAAGGAGATATTGTGCAATCACCAGAAAAAATATCTCTGCCAAATGACCTTTCAACTTCATATGCAATGATTGCATTTTATTAGGCAATACATATCTCCCCCTTTCTACATCAACATCCCACCTCCTATCAGCATGTAATGAAGCAGTGTAATGCTCTTTCTGTGCTGTGGAGGATGGATGAATGAGATGTGGTCAACCCTCAGCACTGTAACCAAGGATTAAAAAAAAATACTTTGATGAATGCATGCTTGTCAAACATTTTCCACAGAATATATTTCATCATGAAAGCAGAGTTAATTTGATATGATAAGACAAGCAAATCAATGCAAATACACCCAAATTAATAAATGTGCATTTATTATTATGTATGTGTGTTAACAGTCAAAGCTAATTGAAATGGATCAAACGCTTGGAAGCACTTCAAGAGCTGCAGATTATTGTGAAATCTGTTAAGTGAGCTTTGGATGGCCAGCTGCACAGAGTAGTTATCTCCTCACATCTCTCCACTACATGTCAGGTGTTATTTGACAGATCCATCCTCACTGGTCCAACCCTGCATCTCCATTCCCAGAAAAAAGGGAGTGGGTCAGTCCGTCCCTGCTTGTAGCCAAAACACTATTTCATCACCAGGCCTGGTTGTGTTACTGGACAGGGCAGGATTTAGCGCTGCATGCCTCATCCATCTTTAGCACTCCCAGCCTCTCCCCCTAAAACAGACAGAGATGGATGAGCTTGCTGGAGCCCTTCTCTCTCCCTTTCCAATCACTCCCTCACCTTGGGAAACTTCCCCTGCTCTGCTCCTGAGCATCGCAAAGTAGTTTGCCCCCTCCAACTGCTCCCACAGTTTTTTTCCCCTTGCCGAATCAGGTGAGGGTGATCACTCCCTTGTTGCTACCATGTCTGAAAAAAAAAATGCTACAAAAGTGCCCTTCAGTAGAGAAAAGAATGATATAGTGCCCTCTATAATGTCCTTAAATGGAGAAAACATGATCAAGTGTCTTCCAGGGTGCCATTCTAGTAGAGAAAATGTGATGAAATGCCCTCAAGGGTGGGGAAAAGATGATGAAATGCCCTCTAACATGTCCTTAGAGTGGAGAAAACATGATGAAGTGTCTTTTAGTGTGCCCTTAAATGGAGAAAACATGATTAAGTGCCTTCCAGGGTGCCATTCTAGTAGGGAAAACATGATCAAGTGCCCTCTAGGGTGTCCTTAAATGGGGAAAACTTGATAAAGTGTTCTCAATGGTGCCCTTCCAGTGGGGGAAACCCAATGAAGCACTACGTAGTGTGCCCTTAAAAGGAAAAAAGCATGATGAGGTGCCCTATGGTGTCCTTCCAGTGGAGACAACTGTTGAGTTCCCTTAAATGGAGTGAGCATGTTGAAGTGCCCTCTAGGGTGGCTATAAATTAGGAAGATGCAATAGAGTGCCATAAAGGCTGAAACATGCTGGGAAATTTTCTGCACACTTGTGCCCACTGCATGCAACTGGTGCCCTATGTTTCTGCCCCTGCCCCTCAGGCAGCCTAAGTCCGCCATTGATTTCTCTGACCCTCACTGAAATCGTGTTTCCTTCCCACTTAGATCTCCCACAAAATTCCTCTGGCCTCTTCCTGCAGCTAGCACCCTCCTCTGCGTTAAATAAGACTGCAGCCACGCTTGTGCCTCTGCGAAGCTGTACTTTAATGTCTCTTAGTGCAAGCCTTGGACAGCTGTAAATCACCGCCTTCACTCCTTGCTTTTGATGAATAGGCTGATCAGGCACGGCTCTATCCCGGTGTAAGCTTATCATCCAAGGGCTCATCCTGTTCAGCTAACCTGGCCACTGTAGAGCAGCCGAGGACAAGCAAACCCTCTCCAGGGGCTAATCTCCCAGGGAATCCAGGATTATGGGCAGCACTAATAGTGAATCCCTTACACATACTAAGCTGAGCCAGCAGCTTAGCGGGGTTAGAGGGTTCTCTCCTCGCCTTCCTCTGTCTTTTGGTCTGGCTCTGTTGTCCAGGTATGAACTGACAAGATGTTCATAAGCTGTGAACTGCTGGGACAAAAGTTGAAAAGGATTCAGAAGCTGACTGTGTTGTAAACAGTGAGGTGAGAAGTGATGCTTGGGTTTATTCAGAGTCTACAATACTCGGCAGGGCCAACTTGCTATTTTTCTTGACTCTACAAGGATATGTTTGGATTGCACAGCTGAGCGCAAGTAAGAGATTTATCAGAATTCATGACTGATAAATGATGCAGAACACTTTTTTCTTGCTCAGCAAATCAGACTTGCAGACAGGCTAGAAATAACATAACATTCAGGTTAAGTTTACATGATGTTTAATGCATAACAGTAATAGTGGACTTCCAGGTGCGTACTGTCACTCATTGCAGCATGCAGTCAAGGGTTTTACCCAAAGTCGTGAGTTCTTCATCCAGACTACAGATGGCACTATTGCCTTAGTATAGTTGGCACTGGCTACCAATATCATAATGATGACCCATCAAACGGATGGACAACCCTTTTCCCCCTTTTACGAGCTCATAAATGACCTTTGCAAGTTAAGCAATATTTACATGGGAGCTACAACAAAAATGAATCACTCTGCTTCAAATCAAACAGCTTTCACACTGTAACTCTTCAAAAAGAGCTTCATTTAGCCTCAGCCCTTTCCTGTAAAAATAACTCAAGTCGGTTTATGCTCAAACGTCCCCTGGCTTTCATTGGTTCCGCCAGATTGGTGAAGCAAATCAAATGCAGACACATTCATCCACTGACCAAGGCCAGAGAGTATTAAAAACTTGAGAAAACGGCTTTGTGCACTCTGGGCTTTGAGCTGGTGACCTCTCTCAATTTAAAAGCCGTCCAAAAAAGACCATAAACTCATCGCTCAAGTTTTCCATCAGCAGAAGATTGAAATTATGAGACAATTGCCATGACTTAATAAACTAAAGAAATGGAAGTGACAGCTGACCCTGCATGGGTGAGTGACATCTTTAGATGATCATTTGGATCAATTCAGATTCAACAATTACACCACATGAACTGGGTGCACTGCAGAGAGGAAACCTCTGACTGCCTCTCTTCCCCGCCTGTCATGAAAGTTCCCAGATTCATGAATACATTTTTTTTCTTTCCAACTTGTGGCGTGTTAATTACTGGCAGCGTTCTCTAAGGGGCTCTAAACTGAAATGACAGAGGTGTTCTTCAGTGTGCTGAAGCTGGTTCAGCTGCCGTCCAAGGTAATTGAAAGGCTGGATTTTGCAGCTGGAATCACTGGAAAAGAAGAGGCCCTTTTTTAATGCATCTGTTGTTACCACTTCTGCCTTCATAATGACAACTGTCTCTCATCCCTCTCCAGGATAATTAGAGCAGGTTTACATGTTAATAAGTGCCACTGCTGGGTACAACATGCCTATTCAGATACACGGAAACCCAGAAACAACCAAATAACTGTTGTAACAAACACCCATTAAGAAAATGTACCACAATTACTTCTACTTTTATTAAGACATTTTAATAGATTAGACAAAAGAAAAAACAAGTTTTATTAGATAAAGATGTTTCATTTCTAGTCCTCAGTGCAGACAGGTGGGATCTCCACATTGTCTTTATAAATAGCTTTTACTGTACAGCTTGTTTCTTTCCTGGTTACAGCCTTGATGTGGATGTGTTAAATTATATCAGTTACAGGGGAACCTAAAAGACAGCATGGGATGGGGATGGATAAAATAATCCAGTCTTGGGGAAATCACAGCTGGGTTAATACTAAGTAGAACTTGTTTAAATAAATTGGAGTACTTGGAATTTGCTGTTGTGGGTTCCAGATGGGTGGGAAAATCTCTGCACTTGAGGGAAACAAATGTCTTCCATTGTCCATGTCAAGTTCAATCAATTACAGATCCAAACTTAAAGGGATAGAGGAAAAACATGTTAAAAGATCCGGTTCTGGTCACGTTTCAAGGCTATTTGAGCTGCCATGTCGCTCCAAGTGGCTGTGTGTGAACAGGAAGGGAAGAAGGAGGAAGGCGCAGACGAAGGGCATCTAGGACATGGTGATCTGCATGGACTCCAGCATCTCCTCCACCGCCTTCACGGAGCATTTGTTCTCCTTGTTTCCACGACCAGCCAACTGCGTGTCAGAGACAGGTGGAAGGTGGAAGGCAGAGAAACAAGTGGGGAGGAGAGAGAAAGAGATGAGGGGAGGAGAAAAGAGAACATTAGCTCATTAGGGTCTCTCCACAACTAAAGCAATTGAGAGCCAAACACAGTTGAACACAGCATCACTGAGGCTGGAGTTTGCAAAGCTAGAAGCAGGAATAATCGGTGAGAGGCAACAGTGGCACTGGATAGCATTTGTGAAAAGGTCAACTAAAGTAACACAATACCTCTAATCTGCAGATTTTTCCTCAACTGTTGCATAAGTGCCATTTTACTTCTGCATGTGTGTGAGCTCAGAAACAGGATGCCCACATGATTAGTGCACTTCCATGGCCTCTAGTGCAGGAGTACATAACACTTCGCTCTAATTTCTGCACTGTGTCCACAGGGTCTCACAGGAAGTGCCGCAAAATATAATCCACAAGCACATCCAGGATTACTCAAGCGTGCACATACTGGCACACACTTTTTCTACCCAATTAAACTTTGCAGCAGACAAGGCATCCCCTCAAAAAATACCAAAGAGAAAGACAACTTCCTTAACCTTGGGCAGGGGACCAGAGATATAATAAAAGGGTGAGTCTAATTAACCTCGCTTCACCCACATTTATAGGACATAAATCTTTATAAGATCTTTCTAAAACTGATCACACTGATGCCAGTTAAAAAAATATGACCTGCAGTTCAGTCAGACGCAGGGTTTAACTCACTTTCTCACCTTCCATCGTAGTAACTATTACTATTAAACACACTTCTAGAGCAACAATGACATAAAACAAAGCTACACCATTATATATTGTTTATTTAAATGAATCATTTCTACTGCATGGTACAGCAGAACCGTCACAATAATGGACATCCTGTGCAAAACGGATAACAGATAGCTAGGCTTGACAATAGCAACTGCATTTTTTTTTATTCACTCAACCCAGAACCATGCAGACATCAATTGATAAAGTGCAGACGCTTTGGATTTGTTGTCACAGCAGTTTAATGGGAAATGAACGCAGCTGGTTCCCAAAATCACTTGAGTTGAGCCGAACTCGGCAGTGGACATGAGGTATTAGAGTCTACAGTGACGCTAGCAGCTCTGTGAGGCTGTACTTAGGAGCAGTGGTGCTTTGAGCTACATGCTAACATTAGCATGCTAACAAGCTCATGTTCAGTAAGAACTACTGGTGCGATCATAAATCGATCTTACACTCTACACTTCAATTAAAGCACTGTTGTGCGAAGAAATTAGCATTCTATTTCTATTTGAATTATACAAATGTAAAACATTTGCTGTACTTGAAAACCAAAGGACCAATGAAAAGGTTAACCTGTTGATGGCGCCAGATGAAAAGTCTGGGGATCACCTGACAATTAATTCTGAAGGGGACGTAAATGCCAATTTTCAAAAAAATAAACCAAAAATTGAGATTTAGGAAAAAAACAAATATCTCATATTGTGATAAAAATCTATCAGTGTTCAAAATGTTCAAATTAAAGCTACACTGTACACCATCTCAGACAGACAGACAGTCTGTCAGTAATCCCACAGGATAATTTACAGCATATCAATCACATAAAAATCCAGAGACACAATTTAGATGAATAGATCTGCTGATGTATAGAAGCATTACAAATTTTTCAGCAACAACTAAAACCCAGCTGAACAGTAAAGGACAAGCCGCAAGGCAGCAGCATTGCAGGGTCCTTTGAATTAAATCATTATGAAAACAGGATTACCGAGTCAAACACAGGCTGGGGATACTGTTTCAATGCTGCCTCTGGACAAGAGAGAACATCCTGTGTGTCCTTCAAGGTGAGAGATGAACCCCTTGAGAGCTATGCACACTCGGTCAAACAGAAGCACAAGCCCACACATTGTAAACATAATCATTTCAATACTTGAGACATACCGGCTGAAGAAATTAAAGCCTTGTGCCCTCACCAAGACCATCTTGGCTTCCATTCAAAACCACACACACTGCCTCCTCTACTTTCTCTTTTGGTGGAATAACAGCCAAACAGACGACAGTCAAACCCATGTTCAGCTTTGAGCAATGCTGAGAGGCATTTATTCATTCAAGCTTTGCTCAGGCTTCTACAAACAGGAACTAAGTGTAGCCTAAACCTAGCCTATACTGTGTTTCCATGGCTAAAGTTTTTTCCTTCCTCTTTTGCCAAACTCCATCTTAGACAGGGCGGTTGGCTAAGGTGTGCAATTGGCTACGTAATTTCCAAGTGTGACTCATTCTTCTAGATTTAGTGTATGTGTGTGTGTGTGTGTGTGTGTGGTGGGGTAGCTATAATGATCAGTGCATTTCATTGCCTTGCTGCCTAATGCGCCATTACCCCGGGCCCGGTAGTCAATTATCTCCTCGGCCTGAGGTGAGACCACCACATTAACTCCTGCCCTGTTCTACAACAGAAGGAGCAGACCAGACAGCTCCACATCTATTTAGAGCATCTGTTAATAGAGTCATGACGCAGTGGGAGCCTGTGGTCCGTGACAGAGGAACTAATCAGAGAATCTGTTTAGAGAGTTTGGGCAGGAGGGCAGGAGATGTAGTGCTGCTTTGAAGCCCCCCTGCACCTACGACCCACACATCTCCTGGTCTTTTACTTGTCAAGAGACCCCACCGAAGTAATTACATTTCTTTTGTAAAAAATGGGCCCCAGTCAGTAGTGACCCCTCGCTGACGTCTGCTCCCACTTGCACTCACCTGCCCACCTTTTTCTCACACTGAGGTATGACAATCACCAGGTACCGGGTCCTAATAAAAGTGGACGACTGACACGAGCAACGCTTTAAAGGGGCCATCAATCAGTAAGCACAAGCCCACATCGGCCTGCAGCTGTCTGACGGAGGCCCGCATTGCCGCTCCCTTTTAAAGATCTCAGAAGTCATTTAACTGGAGGTGGGGAGGCAACCTTACACCTTGTCATTTAACTTGTCTCACACAGTAACAAATAAAAACATCTACAAGCACATATGTGCATGGTGCCAGGCTTGCAGGCGCACTCACAGCTTAGTTGAAATCCCAGTAAAACCTCACTATAACCAGGCAACTTAAATAAATACAAGAGGTTGTGGAGCGAGCAGAAGCAGCAGAGAAGCGTGATGAAGCTCACATCATGTTCCCATGAGGACAAAGGTGTGATTGACTGAGGTGTCTCATTATTGTCACCAGGGGGTCAAAAGCGCATATATTCAAAACTTATTAACACTTCAGCTACACTTAGAGGCCATTGGACAAAGCTTGAGTATTTCAGTCTGTCATCATAACAACTCAACTGAAACCATTTTCCTCTGGGCCATTACAGCATGGCCTACGTTTCATTTACCTCGCACGGCAGCTGAATTCTCTCAATATCCCCAGAGAATTGCAAGATCACGTGATCACATGGCAATCCATCTTTAAGGCTTCAAGTACCGGTAATACTCTTTTGGTTCGGACCAATCAGCATCCCCTGAGGAGCTTCTGGTAGCTAAGGTGTGTGTGATGATATGGAGAGGCGTTTAAAACAACAGTGACTGCTCCTAAAGGCGTGAGCGTAGTGTTTTATCAGAGCTGGAGAGTTTTTCTTCAGGGAAAGAAAAGCAAAGAACAACAGTGATTATTCACGATAGAATACCCACTGGCTCCGCTGTTAGTGTACCTACCTGCCTAACAGTTTCTAAAGATGAGCTTCTATGATGGTCCGGTGTAACAAACCTTGTAGCGCTTCAAGTAAATGTATGTATAGTGATGCTCATATCAGCTTCCTGATTAAAATATACCTTCAGTCTGGTTAATCCATTTAAGATAAATATGTTCCACAACACTGAAGTGGTGGATAGCTAGATAAATTCCCCAATCAGGTTTTTTACAATCATTTTTAGAAAAAAGTTGCCTGTCCAACTACTACTAAAAGTATACACTGAACACTGAAGGCTTATTTACAGACAGTATCAGGATTTCTGGCTGTCCTGTCAAATGATGCCCGATGCCTCAGACCCTTCTTATGTTACACTTCTGAGATTTGGACGCTGCAGAATTCCCTCTAAATATAATATATATATGTTTTTCAGACTTTGTCCCTCTGCCTCTTTTGAGTCTCTGATTTATGATAACGTTAGAAAAGTTAAAAGTTTTAGATATTCATCTTGTCACCTGCTGGGATCAAAGACTTTCTAAGACAGCAAGGTGAGGTCAGCAGCAATAATGATCAAAGTGACGAGCAGTGTGGACTTGACATCAATCGAGACAATTGACAAAAAAACACCTTTACATTTTTCCATTTATCAAGGAGATCTATGTCTGCGTAATATGAAGTGTTCACCTAAACAAAACAAGCTGCACCTCTTCAGTGACCACATTCCAGTTAAACTCAGAGCTGACAGACCTAAAGGCAAAGCTTAGAACTCTCCCATGAAACTTCTACAGGAGCTCCTAGAGAGCGATCATCACCGTGACGTTCCTCACATGCACACTTTTTCCAATAAAGATCTCATCCTTGTGAGTGCTCAACATGTGAAACGTGTCTATGAAGCGAGCAGAGTGTGGTGAGACGAGGTCTTTAGAGGCTCAGCAGGGAGCCTCTCCCTCTCTCTCTCTCAACAGGACCCACACATGCTGAGCAAGGAACCGCTTATTACATGTTTAACTGTCGATGCCCAAATAAGCAACACATATGGCCCACATGGCAAATAAGATTTTTTTTAAATATGCTTTTATATTTGGGTTGCTATGACAACGACATAAACCATTTTAGTGATACCATCTGAGCAGCTCTTCACTTTTTCCCCTCCTCACTTTGCATGTATGTGCTAATACTCACTAATATGCAAGCACGCATACATTTCATCTCTCGTGTCCTTTTTCTTACTCTCTGTGTAGTAATAGGTCAGACAGAATTTTGTGAGACTTTGGTAGATAGAACTTGGGGGCATGTAAATGTTCCAACAATCTGACATAATTATTTTTTAATTTGCTTTTGAGAGTGGCTGTACATTCAGAGCGTATTGATTGACCGCACACGACTCTCCACATCATAGTGAATGAGCCACCTAGCATCTTCACATGCTTAGCGCTAAATCAGCAACAGTGGAGACAGAGCTAACAGTGTAACCCATGAAACCAGCGGGTCGGTGTTGCTGCGGTGTTGGGAAGGTGCTATCAGCGATAACTGCCATATGAGAGCAGTGCAGCAGTGCAGAGTGGTGTGGCCATACCGGCTACCACAAAACTTTGCTGTTGTTTGTTGTCAACAAAGAACAGATACCACTTTTCAATCAACGCAGTTACAGGGCAGGTGCGGAGCTAGTGCATAAACCTGAACCAGTTCCTCGCTTTTTGGCTGCCAAAGAACCGGCTCTCAGCCAGGAAAACTGGTTCCAGAGCGGCACAAACTCTTTGCTGGTCTAGACCCACAAACCACTTACAACAGGGGCTGTGGGTGGGATTATGGTGACCAGCAAGGCCAACTAAAACGTGTATCATTCATTTGATTTGTTTAACTGTAATATGATATAGGCTAGCATTAGCAGGCTAGCATTAGCAGGCTAGCGCTAGCTTACATTAAAAGTCTAAGTCTAACATTAACATCTTACGTGTTTGGATGCTAATGTAGGCTCGCAAAGCCATGAGCAACATTTATAAAGAGACGATGCAGTCTGCCGTTGTTATTATATTTGCGGAGAGTGGAGATGTTTCCAAGCATAAACAGTGACATAATGACATGGCTCTCAAGCCTGTGGAAAAGCAGGTTCTGAGACGGTTTCAAAAGTTGAACCAATTGCGAACCAGCACCAGCACAGCAAAAGAGGTTTGCATTGTTCAAGTAGGGGTAAGAGATTAAAACACACACAAAAGGGAGTGGAATTTCATTCTCTGGTCAGGACACTTTTACTCCACTTTACATGGTAAAGAGTTATTTTATGCTATATTAATGCTCTGAATTTTATGTACAGCCCCTTTAATTCAGTTCAAAGGCACTTGGGGGTCACTGAAACTCACTTTGAGAACCACTGAACTAGACAACCCTCTGCTACAGTTTAGTGTGATTATGGTCCTAGGAGAATCAGTCTGCGGCTCTGCGAGAAGCTCATCTGTGAAGCCAGGGTGTGGAATAAAGTCTTAGCAGACGTTGTGGCCTTAAATCAACACATTAGCAGTAAATGTACCCAGACACACTGAAAGACACTAGGGTTGTTATTACAACACGGCAAGTCGAAGGCATCCTCCAGGACGGCTGTGCCTTAAGGGGTCATTTGGTGGTGGTGAATACTTTCTCACATACTATGCAAATGAGGGGGAATTCTGGATGTCTGGATATTGTGTGCAAATACCATAAAAAGCTAAAAAACAACAGAAGAGTCATAAGAAGTATTATTGGTGGTTTTTAGTGTCTGGTGGAATAAAGGGGGATGTGGGAAAAGTAAAAGATGTTTTTTTTCAGTAGGAGAGAGACCAAAGATATGGAGGCTAGCGAAGAGTTATGAAGATAGTGCCAAGAATAGTGCTGCATGGAATAAGATACCCGAACGGTATTGCAATACCTTTGTGTTAAAGTACTGGTACTAATAAAATATGGTATTGTACCATTTTTTAAGATAAGAGCCAGCTATTTCCTATGAGTTGCGTTAATGTGCGACAGCAAAGCAGTATGTGTGTAGTGATTTGCCTCAGAGGACTGCACTGCGACATGTGCGAAAGACTGGTTTTAACTTTGCTGCGGTCCAAAAAATGAACTGCGTCCCAGGAATTAGCTAGCGCTAACCAGAAGTGTAGAGTGAACAAATAAAGTTGAAAAGAAGACCAAAGCAGGTCAGCCGCTCTTGCACAGTAAGACTTTCAGCTGGCCTGTATTAGCTCCACTGACAAAAGCTATGAAAATATCACAGCTCAATTACTGACCAAATGAACAGATAAAACAAGACTTGTCATATTTTCCTAATCTGTCCAAGAATCTCCTGGCATTCCATGTAATTCACCAAAGTGTTAAAGATTTTTTTGTTTGTGTTTTTCAATTTAGCTACTTTTCCCTCATAAAAATAGTTTAGAAATTATTACACAGTTCACTAAATGATTTCTGGTTGCATCAAAGAAATCACAAACTCAAGTATAGGGGGACAATGGATTACTGCATACCATGATTTTATTTGAAATACATTTGAAATGTTTTAATTAATAATAAGGTAATTTATTATTCCATTACTTTTCCTGATATTTGAGGTTTTTTACGTGGTATCGTGTCAGTATCAAATTAAGATGTTTAGGGAAGGGAACTGTACTGAAGTCATAATTTTGGTATTGTGACAACAAGAGGCAAGACTAGCAGAGATAGATTATCAATGTTTACAAGACTCACCTTATAGGCTCTATTTATTTGAGCTCCAGCCCAGGCAGCGTACTTCATATTGTCCTTCTTCACCTTGGCACTGACTTTTGGACTGGCAGCAATGTGACTTGCAGACTAGAGGAAAAACAGAAAAGGGGGAAGAAGAAGCAAAAAAGGAGAGAACAGGGGGAAGGGGTGTTCTTATATCAAAACTTGGTGAAACAGCAATAAAAGCGTAATTGAGATGAATGTGCAACCACTCTTACCATCTACCACTCCACTAGTCATTGTGGCAGAATGAAGAGAAAAAACAGACCTTGGCCTGATGACACAGGAGAAATCATTTTTGGGGAGGAAAAAGTGAGTGTTTTAATGCCTCATACGTAAATTGTCACTTAACGGGGGCCTAATTTCTCCAACACCATCGATTCACTGCGATGAAAGACCTTGTATGTCTTTAAAAAAAGACGGCGCTCAGTGAGAGGAGCGCTGTGTGAATCACAGTCTCTGCCTGCCCCGACAGCTCCCCTCTGAACCACAAATCCCATGTCTTTCCCATGTTCCTGCCATCATCTCCACACAGCAAACCCCAGAGGGCTTACCCTGCATGCACTTCAAAGCCCTCCCTACCAGTGTGCTGAAGCTTTAACTACACACCAATCAACCTGGCCCAATTTTTTCTACAAAATGGTTTGGCTTCTGTATTTTTAAGTAAGCATTTTCTTTTTACTTCTTTTTTACTCAAGAGCAACCTTATTTTAGATTATGTCAACCCAGACAGGCTATCCCCGAATAACAGTGTGCAGCGTTATGGAGGGGAATCCCAGCGTAAGTGTTGTGAGTAACTAACCCACAACCCAACTGTGGTCAGTGCTACCAGGTCTCCTGTCGAACTGACTCAGATGGTGTGAGATGGCGAAAGTTTCCTGTCCTTTCACTGAACTTTTTGCACCTGTCAAGACGTGGACCACCGAGACTTGCTGACAATGTGCAAAACACTCTCTCTGAGACAGATCTGTGACTGATAAAGAATAAACTCCCACCTGAAGTCTCCATTAAAGACCCCAGTGTCAGTGGATGACTTGTCAGGGAACCGTACAGGGCCTGCTCTGTCTCCAGACCAACGTGACAGCTAACAGAAGCGAATGTCTTGGTGTTGACCCTGCCCTGCGCCTCCTGTACTCTGCCTACACCTTTCAGAGGGTATGTGCTGCTGTGAGGTGTTTGGACTACCTGAAGAATCCCAGTGCAGCACAGAGGAAAACACTGGGGCTCTCTGTGCTGGACCTGCTTCCCGTCTCCACCTTTTATTCCCTGCACTGCTTCGTTTGTGTTTTTATGTCAAGTCTCACTTACATATGATGCATTGGCTCTAGCAGACAACATCCTGTTTAAACAAATATGTAGATGAAAGGCCACAACTAAAATCAAACTGGCACCTGGTTGGATAATTTGCCAGTGACAAAATGCTTGCAGCAGTTGTACTGCGCTCTCTCTCTCTCCTGTGCTTTTTTTCTTTTTTACTCCGGGACTACTTTATTTATTTAAGTCATAAACATAAAAAAAAACGTCTCACCAAAGGGGTATTATTACAAAAATAAAGAGCTCCAGAGGGGCAGACTTTTCCGATGCTGGAGTTCACTGTCTGAGTCAGCAGTGAGCTGACCTTTCTGAGAGCCCCTTCTTCGCTCCCCCCCCAAAATACTCACACACACACACACATACACAGTACAGTCGTGCTTGACACACTCAGTGGCCAGCCTCAACCTTGACAAACCACAGGGTTACAAAAAAAGGCTCTGCTGGTTTTGTTTTTTCTTTCTCTCCCACTTTCTGTCCATGCAGAAGCAGTACTCACCATGTACAGACCAAACAATGCCCTCATGTTTCGGTTGTTCAGCCTCAGCGCCTGGGCAAAATACTTTCTGGACAGCTCCAAGTTTTCCAGCCCCCCCTGGGTGTACTTCACCTGTGTGAGGATGCATTAAACACGGCCAATAAGCTGTGCTAAAGGGCAACTCGAGCAATGACAGCATGACATCTGAATAAGCAATACATGACAACCCTGTGTAAACACATCTCCTTTCATGAGCCTATATTCCCAGTGACGTTAAGTATGTGTCGGTGTCTTTCGCTTTTACAGAGAGGCACCATTCACAGAGAGCTAACATTTGTTCCACAGCTTGGCCCCCATGCTTGATGACGGACATCCAGGCGGGTACCTACCTCAGCGTACTGCTCACAGTACAAGTGATTGTGAGGATTGGTCATCATCAGCTCCTCCAGACAAAACGCAGCTTTTCCATAGCTGTGAAAATGCAAAGGAAAACAGTTAGCCGATTGATACAGCTGTGAATGTGTCATCCTTTAGCTTGCTCAACTGTGAAGCACAACATCTATGCCCAATAAATTTACAGGTATAAATTTGAAGTGAAAAACTACATCGGGTACAGGTCAGCAATGGACTTACATGCAATGGACTTAAAGCTTACGTTGTAGAGATCTGTAAAGATCCAACACATGACATGATGTTTATTTACGGACTTACAGGAAAGGTTACTCAGTCCAGACAGCTGGAAAAGGTAAAAGCCTATCTAGTGTGGCGATTCTCCCTCCTTTAGGGACACTGAGGATCAATCTTGTCCGTCTGTGTGTTTTTTCAGCCTTTAATGTGTAGTTAACTACCTTCCTGAGGTCAGCACTACAGTAAGAGCTGGCACACTGTGCCTATACTCAGATGAGATCACTTCTCAGCAGCAGACTGCTGAGCTGTTGACCTCACACTAATCTGCTGCCACTCCACTTCTAATACACAGTTTCCCCTTCACAGGCACAGGCCAAGACTAGAGAAGATATAGTATATCATTGAACACAAAGCAATAAAACGTCTGTACACCTAACAAAACAGAAGCAAGCACACACAGAGCAAGGCAGAAGCAGAAAGTCAGGCTGACCATCAACACATACAACACAACATTAATGTCACTTTTCTTTGGTCAAGCTTTTACTTTTGAAAGTAATAACCTTGATGATTTTCATTGAATAATGTCTGTTACATCATTATCTATCTCCGAAGAAAGTAACACTTGGATTGAGTCTGTGGCCCACTTGCTTTGCATTGGTAGTCGGGTTGGGTGACAGGACTATAAGCCAGTAGAAATGTGTCCACCACCCTACCACCCCGTGATCTTGTGAATTCAACTGCCTGCTAGTAACTTGATTTGGATGGAGCGAAGTTGTAAATACAGAGTGGGAGGAGGCATCCTGTTGACCTCAAAACCTGTGCCATTTTAAATGACTATTTTTAGGAATGTTTTGGAAGAATCTTAGTTATATTGTTTTTGAGTCAGTTTTTAACTTAAGTGTTGTGTCGTGTGAGGTAGCGTTTTTTGTTTGTAGCCTTGTTTGTAGCCAAATAATAAAATAATCAAATGTTACAGTATGGTTATTTTAAGTCATTTCCTAATTGAACTTTTAGAATGATTACTCTACCATGATATAAAATATATACCATGATAGAAGATTTTGGCCATATTGCCCATCCACGATATTAAAGGCCGAGTTCTCTCTCCACTTCAGTTGTGAGATCTTGGAGATTGTAACTTTATGCGATGCATTTTTCCCCATAATGCTTTGCAGTATTTTACATGCTTTTAAACCATCCTTATCAGTGAAAAACAACACCAAAAGACCACTGCTTTCATGAACAGACCTTTACAGTGGGATGAATGAGGAGATTTTTCAATATTCTGCTTGTGAGAAACAAGGGAAATGATACAATGCAAAGTTCTTGCAGGAACCAAAGCATCCAAACATTGCCTGCCACAACATGAAGAACCTATCAGTCTATTTTAAGTCTGCTATGGTAACGAGCTGAAAGATTAACAGCATAGGGGCGAAACGAAGGTGGGGACAGAGAGAAAGAAATAAACAGGGGGAAGGGGTTCAGTAGAGGGGGGAGATCAGAGGGCTTGGAAGGTTGGGGGCTGCTTACAATTACCACTTCCTCTCCATAAAGACTTTCAGATGTGCTCACGCAGTGGCCGTGGCCTGCAACAGAGCCCGCTCCATCAGCCATCAAACCAGAATCTTGTACCAGAGCCAGACCCTTACCTCTTCTACTCTTCCTCTACGCCATCCAACCCCACCATCATGGAGCTACTCTCTACGGCAGTTCCTAAGCTCGCTCTTTACCACAGTGCTCGAGTAAGGTTGTAGCCACCATCTATGCAAGACTGTAAGAATCGTATTTGTTTCTTTTGGAGGTTAGTAAAACCATCAGCAGTGGCTTTCCCCCATTTAAATACCACATTCTGACTGCATTTAAGACAAAAATGGATTCAGACTGTTCAAAGTATGTTTGAAAAAATTATTACCATTTATCCAGTAATTCTGGATGACCGGTCCAATTTTGTCAGTCTCGGAGGCTGGTTTGGAATGAGAGCCAACAGCAAATTCCGACAGTGGCTCTGTGCACTACTCGCAAACAGACAAAATAATCTGCTGTCTAAACACTGCTGGAATAAGGATTGTTTTAACAGTGTCAATTCAGAGGCTATTAATTACCTTTTTAATGTGTTAACAGTGGTGCCTGCTGTAACCCTAACAATGGCAGTGCAGAGACACACTGCTTTGTTTATTTTTAGCTCCCAGGGTGTTGCACAGTGAGGGGAGGAGAGTTTATTTCTCTTCCTCACTTCTCCATCACCCTCTGTTTTCTCTGGCTGGGGGGGGGGGAGAAAAGTGCCACCACCTTCTCCTGGGAATTTCACAGCAAGTGTTCTCTCTCGCTCTCTCTCCCTCTGGAAAAGAGTAGCGATAATGCCGGGCTATCCGGAAGAGGAGGAGGAGGGGAAACAGGGAGTTTGTAACCCAAAATAAAGAAAACAAAGAAAAGAAATTGACACGCCTGTAGATAAGGGGCTGTGGGAGTGAATGGTGCGATATTAGAAGTGTTGGGATAAGCTGGGAGATAATCCGCTCACCCCTGGATTTCCTCTGGCTACTACAGCAATAAAGCCTCTCAGACAAAAGCACAAAATATCCAATAAGTAGCCTTCTCACCGTGCTACACATTCCTGATGCCCTTGCACTCGTACCAGAGCAACCGAACAGCCAGAGAGTCAGCGTGCCCACACACACACACACACACATATATAACTATAGTTCAGCAACAGACACTGCTTCAGTAACTTCTGAGCCCCAGACAATTAAGGAGGGATAAAAGGTGACACAAACAAAATCATTTTTTCTTACAATGCTCTTGTCTGTCTGGCTATTCTCCTTGGCAACTGAGATATCAGTGGGAGGCCGGGGAGTCTTTTTGCTCTCATATGTAGGAGATGGGGCTTAAGACTGAAATCCTATTAAACTACTCTTATGTGACAAACATGGACAGGGCTCCATTCAGACCCCTGGCTGAGTTTGGCATCTCACCGCCTTCTATTGTGGCCATCCAACGGCCCTCTAGAGATCAAGCCATCAGTCTGATGTGAAGCCATGTTAAACTGACAGATACATCTCCAACATATGGAGGCCTTACTGGAAACAGATAACTGCTTTCTAAGGCACTTCTAATATGATAAACACATGTTATTAAAAGGAAGATTTCACGCTAAAATAAAACATAAGGATATATTAGGAGATATTTGTTTATTTATCGTTTTGTCACTATGCTGAAAAAATTCATATGCATATCAGTTGTTTTGGTGAAGTCAAATATGGTGATGCCAACTTGTTTTAACTGACATGAGGAAAAAGTACTTACGTTTCTTATTTTGTCTTCGATGAAAGTGTGTGAGTAAACACCTGGCTGAATATATTGCTCTTTTTTTATTGCATATTTTACCCCAATTGAGATATTTACAATTACTCCATTGTCATGGTTTTTTTTTGTTTTGTTTTTTAATCAGAGTTGCTGTTTTGAAAGATAATCACTTGAATGAGGGAGCTTACTTTAAATTCTAACTTTATAAAATCAAGCTTTAGTTTACTCCTCCTCTCAAAGCTGTATACTGAAAAAGCAGGCCGGAATGGAGGATATTGTGCCCTCCTGTCAAATCTAAGAGTACTCAATTAGCTGCATTATTTGTAAACAATATATACTTTACTACTAAATCGTAATGTTGGAAGGAAAGATCATTTTTGCCTTATTATTGTGATTTTCACTGATGATCATCAAATCCTTATAAAATGATCATGATGTGACTTTTCACAAGGATCTCTACCAGACAATGATATTTTATTTTTAAGTTTGTAGAACATTATTTTTAGGCCGGGACAACTCTGCAGTGTCACAGTACTTAATTCAGAATGGTATTTTGAGAAATATTTTGCCTAAACAAATATTGCCCCAACCTGTCATTTGGTTGTAGCAGTAGTCCAACTTGAAATTTTGATACAAAATTTTGATAAATTGTGCAGCCCTATCCTTAATGGATACATTAATTTAAAAAAGGTGGTTTAAACGTCTTCAAAATGGAAGTTTTAAAGCTTGATGATATTTGAATGCAACTTTGAAAATCACGCTTGGCAACCTTTGTTTATGTATAACTTTTCGGGCTAATATAAAATTTGTGCCTATTGTGTTCTATGCCATTAAGAAGTAAATCATCCTCAGGGGTTAAGTCCAACTGATTTTTAAATATGTTACAGTCAAATGCTTAAATCATACTGTCACTTAATGATAAAAATGTATTTACTCGTGTTCATTGATGTAGAGCTCTGACAACTCATGCCACGCCTCCTGGTCTCCAACAAACCTGTAAAAAACAAAACAAAATGACAATTAATTCTCTTCCTCATCAACTCTGAACAGTTATTTTAAAACAGGTTATGCATATGTAATATAGTAAAGTAAAGCTGTAAGTATAATATTACCTATTACAAAAATGTCAGTTATCTGTCAAAGTGGGAGAAAGACTTTGCTGGCATTTCATGCACAAGTTGTGCCAGCTCAATTGAAAGTAAACTCAGTTTTTAATTAAAATAAAAGCCAGGGGAGGATGGAGGAGTCTGGCCCTCTCCCCCCTCTTGGAGAAACACTCACTGCTCCAGATACTCATTGAGCTCCCGGATGGCTTCAGCGCTCTTCCCCTGGGCCTTCAGTATGGAGATCTTGCGTTTCCTTGCAGCCTGTGGAGAAAAGGAGTAAACAGGATTAGGAGCTTAGCTCCTCAAGTGTTTGTCTGAAGGGGCGTGAGAGGATGAGTGAGTGTAAGACTTGTAAGTTTAAGTGTGTACATTAGCATGATTTCAGTGTCCCACAATTCCGGTTCAAAGTTTCGCTGTGAGACTGAATCATTTCAATAAGATAAATCAGCACTTTGGTCCACTAGCCAAGAAAATAAAAAGGTTAAATGAAGTAAAAGGACACTTAACACAAAAAAAAAGTTTCATGTTCATTGAACGGGCCCTCTAGGCGACAATGGGCGTTGTCTATATCACGAGATTCAGCACAACTTGTGATGGTACTGACTAAGTTTGAAGTCCATTGGGTTAAATCTGTAGGAGGAGTTTGTTAAAGTATACAGCGTGGAAATGGCGAAAATTCCATATTCGATCCATGATGGCCGACTTCCTGTACGTTTTTGGGTTTGGCTTCTTGAGACTTTTTTGTGCGTCTTCCCATGATAAACATATGTACCAAATTTCGTGTATGGGCGACAAACCTGTGTGAGATAATGAAGTTTAGGGGGCGCGAGTGAGTAATTTTGCCACGCCCATTCCCGCGAATACTAGAATACGTAAATTTCACGGGAGATTGACTTATATTCCAAGAATGGTGGGTTTTGGAATATGATAAAGCCCCCAAAAAGGCGATTAATTCGGGAGAATAATAATAATAGACGGACCAATTACAATAGGGTCCTCGCACTTTCAGTGCTCGGTCGCTAATAAATAATAATTCGAAATATAATAGGGACCTCGCAGGTCGTTGCCTGCTCGGGCCCTAATAAGCTTATGGAGACATGATTGGAGATAGTTAGTGGTCATGTCCAACAGGACATACACATTATGAGTCAATGTTTGGGAGTAGGAATGAGCTCAGTAGCTGAGATAAAGTGGTGAGTCATCCCCTAACTAAGTGGGGAAAATGGCACACTCCCCCAAACCCCAACGCCTGTCTTCCTGCCGGCAAGGCACGCATCTAGCACTGCACCAGCCCGACTGACATCAGCTGAAAATTGCTTTCCGCTTCGTTTTGATGTTGAAGTGACCTTAAGGTGGATTAGATTCTCATCAATCTGAATTAGAAAGTATTACTCCTGCTGCTGCGACTTTTCCAAATGTTTTACTCCCAACCCCAGCCCCCTCTCCTCCTCCTTTTGGTAGTAAGTGAAAACCTTAACAGGAGGCTGCCGCTCCATTAGAAGCGCACTGCCCCTGCCACAGCCTATTTAATTTATGGACTGGCACTTGATTGAGTAGGGCTTCCTCTCCTGCACTCTTAACCAAAGCCATTGAGGACTGTGTATGAGTCATGTCTAGGGGGCTGTAAATTTGGGCCTCTTCTGACACTGCCATCATGAGAAATCCACTTATCCATCAAGCTGGGACAGGGACCTGCGGAGACACTGCTGCCTCCACTGACGAGTAAAATTTCAGCCTCTCAGATGAAAAAGAGCGCACAACCAACAGGACGACATCTTGATAAAAGCAAAGAAAGATTCAAACATCAATGCCATCCTATATCTTGTTCCCAAACACACTCTTCACATCTGTAGAAGTGTATTTTTAATATATGGGTGGTCAAAAGGCATATTGAAGGGAAATTATTAAAATATGTTATGAAGTTATCAAGCAACAAGAAACAGTTAAAGGTCAACCCATTACTTCTTCTTTCATGTCCTCAGACTATAATACAATGATCACACCATTTTACATCCAGTGCATCACCAGAACTTGATGCTATGTGAGATTCAGGAATTTATACTCACTTCAGACTAAATTACAAGCATGTGGGATCTTTCCTCAACCAATACCAAAAAAGGGAAGCCGAAAAAAAAGCAATACAGCGATGTTGAATGTGGATTTTTGCACTTGTGCACTCCCGCCATCACCACACCCACCTCTCTTTTTTTTCTCTCTCCCAGATAAAGAACCTCTCGGGGCTCAAAGGAACATATGGAAGTTGGTAGCCGAGAGAGTCACACAGCACTTTATTAAACGAGAAGCAATTCCAAACCACTCCTCTCTCTCCTCCTTTCTCTAACTAATGATCCAGAAAAACCTGGCAGCAGGTCTGATCCCTCTGTTGTCGTGATTCTTTTTTAATTAGCGCTCTGAGGAGAACTAAGGAGTGAGGACTGGATTATTTACATCACCCCTGGCTCTTTGGTACGACCTACCGCAACCTTCCTTTATAATAAGAAACATCACAGCAAGGGTGGCACACCTAGCACTGTACTGTACATACTTGGAATTGGATGGAGTAGAAAAAAAAGCTGAGAAGGGAAAAAGAGTGAAAGACAAGTCCATGAATGGTCTTTGGCGTTGCTAAAGGTTTGTTTACATCTGTTCTTAGCAGCAACAGAGGTGTCCATTTTCAGATATGATCAGTTACAATATATATTGGTAAGTCAAACAATTCTATTATCTTTGTCAATATACTTCACATTCATGTGGTCAAAAAAGTATGAATGGGGGCTTTAAATTTCAGATGATTTGACCCAAACAAATATAATCTTGTTTTACAAAGAATCTGTAATTGCATATGATTGTGGGTCAACCTCAGGAGTCGTTTATGTGACCTCAGTGGCTTGTTTAAGAAATACTAGCTTTTATATTGAACAATTAGGGTAAAATGAGAGCGTTGGAATTCTCTATTAATGCAATCACTGAGTCAACTCAGAAAAGACAAAAAAAGAAATTGGTGGATCCTTGTATGCAAATGTTGTGGGATCTACATAATCTAAAATACTCACTAGAAGAAATAAAAAGGTGGAAAATATGCATTTACGCACGCAGACAAGAATTTTGCCAGATCATTGCTGTAGGTATTGGAACACAGCAAGCAATGGAAGGGCTAAGAGTTTGAAACATTTTTTGGACGCCGCCATGGCAAAAAAACCTTGAGCAATTTTTGTTGATTCAACAATTTTGGTTAATGGGTACCACATCTATTCCACAGCCTGTAATTACAACAGCTCAGTTTCCAATCTCTGCTTCGCATGCTGGGATGTCTCGCAAGTCTTCCTTGTGGTCGCCAATTTTCCGCCATTTCTCAGGCCCATCCCCTGCCCAATTCTTAAGAGCATGTTGGAGAACATGTAAGGAGGAGATAGCCCTCACTCTAAGACAGGTGACCTAAACGATGCCATCACTTCATTGCTCCACCCTCCCACTACACCCAAGTCATTTAGGACAAGGATTGTGGGAAAAAGGTTTAAGGTTAACATCCCAGGGACAGAAGACCTATTTGTCTGTTTTGTTCCATTCCCGGCCCCGGGTTTGACTGACAGCCTACGCTCGCTAGGGTGGCAGTATCCAGCATGCAGAGACCAGGAAACCGACCATTCCCTTTCCGAGGATGTCCGTGGAATCCCCAGAGGATCTGTGCCATGTTGGGGAGGTGCCCTGGGATTCACTGAAATTACAACTCCCATTGTCAAAACAGTGGTTTAATGAAAAGCAATGTGTTGCATATGTTACTTACTTAAACATAAACTTGCTGTAGCAACACCCCTGCTGTATATGAAAATGACAGAACAATTACGTGATTTGTGGCTTTTACTTCAATTTTGTGTTGGACAGCATGATTGGCAAAAAATCGTTTCAAAGTATTCACTGCAACCATCCCAGTATTATTTCCTTGTCAGACATGGCACGCATCAACACTTTGGCATACATTTGAAAAGTAGACTATTGTTTGTGTCGCCACAGATGCATAAGCCATAAGACTAAAATGATAATTAAATTGTTGTGGCATCTGTTGAAGGCATCATCTTTTTAAGAAATTATTTTCTAGGACCTTTTAGGGACATTCTACAGGAGTTTTTCTTAACAGAGGACAGCATTTGCTCACAAATAGTACATAATTTACCCGCAGGTTAAGCACCAACATATTTAACCCCAGTTTTATTCCTCCTTTTTTAATGATGCGGTTCATTTCAGGTGACGGCTCGGCTACACCCACCACTGCCAACTGTACAATAAGTTCGCCAGGCCTCCTCTTTTAAAAGCCTACATCTGTCAAAGTTACCACATGCCCTGTCTGTCTTTGTCAAGTGACAGAACATAGCAATATATTGAAAAACAAATTATATATTACATCCAAGTGTCATACCTTTCTATCATCTTTCAGTTGGTTAGAAAGTGTCTCGATGCAGCAATCTTACATGGCATGCAGGACTCCAATAAGACTTTGACTCTGGGAGCCAACTGGAGTTGAGACGGCTGAATTTAAATTTGGGCTGCCAGCTAGCTGACATTACAATATATCCTCACGTCATTTAACCCATTTAAGCCGGGAAAGCATTACCTCATTTCTACCATTAAAACCGGGGACGCTGTCGCGTTACTCTAATATTAAAGCCGGGAAATCGGATACCTCATTTTGTACTATTTGTAGTTTTTTTCCACCTATTTTCGGTCTCTTGGCCAATGAATTTCATCAGAATACCTGTGGAATGTCGCAATGCAACATGGGACTTTTCCAGAACTTTGAAATCATGGCGGAAGACGACTATAGCGGAGGGAGCTCAGATATAACAGGTATAAGCTCTCAAATACTTTTTTGAATTTCATTTCTATCTGCTACAGAGGCTGAAAAATCTATTATTTAGTAGGCGTTGACACTTCTGTTGAATTTCAAGAAAAACTTCAGGTTTTAGGGGTCATTTTAAAATCGCCCATAGGTTTTACAGGCATTTTTTTCCAGGCGTTTAGGCCTAAATGGGTTAAGTCAGAAGGTTTGGTGTTTTTATCCAAAACATTAGCAAAACTCCAGTTTATTATTATTATTCCTTTAAAGACTTGCAGGATAGTATTTGTTACTTTGTGTTGATGACCACTATTCTCTCTGACCACTGTCTCAGTGTCAGGCAATCACATAGGCCCCTGAGCCCAATTTCAGTAAGCTTTTGCCACAACAAAACCAAATGAAAACCCATCAGCATACGTTAGTCAGCTAACTAGCTAGGGAATCTCACTCTTAAGTATCATACTGCACAGATAACCAACAGCCAATAAAATGTACCTAGGTTTACATAGGCAAGTGTGGGGCTCAAAAACAACTACATTTTTCAGTGCCACACAGCTCATTTCTAATTTATCTGATCTTTTTAATCAATATCCAGATCTCTCCATGGCTGGAAATATAGTCTCTAAATTTCAAGGTTTTCCAGAAGGCATGTGAACTAGTTCCAATTGTACTTTATTCTTTCCAGATAAAATATATTTTGGACACAAATGCTCTTTCACAGGTCCTGCACTCTTTTGTTGTGACATTCTGCCTATCCCATGCCTAAAAAAGCATAATAATAAAAAAGTACAGTGTGACCCTGCGACACTTGGAACAGAGAAGCAGCCATTGAAGCCAGTCATGTCCCCTGTTTAAAGCCTGAATTGCCAATATCACTTGTAACAAAAACAGAAAATAAACAGATGGTCTTGATGAAGTAAAGTTGGGTGTGAAACATGGTGAGAGGTAGCATCTGTGGCTACAAAAGATGAGGTGCCTCCATACCACAGTGAGTGAAAGCAGGATGGTGTGCATCAAAGCAAGGTATGGATTATTAGTTTTTTTCAGCTAGCCTTCCATCTGTTTAAAGCACCAACAATGTGATGAATCTTCGCATGGTATCCAACGCACAAATGTCTATGCTGTGTCTGCAGTGCACTGCCTGCTGAGAGAAGATGTTTAATGCATCTAAAGTGATCCATATGTCAGCATGGCACAGGAAACTTGTCGAACGTCTTTGGGGTGAAGGGTTTAGCCAAAATAAATAAGCTCATGGTTCCTTTTGAAAACCCTTTAAAAAGATGTATTTTCTTGAATGGCCACATGTCCTTATGGAAACAATTAACAGCAGGTACATTATGTTTTGGATTGGTGGTGTCAAATTGGCAGGACACTGGCTAGACATCCTTCTGCAAGTCATTTCACAGAGATGAAGAGTAAGAAGAGAAGATAGCAAGGAGAGAGCTTCAGGGAAGTGCTTGCTGTTTTTACAGCATAGGAGTCATCAGACTTTGCACCTGAAGCCAGTAGACGGCAATGGGGAAGGTGGGATGGGAGCACTGCTCTGTTCAGGGTGGGGGTCTGAAAGGACCAGTAAATCACAATCTTCAAAGGCCAGACCTTTATTTACGTTTTACTTCCACCAAACATGTCTGCCACTGACTAAGACCATGAATCACCCCCACCCGCCCAGCCCCCACCCTTAAACACTTTACTGTTGTGTGGGTGAAAGGCTGATGAGAACTGTGGTTGAGGTCAGAGGGGCCAAGAGGAGTTTAACTTAGCAAACTGACACTGCTAACACCAAAGGACCTCGGCAGATTTAAAGCCCTAAAAAAAGCTGAGACCACAAAGTGAGGCAAAGTAGAAGGCTAAGCTTAGGGATTTTTCCCTGTTCTCTTTCCCGACTTCTCAGTCTTACTGTATTGGTGGGGTCGTCTTGGAGAATGGCATCATAGTGCTTGTTGGCCTCGTCGTATCTTCAGAGGGAGAGGGAGATCGAGAGAAAGAGAAAGAGAGAGAGAAGAATACAATTTAGTTTTTTAACCAATCCCAGTCCCCAGTCGGGTAAAATTAGGTGGTGGGGACATCAAACACAGTTCAAGGTAATCAAGTTTCTGTATACAGCATGGCAGGTTCCTGTGATTACAGTGAGGCTGTGCAGAAATCAGTGGTGATCTAAAGAGGGAGAAATAAACACTCATTTAAGTTTAGGTTGCTGGTCACACAGCCAACATTGTGGAAGGCTTATATCACTTCACCTTGAGTCATGAAATCAATACAAACAAAGCACTGTTTTGAAGATTGTATTTTCATTTGATTGTATCCAGTTTGATTCACCTTTAAACAAAGTTAAATGGCTGCTTTTACATCTGTCCAGATCTGCAGCTAAGTTGTTGGTTCAGTTGTCCATCTCTTGGCTAACACATAATACCACAATACACACACATGAACCTGACAAGCAACAATATCCAACACAGTGTGCCTCAAACTGTTGGACTGAGCCCACATGATTCTGTTTAAAGGGGAAATTTATGAGCTGTAAATATCAAATCATACGGTAAAGAAATCTGGGAAAAGGAGGTATGTGCACTTCACTTGTCATATCAAATCAGGCGCTGAGGGATGATTTTAAACTTTTTTTTCTATTTGGGGCAATCTGAAACACTGACGTTTTAGCAGCCAAAGGCAGGGTTCAGTGATCAGAAAATGTCCCGCCCACAGCCTGCAACAGACAGAAGCAACTCTGGTTCTCATTAGCACTGAGAAGCCCCACTTCCAGCACTGCTGCTTCCCTCACATTCACTTTATTACTCAGCCACACTTTGGGAGATTTCAGATGGCACCAGGCGACCACTCACAAGCCACTTTGATTTGCTTTATTTATTTAGGAACAGTGTGTGTGCATGTGTGGAGGGGAAGGGCCATGCTGTTTGAAGCTGTGTCATTCATGTGTAGCTCTGTCTGCTGCCAATTAGATCCTAGTGTGCCGTTTATTTAATCTGACAGTGCCGAAGCAATCACTCTCAATTATCACATAAACTCTGACATAACCGATAAACCAGCAATGGTGATCCGGGTGGGGAATGTGAGCGTGGTAGTAAACAGATTGAATTACTCTTACTTTATAACAGGCTAAACTACCCTTTGTTTATCTTTCTTGCTCATGCTTTGTAATCTGCTTATGGTTTTTTTTAGAAACTGCAAATTCACAAATAAAACATAGCATTGGAGGGCAGGGGCAAACAAAGTTGAGATTGTGGTGACATGTCAATATTTGCAGGGCAAGGGATCAAAATAGGACGGGAAAGAAAGCATGAAAATGGTGAGGGCAAAGTGAGAGAAAAATACAGAGAGGGATGAGGAGAAACAAAATAAGTGCACAATGGCGGAATAGAAACCAGAGGATTGAGGGACCCCCACAATAACACTAGGATCCGACCACTTCCTTCCCGGGAATCCCTAACTCAAGCTAAAAGGGCCACAGGACTACCCAGTGCTGAACCTTTCCTCTCTACGCTCCACTCTTTTTTAAAAGAATCAGGGTGATCCAACAAAAACACAACCTACCCCACACACAAACTGTACTTACACACACCCAGCCCATTGTACCATTTAGGATCTGCTAACAGTTTCTCACCCCTCAAAGCCTCCCAAAGTACCATACATAACAGTGAGGCTGCGCTTTTTTTCGCCTCCTCTGTCTCAGGAGCTTTTGGTGCCCAAAGCTTACCTTTCCAAAGCTTCCAGCCTCATGCCCGATAATCGCTTCACTCTGTGGCTATCTGGAAACTGCTTCCTCAGTTCCTGTAGACAGGTCTGCAAGGATGTGGGTAGAGGAGAGAGACCAATTATAGTTGGCTGTAACTAAAGTTTATGTTATACTCTTGCTCTCACACACATACCTCTACAGATACAAACCACCTTCCTTGAAAATGACAGATGTTTCAGCTAAATAAACTTAATACACTGACTTTAAAACAGACTGCCAAAAGGCCAATTTTACACATTTTACATGTTAGATGTGAGAATCTGTAACTACTACTCTATGTTAAACATTTAGGCAACCACGCATGCTCCTATAAAAAGGAGAGTGAGGATGCTCCCCAACACTCCCTCCTCTATACAGAGCTTGGACTTTTTTGATCACACAGTGGAGAAGTAAAAAGAATAGTGGACATAGTTTGGTGTATGAAAAATGGACACAGCTCACAGTGACCTCAACCATTGGTTTGCGGACTCTGGTTTTGAAGCCTTAAGTTCGGCATTTTGGCCTTCCCCATATTTTTTTTGCAGCCAGTGCACGCGCAGAGTGGACCACGTGCCAGTAGGATTTTATGGGAATGCACTGTTAAGCCCATAAGCATACCCTAACATATCTTTGTGACCATCATGCTGTATTAAAGAAGGATTAAAACTAGACTGAGATAATAAACATTTTAGGAAAATGTTTATTTAGGTAATATACCCATTGAGAAGTAGGGTAATTTAACTATTGACAAACATACAATCTGACTTTGTTTTGCAACCAGTGGAGTCTCCTCCTGCTGGTCATTAGAAAGAAAGCAGATTTAAACACTCCCACAATGGCTTCACATTTGAGACCTGGAGGTTGCCACTTGCAAGGAGCTAACGAATGGTTATAAAAACATTCTGCATTACGCTTAATGAGATGAAAAAGTCTGCAATGTGATCTGAATCGTTTACGCTATCCATCAGCTGGAGGCTTGTCCTTGTCCTTTTTTTTGTTAAGTCTGGCAGCAGGTCTGAAAGGATAGCCAGACAACCAATTCCAATGACTGATTCTGCCTTTTCTGTGCTCAATGAGTCATTCTTCTGGCTAAGGGAGTTTTTACATCGTCCATACTGATTGTAGATTAACCATTTGAATAATCATAATCTCTTGTCTTTTTATCTGATGCACATTTGAACATTTTCAGAGCTATGAATATATCAAAGTCAGAAACATCACATTAAGCTTTAAAATGGCAAATAAATCCTGAAGGGAAAAAACCAGCAGAACTCCACAAATGATGGCCAAGTTCAGCTAACACTTGAAGCATGCTTCTCCACTCATTTGCTACACCCTCTAATTCCAACTCTCAGCAAATTGTTTTTCCAAAGTACAGACAGAGTAATACCATTTGGCCAAATAAAAATCAGATTTTCACATTTGGCAGAGGGGGGTGTAGCAAAGTAGGAATGGCTGTGAGAGACTGAACGATGGCTTTTGAAGCTCCAGGGCGTGTGAGGAAGAGCGGTAAAAACTTACCAGAGCCAAGTCATCCCGACTGCAGTCCAGCGCTGCAATCATCACCTGCTCATAAATAATCCATACTGGGCAGAAGAGACACAGACAAAGAAGACTGTGTTAACGCCCTTTCCATTCCACTGTCTGGTGTAACATGAAAAAATGATATATTGAACTGTACACTTGACGTCCCAACTTACGAGTCTGTCCCCAACAGCTGCACATGTTTTTTACTCACAAATAAGCTTCCATGATGTGAATCAGAAGCTTAAGAGTTCATTCAAAAAAACTTTCCCATTTCATTTAATATGCAATGCTACATTTACTTTGTTATATATGGAATACATTAAAGATTATGCTCAAAAACCATACATTAATTTAAAACTTGGATAGAACTACAATCATAAAGGCAGAACCATTTAAAGTAAACGCCCTTGTGTAAGGCTTTACAGTCATGTTATTCATTTCCCCGGAGTGAGCTGGTAATAAATTACTAATGACATTTTTTGTAATAAACATTACATTTAAGAAAATAAAAAGTAACACTATCAAGAAAAGTAAGTAAAGTATATTTGTTAAAATCACCTCTCTACTTTAGACATTTTCAGAAGTTAAACTATCTCAAAATTAGCCTAAAAAGAACACACTATGCTGAAAAACATAGTTAAAAATTATTTACTTGTAAAGAACTTGTAGAAAACAAAATGTGCTTCTATTTGCAAATATGAAATAAGATTATACCCATTTTAAATAGTAAAAAATAGAAAAGAGAAATATATGGTGATCTAGTTGATATTATGGCAACCAACACAAATAAACCAATAAATGTAACTAGCTTGATGAACATTCGAGTTTTACTCATTCTATTTCCCACTTTTCACTGCAGTTTACATATGATGCTGCTGAACTAATTCAGGAAGACTGATTGACAAGCTATGTGCATTGTTTTTAGAAATATGCCTCAGTCTCTAGTGTAATAATTCGCAAAACGTATTGAATGGTCCGAGCCCTAGCTAGCCGTTAGTGGTATGTAAGAATGTACCATGTCCTCAGATTCATTGTGCTCCCCAAGAATTTGATTTTGGCATGGTACATTTTGGCATGGCTCTTCTTTTTTGTGAAAGACAAAATGAGCCCTAACTTAGGCTCTATATGGAGAGGGAGCTGGTCTAAAGACCTTCTAGTTTAATATTGTCATAATAATACGACATGTTTTTTTAGATACATAAAACCAATCTCAAGCAGGTCTAAAAATGTCAGCAAGGTTATATTTATTATACTTGTAGAGCATGGCATGTTGAGCACCATCATTAACAGTCACAGCCGTTCTTTTGACATGTTTCACTTGGTGGTTAGCAATAAAAAAAATTAAATGTTTATTGAAATGTTTTTTTCATTCAGTCAACTATAACATTATAACATTCTGACGAACAGCCTGGCTACAGAAGCCAATTAATAGAATTAATACAACATGTGAGACAGACAGCATTGACAAGCAAACTGGACATGTTCAACACCCCCCCGTCAATTGAAAATAATAATAAAGTCAAACTCCACCCAAAAACTGGAGCGTTATGCCAAAACAAACAAATGCCTCTAGTTTTTCTTGACTTTAATGACTCCAACTCTTGTTTTGATAATTGCCATCTCATTTCACAGCCAATTTAAGGGCTGGTTTCAATAAAACCATGGCATGTTAAGTGTTTATCCGCTTCTTCTGAGGACTGTATGAATCATAATGACTGGGGAAAAAGGGAGTTTTTATGGGGAAATGTAGCAGGACAGCACTGTTTGTAAGGGAGACCATGACCTTTGATATGTTTATGGTAAGTAAAACTCACTACTGCGTCAAAAAAAAAAAAATCACGAAATTAACAGCATACTGTACTCATTGCCTTACAAGGCAAAGGACTGCTTACCATTTTGCCTTTCGCACCATTACAATCACTGTCTTTTTAACTGTTTACAGTACTCCCAGAAAACATTTTTTTCTGCTTTTACTGATAACCTACGTTTTCATGTTAGGTTAAGTTACCCACTCATCATCGAAGTCACCAATCAAGTTCAAGAAAATGTAAAGCTCTTTCCATTCATGCTTTTCAAAGTTAAGTATTTTACCTTTCCCCCTACAATCTCCTAAATATCTGCTAAATGGAAATTATCTTGTATTTCTGGACTTGGCTTTTTCAGCCATGACTACGTTTTTATTTTTTTTTCCACATCACAGGAAACCTAAGATCCTGTTTAGAAATGAATCCAAAAGAAATGTATATACCACAAAAGAGAGGAGAGAAAAGGCAGAAACTCGCCCACTTAGATCAATCATATCTCTCAAAGTTGTACAGATGAACCCACAGTCAATACACTTAGCCTGACTGTTTTTACAGAAGGACATTCAGTGGTTTTCATCACCGCAAAGCAGAAGATCCTCATTCAAAAAGGGTTTTAAACTCCAAACAGACCTGCAGGCTGTACTCATCTCTTACTTCCATCATATGATGCGAGTGCTGCCATAAGCAAATGATAACAAGCTGTCTGTACCAAAACAGTAGTGTATTCCCCCTGTTCCCCCAAGTTACCTGTTTAATGATTCAGTGTATAATCAAGTCATCAGTGTGTATGTTTGCTTAAAAAATGTCTAGAATTATGTTAACTTATGCACGTATTTATTGAGTATTGACACACTTACTGTCATCTCCCAGTTTTGATGAATGTTCACTGATCAGCTCTTCACCAACATCCACAATTTGTTCACTATTTCTGCAGTTATCTTCTCTCCATTTACGCAGTTTGTCTCTCATCTCTGTGGACAAAAATTGTTAAACCAGTTGGAATCTGTAACAAGGTTCATACACTTTTTCAGTGGTCAAATTCAAGCACTTTCCAAGGACTTTCAAGGTCCATTTTCAAGCTTTTCCAGGACCTTACAACGGTTGTAAGCATGCTAAAAGGGGTAATTTAACTCAACCATACCAACAGCAATGGTATTACGCTTAACAACCAAAAGTACAGTTTGCTAATCACAATACTCAATTAAGTATTTTTTTCATTGAACATGTGATTATCTATAGTCAGATTTCACGAGAAATACAGTAAGAATTTCAAGCACTTTATCCAAAATCCAAGCACTTTTCAAACCTTGAAAATACAACATTAAAATTTAAGCATTTTCAAGGATTTCACGCATCCGTATGAACCCTATTTCCTCACTGTAATGTGCAGTGACTTTATTCATTAAATAGTCGTCATAAACTGATGTGGATGATAGGAATAAAGCTACTGGGAAGAGTCAGGCACCATGAAAGGTAGTAGTCAATACATTTAGTTCATATTATCGGATTATCAGATTGATAAAGACAACGTTTAACCACTAATGTTACCGCTACGTTTGTACATCTAGTGCACTGGCAAGAGGACAAGATTGCACCAACATTACAATTGCATTATTATTATATCGCTATATTTTTCTCCAGAACCAGAAATATATTGCAACATAACGTTACGTTAGCTATTGCTGACTATGACTGGCTAGCATGCTACAAACGATAATGTTAAGTGGTTAACTTAAAAAAAGACATCGCTTAACGTTACTGCTTTACATTGGACGCTACTTTCACGCCGCCGACAATAACGTTACAAATGACGGCGACTGGGCTTAGACGGAAGAACTCTTTGGGTCTAATATTACTGTATGGATAAACCATAGGGATATGTTAGCCAGCCATGCTAACTAGCATTAGCTAACTCCTTACACGCCGACTTGTTAGGTCGTATTTTCAGTCTGGGACGCTGACAACTCTCCCCCATGCTTATGCACAAGACGGACTCTAAGAAAACAAACAGTTCCTTCAAATATAAAAACATGTCCCAATGACACATAAGCAGAATCTATTTTATCTTTTGTCTTACCTTCCCAGCCCACATCGTACATTTCTGATACCGACGCCATCTTTTTCTCTTTTGACAACATACGTCGTGCCTACGTCATGGGCTTGCCAGCTGTGGGCGTGCCTGACGTTGATAAAATAAAAATACCAGTTTATTTAATTTAATGTAGTGGTTTTACTTTGCATTACAAAGATGTCATATTTTGCTGTTTTTAACACAAAACGAAGGATGATGATGCATACTTTCTTATAAATGTAATTTTTCTTTTTGCCAAATTCCACATACACAAATGTAAGTTTTCAAGTAAAAAAACAAATGTATTTTTGTTGAAGTCGGAGTTTGAACAGTATATCTAAACTCTCTCCTGTCTTGTTAAAAGCTGTGAAGACTGCCAACATATGCACTGCGTTTAATGTCTTTAACATGTAATCTTGCGTCTGTTTATTTTATTATTTATTATTTATTTGATTTTGTTTCATTCTTTTCCATTTAATTATTCTTCTATTTTATTTTTCAAATATTATTTACTTATTTTTTGCATTGCTTTCTGTAACTTATTTCTTCTTCTTTGTAACTGTGCATTGTATTGCTGTTATATATATATATATATATAAATTTAAAAAAAATGGAATAATAGAATAGATGAAGAAGAAGAAGAAGAAGAAGAAGAAGAAGAGTAATAATAATTATGATTTTTCAAAATAATGTCCATAACTTGCATTTAGGTATTAAGACCAAAAATGTATTTCAAGCCTGCATTGCACATGTTCTGGCTTAGGCACAGGGTAAATTGATTCTAATATAAACCTACACTTGTATCATCATTTCATTGTTCAGCAGTCAGCAACATACAGCATAATGGTTAGCAGGCAACAGCAGGCATTTAAAAATCCAGATGATGTCGTTCTCATGCTCCATGTGCCATTTTTATATAATCCCCCTACAAAGTATTAGATAGGACAGTCAGCTGAGCCTCAAATCTATCAGTTTCATCAGAAAATATGGAATGTGCGTTCCAAGCACATTTACCATTTTATCTTGATTTCCCTCAGGAGCCTCGGTGAATCTCATCCTCTCACTGTGTATGCCTGCTTACACACTTCTCTCTTACCACATTACACACTTGTTGATGTGGACTCAGCACAAATTTGCTTACAGAGACATTTCAGAGATCTGATGTCATATCCAGTGTTGCTCACTGCACATAGCCTACTGTTATGCATACTTTGTTGATGTTCTATTGTGAAAGGGCAACAAGGAGAGCTTTTTTTCTCTCAAGGACATTGATATTGTAAAATAGCTTAGCATCATCAGGAATGGGCAAGTGCACAATGGAACGATGAAATGTCATCATCTCTGTCAGGGATACAAATAATAACACTGTGTACAGTTTAAGTTACACTCAGCTTTGGCGATCTGTGCACTTGTAATTTTCAAGTCTGCACATGGCAGTCAGTTGATATGTGGTTGGGTTTTTGCTGGAACACAAAATACCAAAGAAACCACATTAAAACAATCATACAGTGTCCTTTGGGGTAGAGGGCTTTCCCCTGTCTGCCAAGGTGCCATTGAAGGCCAGGGCCCTAACAGTGACCTGCAATAAACACCATGCAGCAGGCGTGACTCTTGGGATTTCAGGACATGATGGTAAAAGCGTTCTGTGAACAAGCTGTCTATAACTTTGAGATGCAGCTGGATGTGGTGGAGGTGAAAAAAGCCTCTTGACATAAGGCGCCTGTTTAACTTGGAGCAGCTCTCTTGTACAGAAATGTCACAATATGTAAGATCAATTGCAGCCATCTGAAAACCCAAATTGTACGACTTGACTGGTGCTTACGTAGGTTTCCATGCTCTGGAAGCCCCCACATATGGCACACGGGACAAGCATATATATATTTTCCTTTTCAGTCTCCATGTATGAAAAAAAGAGAGAAATATTCCAGTAGAAACACTTCACAGGCATTATATTTTGATTTCTGACAGAAGCAATCAGAGTTGGCAATCTCTAAAATGAACAGTTATGGACTAAAAATTGAGGTAAGTTTGAGGTGCTTTCTGTGGTTTTGAAATAGTTCTTGTTCCATCTAGATTTCTTTTTCGTTGGTGTTGTACAGTGATTTGCGGAAAATGAAGACAGATGCAATTAGCAACAATGTTTGGACTCAGCCTTCTGGAGCCGGCGGCACCGTGTTTACTTTGAAATCTGATTAGGTCCCCTGTCTGACCAAGTTGCTTTCACCTCACCGCGAATAACTCTGTACAGATGACTTCAGCACGCTTTGCCTCTGATGGACTCCCTCTATTGCACCTTTGACCTCACCCATATCCTGAGTGAGAGGCCCTGAGCGGGAAATTATGGCACATCACAATTAGGCTTCCGCACTCTCCTGCTCTTCTCTCTCTTGGCTTTGGTGCCAAGAACAATATTCAGCCCCATGTCAGAGCAGCACCACGCTGGTAATTGACGTTACTCACACAGTACGAAGCTTTGGATGTATTGCTCCCCTGACACCTTGTGTAGTAGCACGATTGCTTATTTGGGATGGGAGTATTACCACATGTACTATATTATGTGTTACTAGATTGGTTTTAATGGCCAATCTTCCTTTCTCATTACAACAAGGATTTAACATCAACATGCATGAGATTACCTCCAAAAGACTTCACTGCCTGCTGTAGGTGATGACCACATTCATCATGAGAAGTGATGATCATATAGAACTACAACCCCCCAAAAAAGTTGGGCGCTGTCTAAAACATAAATAAAACTTAGTGTGATTTTTTGCTAATCCTTTTTGACATATATTCAATTACAGTCTGTACAAAGACAGTATAATAAATGTTCAAATTGACTTTAGTGTTAAATAAAAATACAGTCATGGAAAACTGATTAGACCACCCTTGTTTTCTCCTGGCTTTCTTGTTCATTTAATGCCTGGTACAACTAAAGCAATATTTATTTGGACAAATATAAGGAACAACAAAAATAGCTCATAAGAGTTTTATTTAAGAGCTGATATCTTGCCATTTCCCATGGTTTACTTGATAATGATTTTGGTTATTATCAAGAAAGCCATGGAAAATGGCGAAGAAAACAATGGTCTTATAATTTTTTCCGATGACTGTGTACACTTCTTCGGAATTTGACAAGTGCAACATGTTCCAAAAAAGTTGGCACATAAGCATGTTTACCAATGTTTTAAATCACCTTTCCTTTTAAGAAAAATAATTATGTGTTTAGGAACCAAGAACACTATGTTGATGTTTCAAAAGTGAATTTCTTTCCCATTATTTCCCTTCAGTTGCTTAATAGTCAGAGATCTCATTGTGCTTCATGTTGTCATACATTTTCAATGGGAGCCAGGTCTAGCACCTGCACTATTTCCCTTCAAAGCCATGCTGTTGTAGACATGGTCTTGATGGCAGCATATGTTGCTCCAAAACCTGTATGTACCTTTCAGAATGAATGGTTCCTTCGCACATGTGCCTGAGGTTAGAGAATTGGGCTTGTAACCAGAGGGTTGCCAGTTTGAACCCCATGACTGACAGGTCAAGGGCTGATGTGCCTTTGGACAAGACACCTAACCTCCCACTGCTCCCCAGGCACAGCAATGCTGCCCACTGCTTTTAGCATGGTGTGTAAAGGGATGGGTTAAATGCAGAGGTTTAATTTCCCTGTTGTGGGACTAATAAGGGATATCTTCATTTTATGTCTTCATTTTAATGGCATGGGCACTAACACACCCCAAACCATCACAGATACTGGCTTTTGAACTTTGCGCTGGTAACAATCTGGTTAGCTTTTCCCAAAAATACATATCACATTTTTCCACTTTGCAAGCTTGGGCCCAGAGAAGTTGCCAGCGTTTCGGCAAGATGCTTCTACGAACTTTGTTTACTGACAACAGTTTTCTGAAGTGTTCCAGAGCCCATGTAGTAATGTCCTTTATACAATCATATACATTTTTAATGCAGTATCACCTGAGTGCCTATTCTTGCTTGAGAACAGCTGATCCTTTCAAGGATGCATCTTTCACACCCAATAATGACACTATCACCTGTTCAACATGGTCTCACAGGAATCCGTGAAATAGCCATGGATTTGCTTAACTCAAAATCCGTGGAATAGCCACGGAATAACTCAAATTTCCGTGAAACTGACACGGATTTCGCTACAATGCAAGTTAATGACAGTTATATCCCGTGGCTATTCCAGCATACAAAGTGATTATGTACATTCACTGAGTTAATATTTAGAAAATAAAGCATATATTTCTCGCTAGAAATGTGATCAAAATCCATTTTTATGCAGAAACTAAGTCAAAATATTGATTTTTTTCACTAAAAATGAGAGAACTGTCCGCCATGTTTTTTGTTCTGACCAACGGGACCTTGAAAGTCACGTGACTTGGAACAAACCAATAGCCAGGGGATATGACTGTCATTTACTTGAATTGTAGCGAAATTCGTGTCAGTTTCACGGAAATTTGAGTTGTTGCTTGAGTGTTCCAAACAGGTGTTGTTTGATTACACAACTTTCCCAGTCTTTTGTTGCTCCTGTCCCAAGTTGTTGCTGGCATGAAATTTAAAATAAGCATATACAAAAATCCATTAAGTTGATCAAGTAAAACATTAAATATATTGTCTTTACTGTACAGTTTCCAATTGAATATATGTCAAAAGGGATTAGCAAATAACACAGTGTCTCTTACTTATTTGGAATCATGGTTGTCAAAAACAATCATCCAAGCTTCCGAGACCATAAATTTATTTCCACATGAACACATTCCTGTGCTCCTCCTGGAATTTATTACAGTAAAAAAAGATTTCACATTCAAGCCTAATCTTACATAACCCTCATGCAGTTTTAAATTAAAGAGAAAGTTTGATGTCTAAGAGAGTATTTGGCAGTGATGTGACAACTCTAACACCTCCGAGCCAAATATTGAAATTTTTTTCTTGCTCATGTCCAAGAATCACATCATCTCCATTCTAAATTGCGGCAGCTGGTGAAGTTCATTCATTCCATACTTTTTTTTTTACACATTTCCAGCTTGAAATATAAAGCACTTCTACAACCTCTCAGGGGGTCTTAAGTAGAGGTCTGACATTCATTGAAGTCATGGCTATTGTTAACTGGTCTTACTTTCTTTCCATTATTTCAAGAGTGGTTTTATTCAGAGGCCGCCACTTAGCTACATTAATACATACAATAGCAATTATTAGAGAAATGTAAAATCCGCAGGAAGCAGAATATTCAAATCCCATCCCATGTGCATTGGAAGCCTGTAACTATAACAGCATAATCTGGAGTTATCAGATTTCACTTCTCTTTTCTGGTAAGAATATTCATGACCGCAAATTTGGAGATAGCGCCATGTTTTCTGTAATGTCATGTTTTCAAAGAAAATTGCAGAGTAAAAGTGAAGTTGTGCATAACGAGAGGAGCGAGCAGAGAGCAGAGCTTGTTGGGGAAGGATTAGAGGGGTCAAGTATTGATTCCCCCCCGGGTGCCTTCTGTGATATTGCTGATGTGTGTGAGCACAAGTCACTCCTTGTTTGTGCAGCAAACATGTGTTGTGCAGATGGTCTACCACGCTTGGTGCCATTGGGTGCTCACTGGACGCTTGCATTGTTTTCTGGCCCGTAAGCCTGGTCGATAACCTTCATCCCACTGCCATCGAGTGTGACAGTGCTGAAGTCAGCACTGGGCTCTGAATCAGGAGTGTGGGCCGCTGATTTATAACCTGACATGCACACGGAGCGAGGTGATGCATATCTAAAAAGTTTACAAAAGAATCATTGAAATTCATATGAGATGCTGAAATTCGGATTCAGAGCAGGGATGCTTGGCTTCGCAGCATCCAGCGGCGAGTCATTTGTCTTCAGGTCTTATTGATTTATATTTTGACAGATATTAGAACGCGGCCAGTGGTGGGTGTCTTTGGCAGTGTCATCTCCTCTCCCTCTCTTGGATTCATTTGTTGACCAAGAAAGCTTTCAGGGAACTGGAGAGCTGAGGTTTTTCATGGAATATTTGGCCCATCACTCCAGCTCCCTTTAAGTTTATCCCATTAAGGCCGAGTAGTATTTTCTGCAAGACAAACATGTAGGATGATGGATAACTGTTTTGCAGGCTGAAATGTGCCGGTGTTCCTGACAGCATCTCTGTATTGAACCTGTGTGGTCAATCAATGCCTGCAACTGTTCATCCCTCAATTTGCTTTGATTTACAGAGACAGAAACAGTGGATTAAGGTTCATATTTACCCCACTTTTATGGGCTTTGTTTAAGGTTCTGATAAGCATTTATCCCTAACCTCTTTATTCACTAGCCTGGCTGGGTACAATGGGAGTTTCTGGGAACAAATCATTAGTTACATTGACTGAGAAGCACCTTGGCAGGAGGAATAGTTATGTTAGAGAGCAGACCACCATGAACTGTATCCACACAGAGGGTGAATCTGACAAACAACAATCAGTTTGTAGTAACTGTGCAGCACTGCAGAGCCTTGGGGTTAATGGAGCCAGTTTGATGTTTTGGGAAGTATGCTTTCTTGCAGAGAGTTAGATGGGAAGATCGATACCACTCTCCTATCCGCTACAGCCAGCAGCTAGTTAGCTTAGCAGAAAGAGTTGAAACAAGGGAGAAACAGCTAGCCTGGGTCTGACCTCAGTCATTTGTCAAGTGGTCTTGTTGCCTAAACTTAACCTGTTCCTATTAACATGGAGGTTTAATTTGACACAGTGCATGTAATGAGCAGAAAGCATGGATGTATAGGATAGAGATATAAGACATATTTATAAAACTGATAAAACTGATAGAACTGGATAAAGAGTTGGAAGCAGGACCATGTTCATTCATATGAAGGTTACTTAGTGATGCATTATCACTTATTATGTATTTCCATGCAAATACCCAGACCTTCAGTGGCTCATACGCATTAATTACCCCTTTTTGACCCACACAAACCTAGTTCTATTGCTGGGCTGGTGCTGGTTCGCAGTTGGTTCAACTTGCAAAACGTCTCAGAACCTGTTTGCTTTCCCAAAGGCTCGAGGGCCATGTCATTACATCACTGTATACGTCTCTGCTTTCTGCAAGCATAATAACAACTAGGACTGCAAGCAGTACTGAACGGCCCTCGCAGTACACGCGTGTCAGGGCATGCTGCCGTTGGGGTGTGTGCGTTACAGGGGCCAGTCTATACCACCCCTGTGAATTTCATTGCCTTAAGTGTTAAAGTGTGGCCACGGTACCAAATATGAAATTAGACTGCCACCACAGTGTCACCTATGGGCCGATCAATAAAACCTTAAAGGGTTATCCTCAGGAGGGCATTGACAATAATTGTACCAAGTTTTGTATAATAATGCACAAACTATCCCTTTAATCCTCATACAGTGTCTGAAGGAGGACTCTTAACTGATATGTATAAGTTAGAAGAGGCAGGTAGCAATAGTGGAAAGTAACTATGTACATTTACTCAAGTACTGGACTTAAAGTACTTTTATGTACATTTTATGTAACTTTATACTTCTACTCCACTACATTTTGAGGCAAATATTGTACTTTTTACTCCTCTACATTTAGCTGACAGCTTTAATAACTTTTCAGGTCAAGATTTAAAATGACAAACATGATACATTTAAAATGATTACCCATTTTTATAAATTAAACCACTTAAAAGTTTATTAAGTAGTTAAAATGAGCGGAGTGGAGTCATTTCACAGTGTGGTATTAGTACTTTTACTGAAGTAAAGGATCTGAATACTTCTTCCACCACTGTTCTTTTTACTTCTTTACTTTTTTCTTTATAATTTTTATTTTTTATTTTATTTTTTACAATTTTTTTTATTTTTTGTTATTTTTTGTTATTTTTTATTATTGAATTGTACGGCTCATTTACAGACATTTCTTTCCTAATGTTAGTCTATGGAAAAAAGTTGATAGGCTTCAAATCCTAGTGCCGTCCCGCCTCCCCCAACATGTCCAAAACTGACACTAAATCATTCTGTTTCTGAAGCAAGGGGCATTGACCACAAGCATTAGTATCTGACAAGTTGTGAGAGATTGTGCTGCAAATACATTATCAGTGTTTATGTTTTGTTCTTCATATTATGGTTTGCAAAAAAAAGACCTGTCCATGCATTAAAATAGCCACATTTTTTTTGCACAGAGGTATTTCCAGCAAGAATATTTAAATAATGATGTTTCTGCTGCTGTGCCACATATGTAAACTGTGCACAGCCGCTCTCTCAATCATTCCTGCTACAGTGTGATGGCCACAGCTATTCAATATTGTCAAAGAAAATGAGCCTACATTTGTTTGGTCAGTGTCTGAAAGTATCATGATTAATATAGCTAATACTCTGATATAATATGAGTGTCCAGCAGGAAATTGCCTGGATCCGTCCCCCGAAATTGCTTTATTGTTTGTCTCAATCAACCCTTGCCCATTTTCCCAACTCTCTGCAATTCATGGGTTTGGCATTGCTTTTCTCTAAGGGGATGGATGAGCAAGTTGGCACTGGACCTTTTAAAAAACATGGGTTGTGCATAGTTCAGGCCTAAATGGTGCTCAGTGGCTAGGATTGTTGCGTTTGCAGATTTAAATATGCACTCCTCACACACTGCAGCATGTCTGAGACAGATCAAGGATCAAGGATTATTTTATAACAGAAATATGGTAAAACTTACATGAACTAAACATACTACATATTCTGTTAGGGACTGTTCCACAGTGAATATCCAAAGAGTGAAGTCTGAATTTAAAATATTTTTATATTTTCAGTATGTTTTCAGCAAAATATAATTAGTGCTGTGTCAGGAAAGAACACTGAACAAACACTGAAGACATGAACTAGAACTCTCCTGCACATGTTTTTCCAAAATACTACCTACCGAGCACCTTTTTTTAAAATGAAGGTTGGCTGGTTGGAACAAGAGAAACCAAAGCAATTTGGCCTTCATATCAGTGATTAAATACATGGTTTCTTGTCATTTTTTATTAAGCTTGTGGTGTTTAACCTATCTGAGAATGCATATTGGCTTTGTCTGGACCGGTAAAGATTCCTCCCGCTGCTTCCTAATTCAATATTGTGTAATAACAAGTATTATTGCCTGCTCATAAAATCCAACTCAAATTACACTGAAAATGGACGATATAGTGCATGTGTTTATGTTACACGGAGGAGCAATTACTGGGTTATGATCATTTTGCACTAAAGTAAAGTTGGAAGGACACATAGAGGTTTTGCTGCTTGGTAAGGGACTGTAGAAAAATTATTAATGTGGAGGCGGTAGAGGCGGGGGGGGGGGGGGGGGGGGGGGGGGGGGGGGGTTGTAAAACTTTTTAGGCCCTCCCAAGGGTTATGGATGTTTTCTTTGAGCCCTCCTTTCAGACTTGTCACTCAATAATATTTGTACATTAAAGTCCCAGTGAAATGGAAATGAGAGACTCTGACGTCTCTATACTGCAGTGTACTCCTCAGTAAAATCGAATATATGTGTGGTGTACATATATAATAATATTGATTTGGGATAAAAATTAATAAAATAAAAGACCCTTCCCTGCCCACCCAAAACAGTCAGACTACCTTACTTTCAGCCCAAAGGAGAAATACAATATTTTCTCTCTTTTGCGACCCCACTTTCTCATGCTAATAAGTTGTGTACAGTCCCTCATTTTCAAGGCAAGAAAAGACGATACCTACTTTAAGTGTGCTTCCTGGTAGAAAACATGTTTAAAAATCAAATATCAAAATTTTGCAAAACGTAAAAGTGAAATATTTTAAGAAAATACTGAGCAGCACTGTGAAAGTGAAAGATAATACTAGCACACAGCAAAAAGAATGGAGAAATACATTTTGTATGCATACTGGCTGCTCACATTAGTGAAAACTGTTGTAATAAAAAAAAGGAACAGAGAAATTATTTCATTGCGACCTTATAAAGCCAACATAGTGGCAGCCAAGCTGGCTGGAGCTTTTAATTATTTGAATTGAATCTATGAATGATCTAATAGAGACAGATTCCCAAATGATACTTGCCAAACTGACCAAATGATTGTATGGGTGACTCCTTTTACTGCAAAACCTTTCCTTAAAGGAAGCGGTCAACATAAAGGAGGCTTCAGCAGAGTAAGTGCTGTGTTTTCTCTTTCTTTTTTTTTCACTTTAAGCGAGCTGCCACTGAGCCAGAGCTGACTGTGTCAGAAGCACCCAGTAAAACAGCAAATGGTCATGGTGAGTGGTGTCTGTTTATGACTCATTTCTACCTGCCATCAGGCAGCAGGGAGAAGTGGGAGTGGAAGAGAGAGAGCCCAGTGGTAACAAGGGGAGAATTGTGTGAGGACACAAGACAGTGTCGTGCGGTTGTCAAGAAAACAGGGTACTAGTGAAGCCTATTAGAAATGGGCCATTTAGTAGCTGATATTGGGTGTTGTCAGTTGGGTATGGTCGACACATGGGCACCTTTACGAGACAGCTGCTGAAGTGAAGGAGGATGGTTCAGATAAACAGTGAAGACATTCTAACCATCTGGAAAAGTCAAATGATTGGAAATGATTCGGTTGTTTTCATTCAGATTTTGCAGGCTCCTGAGTGTGTGTGTGTGTGGGGGGGAGGTTCATCATGACTGTATTTACCCTCGAATGGTTTTAGTCCCGTGAAGAAGCCATTCACAGTCACACACAGGCTTGTAGAAAAAAAAATAATGGTGGTGACTGGAGGAAAGCCTATGTTTTCAAATTCAACAAAGTGTTCACTTGGATTCCTCTTTATAAATGAAATGTTTCACTGTATCAACACCACAAGGAAATTATGAGAGTTTTGAAAGGTTTACAAGTCACAGTCACGCATCCTTCTGAGAAACCAATGAAGCAAAAAAGAAAAGAAAAAAGAAAAGCATCCACATTTTCATACATGTGCGAAAAAAGAAAGGATAAAAATGTTAGTGAAGCTCAAGTCCCTTTTTTCATAATGAGGGGCTGAATATTAACTTTCAATCTACCAAATAATCATATGATTACAATATAAACCTCAAATATTATGATTACAATATTATAATTATATCTATCTATCTATGTACCTATGTACCTATCGCTCTCTCTATAGCCTATGTGTGTGTGTGTGTGTGTGTGTGTATATTCACACATATTCAATTTATGTACTGTATGTACATATACTACTATTGAACCACAATGCCAGATGATGAACCTTGGCATAGATTATTTACAGACATCAGAAGACATTTCTTATAAGGAGAAGAATGATGATGATGATGGTGATGATGATGATGATGATGATGAAGATGGTGATTATGTAAACGGAAAATATGCCATTATGTTTACAACCATTACAGCCAGCAGATACTTGCCAGGATTGCTGAAAGTAACTGTAACACTGGAAGGACTTTATAAGGAATTAAGATTATTATCTAGATTTATAAGGAATTGAGGATCCTTTTCTGTTGCCTAGAATCCTGTTTTGCATTGCCGATACCAGCAAAAATGTAGATTGATGTGGCTTATCATCTGTCCTCCCATCAGCTCAGGAAATGGAGGGAGAAATGAAGATGGAGAATAAGGGAAATTAAAACACAGAATTTACCTGGGATCGTCACCCTGTTAAAATAATCGCCTGACTCATTTTTTCAAGTTTTGCAGGAAACGCAAAAAAACCCCAATTTTGACAAAAAATGACATAGGCGATTATTTTAACAGTGTGACGATGTGTAACCTTGTATTTTTTTTTGTATTAATGCTTTTAATCTTTTTCTTATTTATCTCCTCATGTCTCTCCCCCAATTTTTCCCTTACTCACTCACTCACTCAATCACTCACTCACTCACTCACTCTCATCTATCGTTCACGTCATAATGGCAGTCTTTTTTCATGTGTTCCTTACTGATCACTGATTGGTCAGTCACTCTTTACACGGTTGCACAACACTTCCGTTTCCCTTTCCCGGCAGCAAAGATGGCGGAGTACGACCTCACCACCAAAATTGCCCACTTTTTAGATCGTCATCTCGTTTTTCCGCTGCTGGAGTTCCTGTCTGTGAAAGAGGTACGGAAAACATTAACACAGAAACATTCCGTTACATGTTTTCGTTGTTTCAACGAACTAAACACGTCTTTTGAACAGTTTTAAAGCCGTGTGCGCTGAGGAGTTGGTCACATTTTCTGTAGGCGTGTAAAGAACCAGCATTTAATCGGAGTGGTGCCGGAAATGTAACCTTTGTCTTCAAAATAAAAGCTGGAAACTGTTCGGGAGAACAGAACAAAATAAACTACAGAACAATACTTGAGCGATTAGACCGATATATGTAGTGAACATATAATTAAACATTACGAAAACATCATGTTGGTAAATTATGTGCGCCACATGACTGCTACAATTTTCAATTCAATATTTACTTTGAAAATAAACTATCGGAAGTCTTGCTTTTATTGTGAATCACTTTACACTGGTAAGCCTGCCACGCGCTTTTTCTCGATTGTAGGAGAGCGCCTTTCATAGAGAAGTAGTGAGGCTGTACAGTTGTTGCTCCCGAAATGTTTCATATTAAAATTGTTGCTACCCAGCATCTAGCGCTGTATAGTGGAAAAATAAACAGTCTTAACTGACTGGATCAGAATTATGATAAAACCTTTAAGTCATGTGTTTCTCGTTCACAAAGCACAATGCCGAGAAGTGGTCTCACACTAGGACTTATGATGAGGAGGAGACAAATGCATCAGGGACCGTCAGAAGAACTGCCCAGACCATAATTATTTAAAACAAACTAGACTACGAATATCTTGTCTGTAATGCACAAAGCCTGTGCAGGGTAAAGCATGTTTATTCTGCATCACCATGGCTTGATTTCTTAACCTCTAACTATAAGGGTAAGCCATGATCATGTTGAGCTACCTGCTAAGATGGCTTCACAAGTTCACATAAAGACTCAGGCAAAAGGCATATTTCAAACTAGTATCAACATTAAGTAATCAAGACAAAAATCTGATAATTCATGTAAATATACTACAATTAAACCACAACCAGTTGAGGAAGCTTGGCATAAGATTATGTCCACATTATAGTTTTATTAATAAATATTTTTTTACAACTATTATGGCCAGCAGATACTTGCCAGGTTTGCTGAAAGTAACTTTAAGGTTAGCATTAGCTAGCTAACCTCTGCATGGAATTTGAAAGAAGAGTTCAGTTGAACTTTATCATAACTAAGTCCCCACACTGTCTAAAACATAAATAAAACAGAATTTCTTAGTTTAGCTTATTCTTTTTTAAACGTATTGAATTAAAAACTGTAAAAGACTATTTTTTTTAATGCATTCTGGTTTTATTTATGTTTTACGAAGAGTCCCATCTTTTTTGGAATCAGGTCTGTCACATCTTGTCTGGATGTAAGGCAGTATCTTGTAACTTTATTAAAACCTTTTGGTCAGATAATAATATTGTACAAAAACACCCTCCTAAACCTCTATTATGTTTTTTTGTCCTGTTTCTTAGATCTACAATGAGCAGGAACTGCTTCATGGAAAACTGGACCTCCTCAGTGACACAAACATGGTGGACTTCGCCATGGATGTGTACAGAAGCCTTTATTCTGAGAAGGAAATTCCCCATAGTAAGTGGATACTCCTCATCCCTATTTCTCTGGCAATTACATACGCAAAACCAAGGAGGATATTTGTTTTACTTGATAGAAATCATAAAGGGATTAATGCACTACACCACTCACTCAATTCACACTTGATTTAGCAGTAAACTTTGTTTCATAGCATTTTCAGTGCTGGGGCACAGTCCATGTATATGTTGGTTTATGGTATTGCTGTAGCTATTAACTGTCTTTATCCTCCCTGTGTCAGCTTTAAGGGAGAAGAGGACAGAGGTTGTGGCCCAGCTGAAGCAGCTGCAGTCAGAGACCGAGCCCATTGTGAAAATGTTTGAGGACCCAGAGACAACAAGGCAGATGCAGTCCACCAGGTAAAGCCAGTACTTCCTTATCAAGAGTGGCGTCTTTCCTCTTAAATTCGTCAATTTCCTAAGATAGATTTTTTATATGAGGCATGATTTGCTTAAGTGAGGTTGTGAAATGTATTTCTGGTCTTTCAACAGTAGACGGAAACATTGTGTCGAGTCTGTGGAGCTGCATTTTGAATGAAAAATGAATTAAGGCTTTTGTGAGCGAGCTCAGCAAAGACAGACATAAAAAGAGACAGACGCAAAATGATGTGGTTAACTTTATTAAGACTGTTTTGTTGTCTACAGTGATTAAAATAGTTTGGTCACATTCAGTCTTTATCCTTTCCTTTTGTTTCCTGGCCAGAGTGTGTACAGTTAATCAAAAGCATTTTTCCATTTCCATCTCTTTTGGGTTTATACTGTTTAGTTATATTGTTTGAGTTGGGCTGTTGACATTTGTTTATTGAAGACACAGATTTGTAGGAAATGTTATGTGAGATTCGAAGCCTGATAATATCAACATTGACTTAGCACACAACTGTGTTTTTGTTAGTTTGCTCTCATAACGCACTAAGAAGGAAATCATCATTTTTGGATGAGGAATCATGTGTCTGTCTTAAGTTATACGTTTTTTTTTTTTTTCATGCCATCGGATTTGTAAAACAATAGCAAACTCATCTGGGGTCAATGAAGAATTCTCTCTTAAGCCAAAGGACATGCAGCAGTTTTATTCCTCCTTAACGACCTAAATGATGCTTGATGCAGTTGCTGGTTTTGAACATAATTTCTGCATTAGAGGATCATCCAGTGCTGGAAATGAAATGGAGGTTGTTATTTGAACCCCAATGCCCTGTTCTTTGGGGTTAATACACACAGATCCACAAAGCATTTTACAGGGTAATAGAACCTAATGGTCTAAGTACTTTTATTGAACAGTTAGCTAATAGGCCTATGCGCCTTACCCGGCTTTATTTGGACTACTGCTGAAGCCAGAAACCGAGCCAGGCTATTATAATAAATCATGTTAGTACCATATCTATAAACAATCTGTCATTATAAGACACACTCTGTGGATTATGATCACCATTAGGGTGATCTATGATTTAAGTTCTCATTTGTTTTGACTTCAAGCAATGAAAACCACTTTTGGGTTTTTGAGTCAACATGCTGCCGATGGCTCTTTGACTTTCTCAGTGCAGAAGGTGGCAGTAATGTAGTGCAGACTTTTACATGAACAGTTGCCACTTGTTGGACAGCTCAGCAGCTGGCTCTCATCAAAAACTCATAACAAGTGCAAACGCAATACAAGATATTTTATATCAATGTAAAAGATATTGTGCGGATAATATTCTCTTGCCCATTTTGTGCCTATGAAGATACATACATCAGAGATTTAAAGTAAAAGAAGAAAAGCATTTTTGTACTGTTGGGTGCTAGGTTCAGTAGCTAAGATAAATTATCAGGATCTGTGCTCCCATCATGCACAGCAGGTTGATATTCCACACTACATGGACATCACCCATGAGCTCATATAGTCCATCCTTTGGTTAATGCAGAGACGGTCTGTCCTGAAGCAGGGAACAATCCTGCCTCAGCCTCAATGAGATTCCCTGAACACACAGCAAGTGGCAGCAAATAGAAGAAAACATACTCTGGAACATCTGATGGTTTTTGTTTGTTTAAAGGGCCATTTATAGATTATAATGACCAATTATTACCAATAATTACCACTTACCTATTATTAGTCAAGGTGACCAATAACTGATATTTGGAACCAAAATACAGACATCTGCAGTAAAAATTAAAATATTAGTGTAGCAACCTCAACTCATAACTTTAAACACATGTTTTATTAAATGCTGCAAAAGAGAATTGGTTTGTTCCCATACAAAGTGCCCTAAAACATACATGGGCTCTCAAAGGCCGTGCTGAAAAATCAGTATTCACTTTACTCACGAGACATAATTTGTTCGATATGGCGAGCATAGATTGTAGAAGCCAAACATAATGTAATCAACAGCCCATCACACAGTTTTAAAACTAAAATGGTCTACATTTCTGTACAGCTCTTGAGTTAGACCAGAAGTGGAAAAATATACCTGAATGGGACTGCAAACACCAGGATGTCCGCCAAACGGCGACTCAAGTGAAATGGCCTCTAACTACAGGAACTGTCTTGCTTTCTTTCTTTTTTTTGCAGAGATGGACGAATGCTCTTTGACTATTTGGCAGAAAAACATAACGTAAGTTGGCCTGATTTGCTGACATCTCACTTCTCCACTGCATTTCCCATGGCTCTTGTGTGAACCCATGGTTGTTTTAGGGGCGAAGTGGGAGGGGCAGGCCGAGCAGGGGAATCCAGAATTACTTCCCAAAACCCTTAACTCATTTTCGGGGTTTGTATGGCTTGCACAAATTCTGCGGACATTTACATTCTGTGGTGGATTGTTAAGAATAAACGGAGTAGCTCGGGACTCGTGGATAGAGCCGCAAGAATGCCGGAGGTTCTATATTTACCGTGATGTTTGGCTTCTTCCCCTCCATCGGTCCCCTCCCACTCCGGTATCCCGCTGACCTGCGCGCTGTCCTCACTGCACCTCCACACAGCCCAGGCTCAGGGCCCCTCAGCATGCTGTGGGAAAGGCTTGGGCGGCCCGGAGCACCCACTGCCTGTCACAGTTATACTGAATCTCAGCAGCCTGACGTCAGTGCACACTGCTGTGAGATACTGGACAGCAGGAAGGGCAGTTAAATATAGGAAAACAAGTAGGCTTGAAATGATAGCCCTATATATACATATGCTTTTGTAATTTAGTTCCCATGACCACTATGTGGCAGATTTGTCACAAAAGTTAAATATTATCTTTCCATTCATGGCAAAATACCACTGATATGCCATAGCAGTGTTTACTCTATATTAATTTAGCAGTGGTGTGCAACCGCAGCAGGAACAAACAGGTTACTGCTACAAATAAATATGAAATTGAAATTAGATGTGCAATTTAGTTCTGGTGAACTAAATATGTTATGCAGCCCAGACATTTGCGAATGTTTTTAAGATGATGGCAACACCGAAGGCTTTTACACTAGGATGTTGGTTTTTTTCGTGTTGTTAATTTGCGTGCCAATATGTTTTTTTGATTTTGTAATGAATGCTTTCACATTGAACGCAAATAATTTTTTTTTTCCCAGAACAAACTACATTTTTCTGAGCATTCACATGACAAATTAAAGCATCAACCAATCACGATGTGCGGAATGGGTGTCACGTTAATATGTTCTATAGTCTAACCAGGGGTGAGGAAAAAAATGGAATCCCTTAATAATCAAAACATTTTGGTCTTATGATTTTGGACTCGATTTTTAAATTCCAGAATAGATATAATTCAAAATTCGCTAGTTTCGTTTTAGTCAATGCTGAGGTGGGAGGAAGTTACCTCTTTTATTTTGGTAGCCTATGAGGAACATCACATCAGTTTTAAAATTAATCTAAATCAGGAAAGCCAAAAATGGACAATGGTTGGAGGACACGTGAAATACTATAACATCCTTTTGAAATAGTGAAAAATATTAATAGAAAATCAATATGTGGTGGTCTAGTTATTGGTCTAGTTGATATTATGGCGACCTCCACAAATAAATCAATGTACAGGAATGGAAGCACTGTAACTAGCTTCATGAAAAATCTTGAATATAAATCATTATATCGCATCATAGGATTTGTAGAATCACAAAACTTAATACCTAATCCAATTGACACCGAAGTATCAGGACATTATCAGATCAGGCGAAAAACATTGTCCTAGCACTAAGACTTAACAAGGATTATAAAGGACAACATGGAGGCTCCGTCGTCCAAACCAAAATAACAAACTTTACTACTGCTTTCAACCTTGACAGAGGGAGCGCATACCACATCCCCTCCTCCTGTTCTTACCTAGCACAATAAAAGCTCTGGACATATACAACACATAACTGTTTACCAGAGCAATCAAATTCCCTCAGAGCATTTTCTTGAAGGGGAACTCAAAAAAAAAAAAATGATGTGGAATCCATCATTTTTTTTTCCTGAAGAATGAGCTGGCCCAATCTGCTTGAACCATTCATTGAACAAGTGCACCTGTTGCAAATTTGCATCGCTGCTGGTATGAATAGTTTTGATGATGATGATCTGGCAACATCATGAAAATTTGCTTTTCATGACGTTTATTCCCAATGCTCCTGGTATTTATAGGCCTTAAACCCAATACAAAAACACCAATAGACACAAAACTGATTATCTTTGGCACCACAGCTGCACACGATTACAGCGCAAGCACAATGTTTGATTGAAAATATGTATTGTTTGACTTGGTCTAACATTGATGTTTGTGATATTGATTCCTCTTGAAGTTTCGTCAGGAGTACTTGGACACGCTGTACAGATATGCCAAGTTCCAGTACGAGTGTGGAAACTACTCTGGTGCTGCAGAATACCTCTACTTCTTCCGTGTCTTGGTAAGTTTTCAGCCTTTGTCATTGACGTTCAACACCAGTTAACATTAACAGTGATGTTTGCTGATAACCGTGTAGGCCTTACCTCACTTAACAGAGTGTCTGTAGTATTTTACTATCCCCATTTATATACTGGCTTAAGACATTTCTCTGACATATTAAAATTGAACATCACATTATGACTGCCAGATTGCTTTAATTCCTCAAAAGGCCAATGCTTGCATTGCAGAGGAAAAGAACACTTAGAAGTAATTGAATGTGAAAAGCTTACGTCATTGCCTATTCAATTCCCTGCACGTCTTTTGTATTAGGGGGAGACTGCTGCTCTAAGACTTGAGTAGGATCTTTTACTGGGCCAAGTGATCAGTGGCGGACTGCATAATCTGTCTGTAGTCTTCTCACGAGGCGGGCCTCAGTAGACAGCTTATTGATTTGAGTGCTGTGGCCAGAGAGTCCCTTGTCACGACTTCTGAGCTTATGGTGTGCTTAACCTATGCAAGGCATCTCTTAGTTAGCATCAAGAAGGTTACACACTATTTGCAAGGTGTCTCAGGGAGGCTGCACACATATGATGTCTTCATTGGGCTTTCTTACCTTACCTTAAAATAATGAGCTGGAGGAAAAAGGCAAATTTGCACAAAATATGGTTGCCATTTTTAGGCACCTTGTATTTTGAGAAGATACCGAGGTTAGGCTACTTTGGAGTTACATGTCAGCTTAATAATAAAAATTTGGCATAAAAGAATAAAAGCTTCATCACCATAACCAAACCAAATTCATTATATTTCAGCGGATAGTAAATAATTTATGTCTCAAGTGTTATCAGGTAACATATCCAACCTCAATCCCTGTGACACAAAATACCACACACAGTTAATATTTACTAATGCAACAAATATATAAAAATGTTTTGCTGTTTGCTGTTTCTTTTTTTGTTTTTGTTTTAAAGTGGTTGCCACCAATGGCAACCAAAGGCCAAAAATTGGTTGCCAATTTTTCGGGATCCCTGTTTGATTGAATCATTTTCAAGATGAATATTTTTTTAATGGTAAAAAAAAGCCAAAGTTTGTTTTGCAGAGCAAGATAATTACAGTTCACAGAAAGTACTGGCAGTATTCTTGTTAGTGCACATGCACACTCCCTACTTCCTCTATAAACAAAGGGACTTGTTGCCTGGGTTCTGGCATTTGTGGCTTCTGGCATTTGTGGCTTCGCTCTTTGCCCTCAGAAAAGAGGGAAAGATGAACTGGGCAGTGAATGGGCTAGGTGCAACTCCCTTTCATAAGACTGGAAAACCCTACATTGACCTTTGGATATAGAGGAGGAGTTTGCCAATTTTTCATAAAACAATGTGATGCTTACATTGTGTAAATGGGTGCCACTTCACTTTTTAAGGCTTCTATTTACATTTTTAAAGGTATGCTGTGCAGAAATGTCCTTAAAATCAATATATAGACTCGTATAAAAGTTATCCCTCTGAATCATCACTTACGTCCCACTAGAAGTGACTGGAGACCCTGCCCTCTGCCTGTATTTTTCCTTTTGTCTTTATTTTGCTGTGGTCGGGACGTTTCTGGGCTGAAAGCTATGAAAATACCGGACACAACGCCATAAAAAAACCAAAAACGCAAATATAGTGAGGAAAAACGCCAAGTAGACAAAGCTTTTTCCAAAATAAGATTTGCTCCTGCTTTTGTTGAGTCGCGGAGGAGGGGCCAAGTGTGAATGTTGAGTTTCAGACAGGATGCACAAATTCCTGCATAGTATGTCTTTAAATAAATGATCCTTGAATGTTTTACTGTAAAGCTTTATCATCAGTACCAGGCTTGCCTTTGATCACAAAAGAAGAGGTAGACTAATTCAGATAGCTGTGTCCTTGCAACAATCTGTGTTCTTAGTGATCGTTTTCTCAGCAGGCATTGATCTGGTCGGATTTTGACATAATGACGATTCAGCTGAAACTCAGTTATTCAGAATTACCAGCTTCACAATAGCTTGTGAGCTTATGTAAATAAATAAAAAGATTATCTCCTGATGCAGTAAACTGAGATTTAACAGAGAATTGAGATTCATTTTAAAACCCACTTTTATTGACTGTTCTTTGTTTTACCCAGCATGAGACTTGCTTTGTTTTAGTTGTTTTTGCTTGTTCTTTGTTTTTATTGTTTTTGTTGTTGGTCTGTCCTGCCATCTACAGCACTTTGTATCAGCTAACGCTGTCTTAAAGGGCTATATAAATAAAGTTGATTTGATTTAAACATCTTAGGCATTCTATTTTGCTGCCAGATAACTTTATTAAAGAATATTTAACATAATGATTGAGACAACAAAGAATAGAAATAATATAAATAGCTAAATTCACATTATAACTGTATGATCAGTATCAGTAAATTCCCGACCATTTAAATGTAGAATATATACAAATAATATAAATAGCTTACATCATTTCTAAAACACCCAAAGCATAATTAGATACTGATAGATACCCAATATGCCTTTAATAGGCTGATTATATTGGTCAGCTGATTTACTGGTCAAGATCTAGTCTTATCGTGTGAGCTGGAGAAAACCTGACCAATTGGAGGTTGTGTGGCACCTGTTATTAATAATATACCTATTTTTAATAGAAAAGTTCTCAGCTTTTTTCCTTTCTGAATGAAATCAGGAAATTTGGAGAGAAATAACGCACCTTAACTTATTGTACATTGACTATCACAGCCATAGAGTTCCATACTGTAAAGGTGCCAAGTAGTGTGAACTATACAGTTACAATGGGGCAATTCCATAGCTATGCAAGCAGCAGCGCCTCGGTGATGTAAGTTGTTGCTTACTCTTAAACTGCCTTCAGGGTCATATGTAGGGCATCCTCAAGTTTGTAGCTGCCCCTCTGCTGACCTAGATTATTGCTGCATTTGAAATAACACCAAATTTCCAGCAAAATTGTATCTGTTTTTTGACTCCTTTGATGTTATCTTGCATCAAGTGTTAGTAAGTTCAATTCAACTGAATGGCCTATAATGACCAGTGGAACCAGCCTGCAAAGTCAGTGGTTTCCAAGTGTCACTCACTTGTCCTCCTGCTTTTGTTTGCCTTTGGTTCAGCATTTAGCTTTGCGGTACCGCAAGGACTCATGCCAAAACCAGCCCTGAAAGAATGGGCAAGAATAAGATCAACATTTTGTCTATTCATTAGAGTGAAATGCATTAAGACTGTCTTTTGTTCCTATTCTAATTGGCATTTGATACTGCACTGTGTTGCCTCTTGTCTTTTGGATGTCAGTGACTCTGGCTAGTCATGCACATTCACTATGTTGGAGTGTCCCCTCCTGAAAAACTTGGCAGTGGCTCAGAGCGATGATGAACCCTCTTCCCTACAAACAACCCTCTTAACCCAAAGCAGTTGGGTACTTTATTTGATGATTTTTTTTTTTTTTTACTGATCTGCTCAAATCTGGAGAAGGAAGAGCTGCATCCGAGACAAGATGACGGGTAATTCACCCAAGCTCTCCACTTCCACTCCCTACCAAAAAAAAAACAAAAAACAAAACATTAAGAAAAGTTTTCAAAAGTTAACAACGGATATGTCTCACTGTTCCAACAACAGTTGTTTATGGCTTTGCAACTCAGTCTAAATAAACCAAAATTGCTATAATTGAGGTATGTTGTTCGAAGTCCAGCACAGATTTCTTTTTACCCCTCAAATTGTTTTACCCCTCATTTTAGGTTCCAGGCCGATCAGGCTCTGTAACTAGATATCTGTTGCTTGCTCTTGACAATGCAAGAGGCTTTTTAGATGAGGAAAAGGTAGAAATGGAATTCATTAGTGGGAGTCTGTATACTGCTCCCCCTGTCCCCTCTTTTTCTGTGTTTTGTGGACCTCCCATCCTCACAGGCCCCTTGTCTGTCTCTCCCTCCCCCGTATGGGAGAGGTGAGGCTCCATAAAGTCATTTAACGTGGGAAACCCAGTCAATTAAACGAAGGAAGCCAGCCTTGCAAAATCCATGCCTCAGGTCTTGTTACAGTGTGGCCTAGCCCGAAAAGAGCAACTTATTCATATCATCACTTAATGCAGGGATTGAATGTTAAGAATAAAGATAGAGTATCCCGACGGATCCCCAGCACAGTAAATTTATTGTTGCTGGTCAGTCAGCGAAAATGTGCCCATTTCACAAACCAATGGAAACTTAAGGTAACTGCTGGAAAAACCCAGGTATTGAAACTTTTCTAGCGTGGCCACTAGTGAAAGCCAGACTGTGTTGTGTGTAGAAAGCTGCCATAATGACCTGGAGGTCAGCCAAACGTAGCAGGCAGGGACTTCCAAGAGAGGGAAAAAAATAACAAACAAAACAAAACACTTTCAACAGATGAAATGCTGACCTTTATCCTGGCAGTGGAGCCAATTTTTTCTCTCGCTGTTACAATACTGATCTTTCTTGTGACTTCTGCAGTTTAGAAAAAAATTCATAATGGACTTGAGTTGTGCTCTGTGATCAAAGAAACTCTGCTGCTCTACTGAATGGACAGACACGCCATCTTATTGTGTTATTTTTTGGAAGGAATACGACAGAGAATTTTCCAAATATTTCCTTCTTACCTGCCACCGTCTAATATTATAGCAGTTTGTTGAAATGTTATCAGAGTATAACTGTTCTTAGCCACAGGGAAGAAAACCCTCTATATCCAAATAATCTTACCAATTTGTGGGGTTCCAGCGGAAACCTGTTCTTTTTTTAGTGTTTCCTCTACTTGTCCATCTGTCGTGTCTCACAGTCCCCTTCAGCGGCTGTCCGACAGTGTACGGGGGCGTGTGGTTAGGATCTAGGTTTCTCTGGCCACTCAGCAGACACCCACCCTGACTTCCTGCTTGACTCATGTCATTGCGTCTGGTGTTTGGTGTTATCGTTGAACTACTGTGGCACAGAGTTTCCCATGAGCCCTAGGGTGTAGTCCAATGTCCACTACAGAGTGATTGGCTTACTGAGGTTCAGAGGCATTCTCAACCTGTGTTTCATTACCTGATTCTTTTTTGTTTGTTTTAGTCTGTTCTGGAAATCAGAAACGGTAGCCTGCACCATTTTTGAGAGTGATTATCCTCACAAAGATGTGTCTTGTTAGCAACAGTTCATATTTCAGCCTAATTACCTTGTGATAACGACAGAGTTGTCCAGAGGAACTGAAGGTAATGGATGGAGATTATTGCAATTATCATTCTTATGACTGAAATGGAGTAAAGTTTGCAAAAAATGTTAACTAAACAAATGTCACTGGAAACGCACTATAATGCATGCACATTATTTGACATGTTGGCTAATGTCAGGTTTAAAGGACAGTTCAACCCCAAATTAAAAAAAACATTTTTAGTGCTATTTGTCAATTGAATTCATTTTGGTGCGCGTTACCCCCTGTTGGAGATATCGGCTATAGAGATGTCTGCCTATTTTTGAATATTTTAAAACTGTATGGCACTTGACTGTTAAGTTTTTACATTTTTTGGCAGTCTGAGCACCACAACAGATGTATCTTTCCAGAAAGTATGACTTCTTTACTTAAGATAATCCAGAGACCTTGGTGTGAGCAGTTTCAGCATGTAGGAACTATTATAGGATTATGATTTCCCACCTGTTATAAGAGCAAGTCGACAGAAAAATGCATTTGTCAACCACCAAAGCCTTACAAATAACCAACTTTATGTAGTATAGTAGTACAGGACTGAGGACCGAGACAGGATGTTTTTAAATCCTGATGTTGGGCTCAGTGTCGATGCCTTTCAGCCATCGTTCTTTGGCCACTTAAATAGATCCTTAAAACATTCGTTCAATTTTGTTTTTTTTTAGGTGTGGAATGAACCAAACTAATTTATTAGCGATCTAAATGCAATCTTTTAAAAAAAAAAATGCAAATAATTGATTTTACCACTGCTGTATCATAATTGGAAATGTAAAGATACACTGTCTCGTGTGTCATACGAGTCAATAAATGTCTGAATATGTGGATGCTGCATCAAATTTGATGCTTTTGTCTCGTGTGTGTGTGTCCCAACTTTATGAAACCATCACACCAAATAGCTGGAATACTCTTACCTGCAAACAGGACAAATGAGATTTGAAATGCTGGCTGTAACTATGCAGATATAGTAACCTATGATGCAGAAATTGATTCCAAGTCCATCATTGCTGGTCTACCATTTGTTTTAAGGACCTACAGCATTAACATATGAAGTAAACTCCAACAAAAATGTTTTAATTCTGGCAAGCTATTCACATACACCTTCTCCAAATATGCCCTCAACTGAAATTTAGTTGTCGTAGTATTTACAAGTGCAGCACATCTAGTGTTATTTAAAGCTAAACAGTCTTTCATGATCCATTTCTCTTTTTCTGTCAAGTTCCATTCCCTTAGAATGACATAATTTAATCCATTTATCCAGTATAAATAACGAAAGTGGCTGCACCATGCAGCGGTGCCGCTGAAGCCAAGCAGCGAGTGGCAAGTCCAAGCCCAGTGTCACAGTGCATGTCTGCCAACGCCGAGGAAAATTTGGTAAAAACTGTTGGTTTGTATGTTGTCCCGTTGTGTGGTTCAGGTTTTAACAATGCACCATGTCTGTTCCCAAGGTCCCAGCAACAGACAGGAATGCCCTGAACTCTCTGTGGGGCAAGCTGGCCTCTGAGATCCTGATGCAGAACTGGGAGGCTGCCATGGAGGACCTCACCCGCCTGAGAGAGACTATCGATAACAACGTAAATGCCCCACTTCTCAGAACTTGATACCACATTTAGATTCCCTTACATAGACTCTCATATTGACATTTCACTTTCAGTAGAGCTCTGCTGTGGCATCTTACTCCTTACCCACACACTCATCTGACTACTTAAGGACTTGGATTTGAGTATGAAGTGGTTCTATGTTTGGTTAATGGCCAATTAGGAAGAACACATGAATTGGGTTTTTTGCATCTGCCTTGCCAAAGAATAGGACAGCTTTTGACTTTAGCTAAATGTATTTATCATTAAAAATGTTATTTTGTCTTTTTTGCGCTTTTTTTCACCTTCATTTATTTGTTTCCCCCTGCCTGTGTCTCTCTTTGTCCTGTCCAGTCTGTTACCTCCCCTCTCCAGTCTCTCCAGCAGAGGACATGGCTCATTCACTGGTCTCTGTTTGTCTTCTTCAACCACCCCAAGGGCAGAGACAATATCATTGAGCTCTTTTTGTATCAGCCACAGTGAGTAATATTTATAATTTATTATTTCATTTGATTTAGATGTAGTTTGTTTTAACCCCCATAGCTTTGCCATCCAGGAAATGAAAATTGTTGGCAAGAATACCAGGAAGTAGTTGTTAAGTTCCATTTCCACAAAACAAGGGCAACAGGAAAGGCAACTACGTAATAGTTGTTACATTGTTATGTGGGGACAATTTGTATGTATGTTTCAGATATGTTGTGTGCAGTGTGTGTGTGGTTTTGAGATTTCAAATTTTAGCTATGGTATTGACATCTGTTTACCAGCTCAATGATCATTCTTGATTCTGAGAGGATTTTGAGAAAAGATAAGTCATGTTATATCACTGACTTGATTTAGAGAAAACCATTTGCTTTAATAACACATTTTTTGGTGGAGGGCTTCTTCATGAACCCCACTGGTATTTTTAAAGTGGTTTCAGAAGTGTGTGTTTTCGTGTGGTCTGTTTACTCTCCAAGTCGAGAACGAGGCCATGTGTATCGCAGATCGGAAACTTTATACACTGTGTTAAAATTTGCACACCACCTATTTTGATGTCTTTGCTCCCTCCCCCGTTTCTGATTGCAGGCTTGTATAATTGTACAGATGATTGGGCTCCACCGACAGTATGACAGGCGACCACAACACAGCACACTCAAATGCCTGGTTCCCTGAATTTTACTCAGTTTTTAATTTTATTGTGGATGATTAAGGAGGCCTGCCCAATAATTACTCATGAAAAGCTCACCCAACCATCTGTGTGGACAAACTGAGGTAGTTTTGTGTGCTTTGCAGTTTCACAGTCGAGAAACCTCATGTTTTCCCCACTGAGGCTTGGCTCTTGTTTCCCATCTTTTGACCAGTACTTCCTTTGGCTGAAGTCGGTGACCAGTGGCTGGCCTTCAGCTCCACATATGACCTCTCTTACCCTTGCAGTCAGCAGATGTTGGTCTGAAGCTTTGTTTGCGTACTATTGACAGACTGCACTGACTTCAGGGGAAATAATGCACAGTGACCAAGTAGGATACAGGTGCAAACTGTGCAAATACTATGACAGTAATATATCCAGAGTGACTTGATTGTCTGTACTAGGGTTGGGCCAATGAATGATGCCATTGGTGGTTTGCAGGTCTGGTAGTTAATTGAAGGCAGACTCCATCTGTGAGTTTTTGAAAGTGAAATACCCATCTAGCCTTAGCAACTAGCGGTGATATATCTTAGCCATGCTAAGTTTTGGAAATCTAAGTGGGGTCAACGTTGGACCAACCACTTCCGGGTGTTGCAAAGTACAATTGGTGTTTTTGTCTAGGACTCTGTTGACTTTAATGAAAGCATAGATAACAGCTTCAGTTCAAGTTAAAGGGGTTGAACATTTTAAAATATAGCGTCCATATCTGATATGAATCTTTTTTTAAGGTGGCTGAAATTCATTTAGCTGCAGCCCCAGCCACATCAGTACATATCGCTCTATTCAAAGCCACCGGACTCCACCAGTCATTGTACCTTGCAGAGCACAGGAGTCGTTGGTGCAGCAATGCCTCAATCTGTTTTGTATTTTTGTGTGACTTTTAAATCTTGAATCCTGATTAAAATGGCATCCACAGCAGTAGATGAGCTTTTGTGCTGGCACTCTACTTCTCCAAACAACAAATGTACCGACCACCTCCGGTATCCACAAACCTACATCAAGTCACGTGGGAAAACATCTTTAGAAAAGCATGGAAAAATTGCAATTCGATGCTAAAACATACAGATATTTGATTTGTATACATAAGGAATGGTTAGGATGGGTGCAGATTTAAAAACCCTGACCCACACATCATTCATAGTGAGGAAAAGTAACCCCAGGAAAGTCTGGTTGAGTAGGTGAGGACGGGCTGTAAATGGGCCCTCATGTAGAAATAGTGGACCTCAGGATATGCCAATTCCGGTGACATTGCCCAACCCCAGTCTGTATCAATCGTTGACTTGTTCAACATGATTTTCTTTTTCAGACGAGCCGTGAAATGGGACCTTGCTCCCCTGTCCCTCTTCTCCCACAGCCCTCCTTGAACAGAGGAAATTTGAACTCATACTTGATTTCTTGGCTGCATGCCTCAGTAGCATCTTCAGCAAACCAGTGCAGCGATGCTTGTTGCCTCAAAACTAAAAAAAAAAAGTGGAAGAAAAAAAAATGAAGTCCCCTAAGTGGAGTAGGGTGAATGCTCCCCCCAGATATGGTACAGTGACTCATGCAAGATTGCTTGCTATTGGAGCCCCCACTGGAGAGTGAGTAGGTGTAAGTTAATCAGGAACACAGTGCGGAGTGTTGCGGTCCTCCACGGGAGTCAAGCAACTACAAAGGGAGGGAGGGAGAGAGCCCTCCTAAAACCAGAATGATGGCTTTGCCACGCAGCCCACTGCTGTTTTTAGACTCAACATCACTACTGCCACAGGTCCTCTGTCCCTTTAATTGCTTCGGCTAATTAAACTGTTGTCGGCACTCTTTCGCTGAACACCATGTGTTCCTCTGGCCCTAGCTATGGGAGACCTAAAGGGGCCCACTCCACTTCCTCCTTTCAGATTTAATTTGGTCAATTTGGGGTTGAGTGGAGGGTGAAGTTCAAAGATAGATATTTAGAAAGCAATAAGGAGTTTTTGCGATACAGTTAATGTCGATTGATTGCCATCCTGACAAGGAAAGGCGTGTGCTTGTGTGTGTGCAGCCCTTACATGTTATTTTTAAAGAACACTGTCCCCAGAGTTGGTGTGGGATTAGAATCAGCCTCTAACAGCGTCCTGTCTCTTGTGTTCAGCCCTTAGCCAGTTGACCTGTGGTTGAAACATCAGTCCCTGATGGATTGGGTTTCAGCTACTGGGCAGGTCCCTGCTCACTGATCTATATCTTCTTGCCAGGGTTTCCTTTTTCTCCTCCCTCTCACAGGACACTAATGAAAGAGACGGCTTAAAGCTGGGACCCATGTCCAGAAGTGAGGGTCCTGTTAGGACATTTCTCTGTATTAGCAGCAAAAGCTTTTCCTCTGTTCTAAATGCCAGGAGCCCAATAGGCAGCCAAAATGTTATATTATGTGTCCTTTTAAAGATCATGTCTTTGCTTCCATCAGTCTGATAAGTGATTACTTTTATCCTCCCTCATTCCAGATACCTCAATGCTATCCAGACTATGTGCCCACACATCTTGCGTTACCTAACCACAGCGATCATTACAAACAAGGATGTCCGCAAGCGTCGGCAGGTCCTGAAGGATTTGGTGAAGGTCATTCAGCAGGTACCACACTTTTTATTTTCACTTCTTTGTGTTTACAAAATGCACAGTTATCAGGTCATTGTTTATAGGCCTTACAAGCCCAGTAGACCCAATGTAATTGCTAACACAGACAGAGTGTACATTGGTTTGTGTCCAAACTGGAAAAGCCTTGAACCCATTTCTTCTGATAAATGTTAGTGAATTGACCCACTGCAGTGTACTGATGGCGTCTCCACCAATGACAGTAGCTACTTCAGAGATCTAAGCACTTTCTCGGTGTGATGTTGGTAAATACTAAAACGTGTCTCGTACTCTGTACTTAGTGGCCTCAGGTGAGGATGGGTCTCTGTCTTAAAGCATTTTTCTGAACTGCTAAGACTTCAGAATGTGTTTTACTCAAGCTCTTGTATATTATGTTTATTATTTTACTTATTGTCCCCAGCAGGTGGTTATTTTGACATTTTTCTCACTGTTTTAACCCAAACTAGGATTTTTTTCTGAATGTGTATATGGTGATATTAGTCCTTTGTATAGGACAAAAAAGAAGGATGAATGACGTATACATTTCATGATGTTATAGTATATGTCTGTCTTATTTTATTTATCTTAAAGCAACATTACATAGAATTTAATTTCTTTTTTTTTGTGATATAGCACCCTCACAGTTTCAGAGAGAAATTCACTTCTGCATTGCTGTTGTTTAGTTTAGTTTAGTTTAGTTTATTATTAAGATCCCCATTAGCTGCAGCAAAGCCACAGCTATTCTTCCTGGGGTCCAACAGTATCAAATATACAGTTGAAAACACAAAACATAATAAAAATAAAAAACAAAACAAAACAAAAATTATTCACATATTAATCCATATTACACACATTTCTACATATCATATATGTATACATCATTACAAAATCTACTAACACATAATACATATGTTGTATATACACATTCTTTCTACAGCATATACATTATAATAACACTTATATATCTATAGAAATATACTACATACATATAAATATACCATGTTTTCTTATTTTGTTGTAAATATTAACAGCATTTTTTGCAAATCCAAACATAAAGCAGGTGCAGCAACACAGAACAGAGCAAGCCAGCTTATATTATGTACTAGTCAAACACTCACCCAGTGGTCCAAGCTCCCACTTCTAGAAGAACGACTCACTAAGCTAGCTGACCGCAGCTATAGTTATTTTTATCAGTAAAGCTTTCTGTCCATCACAAAACCCATAAATCAGAGTCAAGGCAGAGCAGCCAGAAGACATCCTTGGTGACATAGCTGGTGACGTGTTAGTGCTTAAAGCCACGTCCAATGGGAGATTACACCCCTCATCAAAGTTATGGGGTGCAAAAACGCAGTTCAGGGCACAGAGTGGGAATGAGTACAAGTCAGTGTGGCATCAAAATGATTTTGAAGCTGCAACATATAGGAAGAAAAGTTACTTTTTGTCACTCTAACATAGATAATATGTGAGCTATAGAATTCATAAATAAATGGATGTATTGTGGCATAATAACTGATTTTTTTTTTTTAGGAATCTTACACCTACAAAGATCCAATTACAGAGTTTGTGGAGTGCCTCTACGTGAACTTTGACTTCGACAGTGCTCAGAAGAAACTCAGGGAGTGTGAGTCGGTGAGTGACAACAACCTAACCAACAATCATTTCTATCCGTTGTTCCCAAACTGTGAAAAGCAGTTGGGATTCGTTTATTGTGCCTCTCCATGACAAAACGGAGGTCTTGTGAGGACTTCAGATTTGCAGGTCAGACTCCTGATCTTTCACACAGTGTCGTCGTCAACATGGTTAGTAATCACATGATCTCCGTCTGACCTTCTGCCTGATCACACAGCGGCTCTATTTTGCTGGACTTCTGCGTGGGTCCAGTTCAGACAGAACAGTGATAGTCTGTCCTTGTATGATCCTCCTGATCCTCTTGGACACTATATGACTCAGGCTTTAGTCAGACTTCAGTCTTCAGTCTATTTGACTCAGGCTTCAGTCAGATTTTGCTATGACCTGCAATTGACCCATCAGGCTAGTAGTTAACAGTAAAAGCTTTATAAGCCAAAGACTCCACAGAGGCGTTTTAAGAGAGAGATCTGTCATAGCACTGCCATTTAGAGTATTTATTTCAATTTTGGTTTGTAATGGCTAAGTGTTACTAATCCTTGATGTGAGAATATAATATGAGTATGCTATAAAAGTCCTCTTTGTATGTTTACTACGAAGCTGAACACACAGTGAACACTGATGTGATTTGTTAAGTTAAATTGACTTCAAAAGAGATTTTTATTTATGGCTCAGTGGAAAAGAAGTATGACAAACTTTTTTCATTTTGATTTGATAATTTTGCATATCTCTGCACATAAAAATTGTGTCTGTGGTCTGTGGGTCGAGTCTGTTCTAAAAAACTTTAGAAAAAGTTGTTATTTCATCATTGGCAACAACTGCTTGCCCTGCAAAGCAACCCAAAAAAGAAAGATGGACTTTTTTTTAAAAGAATCAAACAGAGAGGAAGAGTAAGGGCCTTACTGGAGAGACAGGTTTATTTTTCAAGAAAGAAAGGGTGTGTTGAAACCACAACACAATGTGAAAGTAAATGTTTTATTTTATTGGTAATTTTATGAAAATATATGAGACAGGATGCACATAAAACAATGTTAAGTTTTGTTTCATCTTTGAGGAATTTCGTATTCATTTTTTTGCGTATGATATGAATTTTTGAGAGGTTTGCTTTGCAGCATATTTTAGAAATGTTGCAATGCAAGTGTTGTATTTCCATTCAATTAGATGTAGTTGGTGGACACAATAACGGCAATGCCTGTACAACATATTGTTAAGTTATTGGCATAAGTGGAGCAGACCCTATTATGAGGGGCTAGTCAGATTGCTGGAACACACTAGTGGACAGTTACCAGATTTAGAGAGAGAACAGGTGTCGGAACTGGTGTGGTGCTATCTGTATATTTTGTGTAACTTGACCTCTTAGTTCATTCTTTGCATACACACTGTAATTTGGTTTTCCCAGTGGACTTGATAATTTGGACCTGAAGAGGAATAAAAGGCAAAACTCCAGGTTATTTGGCCCCTTTTTCATCTTCTGCCTCTTGACGATAAACCTTCAAAATGAAAAACATCTGGCCTGATCAAATGGCTCTTTCCCAGGAGTAAATGTTTATAAATCATGTCAGCGGTTTACTGACGGTTCCGTTTCGTTTTAACCTGTTTTTAAGCTAATAGAAGGAATCTCCAGCTTCCCAAATCAACCAAATGAGGAAGCTATAACCAAACTCACTTGGGCAGATTTGTTTTTACTTAGTTATAGCCTCAAAAAATCTGCTCATGGTCAGGAAAAACCCAAAGCATGTTCCAAGAAAGAAATCGATTTTTTTTCTGCACAAAGGCCTTCAGGGGCCATCTCCAAATGATGACATGTACTATCAACAATATAAGAGTCATATCCTATTTCAGCGAAGACATGACACACGCCCTCAATCACTGAACTTGTTAACAATTGCACGCACTTTTTAGGAACTCTCTGGGTTGGTCTTGACCTCGCCTCATGGGGTTCTGTTTACAGAGACTCTTCTGTGGTTGAAACAGATGCTCAAAACCAAACTACCTCTCAGGTCAGAGCCCAAGTTATTCCAGGTGCTTTTAACTCTGGCCTACCTGTCAGTCTTATCAGAGCATGTCCAGTGGGCACAAAAGCCCTCTATTGACCTCATTCAGTTCACAAGCAGGTTTAGCAAGGTGGGTGGTTCCAAAAATGTTAAACAGCACATTTAACGCATTACCTGCAAGGGTCTGCAAACATTTTTCCCAAAATGGTCTTGTTTGAAGTCAGTAATGCAGTTTTTTCCTTGCGGAATTTCACACGCAAGCTTTTAAAAAGGGCATTATTTCCGAAGTAAAGGGATGTTTCACAGACTGTAGAGGGTTTTAGGTAAATGGATACCCGGTTGGGATGGGCTTTTGTCTTGATGAGCATGTAATGCATCAATTTTGAGCCATTGAGATGAGTGGCACCCATCTATTAACTGATTGCTGTAATAGCAAGATATGGGTATTGTTTTCAGCCCTGCTGTCTTTGGGTTCACTGTACCCTGTATAATAGTTTGAGCCAAGTGGTTTCCAATGGGTTTAGCTTGGTTTAAATTGTCCTGTTGAGGCTGTACAGGGTTTTTTTTTTTGTTTCTTTCCCACTCCACTTGAATCGAGAATCACTGTCAGATGTTAGATGCTTGCATGTCAAAGAATGAAAAGTATAGGCCCACCTATAGTCAGCCCCTCAGATTGCGCATAAAAGGGCTCCTCAAGCCCCTTTCAGAATTTGTTTAAGCTTTGTGGTCTGAATCCCAGATGACAGTAATTAGGGCACTTAACTGTTCAAAGTTTATCAGCCTTAGATAAGCGTTGTCATAGCTGAAATGTGCGTTGCCTGATAGCGCCATGTAGTTGGGATTTATTCAAGCAGAACTCTGGGCAGATAGCAGCTTTTTAAGCTTAAGCAAACAAAGAACTGGTAATTCTTGGAGAACTTTTGAAGATGAAGCTTTGTGATGGAGAGTTGGAATGTAGCAAGCAGTGAGAAATAGGAGCATTTCACACAGTGGTACCTTTGGGGCCATAGCTGGGTCATGAACATTTACAGTAGATGAATTGGCCATATGCAGTCGTGTCAAAGACTCCAAGCAAGGCTGTATTTCTTAATGTAACAAGCCACAGGTGATGCAGTATATGGACGGCTGAGAAGACTTGCTCTCATCTGTGAGTTTATTTGGACTGCTGCTGCTACAGTTGGTGGATGACTATATCCATGAAGTTAGGTGATCCTGCACAGTGGAGTTGACACTGACTCACCAGACCAGATGACTGGTGATAAGTCACAGACAAACTGGTCACCTATTGCTGTGATGATTTGTGGTTGATTTAAAGCCACCTCACAGGGCCTGGAGTCACTACCTTACACAACAAATGTTCAACTTTTGCCAAAATATACCTTTTAATAATGTGTACATGTAGCCAGTATGAGCCTCCTCTTCCTGTTTACTCCGACCAATGATCAAAAAAGGATTTAAATTTGGTTTCAGTAAATAGATTATTACCTTAATTGAATAAGACATGAATTCCAAGAGGCAGACCGATTGAAACTTATAATTCTACACTCATGACTTTCCTTTGCTGTTCAATCTGAATGTCCAAGCTTGATTGTGTTACTTTGAGGTAGACCAATGAACAGGCAGAAATTACTTTTTCTTTAGTGCTTACACTGCTGTTATGTGACATGCTTTCTGTCTCTTAGGTTCTCGTGAATGACTTCTTCCTGGTTGCTTGCCTGGAGGACTTTATTGAGAATGCCCGCCTCTTCATCTTTGAGACCTTCTGCAGAATTCACCAGTGCATTAGCATCAGGTTAGTCAAGCATTTCAATCCAAACTTAAGTCCATTTTACACATGGAGTGTAACCCTGAACTCATGTTGACATTACCTGGAGGAGATGTATGTAACAACACAATGCCCAAATCAGTTGGACCAGACTTCAGACAGACTTTATCCTGCCAGGTATCGGGTACAAAATCTAAGTAATGTCATGGTAGTGGTTAAACCATTTTACCACTTGGCTCAGCAACTGCTCCGGAATGGAACATAATGAGACTGACAACTCCAGTCCGCTTGGTGGTAGTAACACACCTCTGAGCTGGTTTACCATCTGCCAATAAACAATAGTAGAAAATGCAGAGGCTCACTTCTTTCATCCAAAATGTTTCCATATCGCTGCAGTTTTAGTTTTCTTTGGGATGAATGCTGCCATGTGTCGTCCACCCAAAAAACACAAATTTCTAGTAAAAAAATCTAAAAGACAAACTTGTACTTAAGTATATCTGCTGTACATGGGACTGGCAAAACCAGAATTTGACCCAACTCTACATGCAAATTTAACTTCAGAGTTTTGTAGATTCTGTATGGGGACACTACAGTTGCTGTTTAAATCCAGACCACGTTGCAGAGCAGGATTCAGACACACATCCCTTATGACCAGCAGGAAGTCCTATTTGCTATCACTAGACTTTGTAAGCTCTCAGCAAACAGGAAGAAAGAACATGAGCTTTGTGATTAGTGGAATTTTCCTCACAGATAAGCGTTTATTGCCCCCTTCCCCACGCAGCCATGCTGACCCCACACATCTTAAGGATTAAGTATTGTGAGGTTTAAATGTTTCCAGGTCTCCACAGGTTGCTCTGCTCACTTAACTTTTAAGACCACCTGTCCGAGGCCAATTCATGGACAGTTTTCTCCCATGAAGAGGTCAAGGTTTAGACGACTATAGACGTTCCCAGCTGCTCTAACAGACAAGAATCTTTCAACTCCTTTTCTTTGGGTGAATCGAGGTCAAAGGGTTTTGTCGGTCTTTATTGACTTGTAGTTCAAAATCCAGTTTAGATACATTAAAATAAAATTGACCTTGGATGCCTCCCCAAAAATTTAGTCAATGCTAATTATAGTGAGCATCAGTGGAGAGAAAAAAAATTATAGTAATTGTCTGCAATTAAGAGGGATTATAGGATTCGGCTGCCTCTTTACATCAATTTTAGAGAGTGACAAAGATAAAGACGGAGCATTCACTCTTCTCAGCCATTAATCCTCATCTTTGTTACAGTGGATATGACTACTGCTGCATCTAATCTCTCCTATTAGGTAATAGGTAATATAATTATTATTTTGTGTATTGTCACAAATTCACAGTACAAATTTACCTCTGCTTTTAGCAGGCTGTATTCACAGTACACTAACCCTCAGGCATACTGCAAATGCTGAAGATTTGAAGGAAGGTCTGCATTTCAAATATGGTCCACAACACGATGCTCTGTGGAAAGAGGGAATGAATTACTTCTGTTGACACGAAAATGATTGCATTGACTGTTATATAGAGCCGTGGAGGTCTGTAGTCAAGGTTGAACCGTGGAACATGATCAGGCCCTGTCGAAATCTCCAGTTGCAGATTGTCTGGAATTGATTAGGAGTCCTGGTTCTTTTTGGCAGACGTACTGCAATTGGATCCATTTACTTGTTAAGGACCACAAAGGTTAGTGGTAACACTGAAAGAGGAAGTTGAACGGTGATTTTTCGACTTTTCACCTTTTTATCTTACTTTCTGCTGTTGTTTTTAAAGAAGGGACGCATATCGAGGACAGTTTCAGGGATTTCTGTGTTTATTTTTGGCAGCGTTATGACGATGGACAGAACATGTCTATTTTTGAACGACACCCAAATTCCAAGTCATTAGTCCTCTACCCAGAAGCCCTCTGCACCCAAGCGTGGACTCAAATGAATTTGATGGCTGTTTTTAATGAGGACATTTTTACAGCTGTTGGCCATGATGGTTTCACAGATATTTAGCTCGCCTCTTGCCCACAGCTTGGGACACAAAAGTAGACCAGAAGTTGGCGTAATTGAGTTATTTTATGCAATAAAGGCTTATGTAAAATGTACTGTAGGCAGTGAAAATGCAATTCAGCCTGCACTCGTAATTGCATGCACACACATCCTTTTGTCTAGACTTCTCAGTGTCCCCGAGTGTGTGTTTCCAATTTAGCTTTGTTTTCCTTGTTTGATTTACAGGGTTTATTTCCTTAGTCCTTCCCTGAGTGTTTCAGTGGAGAGACCCTGCTTTGACCTTAAATACACACTTGTCCTTTGACATTTTGAGTAAATGCTGCAGACACATGATCATTCGCAACCCCCCTCCCCACACCATTACCAGTTTGTATTTGTACACAACGGCTCACTGGTAGTTGGAAGCAGTGTCTTGTGTATTTGGATGTAACACTGAAGATCTTTCCACCTCACAATTGAGTCATTAAAAAGACCACACGATCATTTCGGTTTCCCCGAAAAATCAATTTTACCCCAAGCCGAAAAGCGAGGTTGCTCCAAATGGCTTGGAGTCTCCCAAACACTATCATATGTTAGTGTTTAACAATGCATTCATGTCAGGCCAGCCATGTTAAGATGGGGGCTACTTTTTGAGAAGGATCCCCCATTCTCCTCTAACAGAGTTAGACCCCAATGCCTGACCCCTCTCTTCAAGTGTGAGGTTGGTATTGAGACCCATAGGAGTCCCCGTAGCCTGAAGTCGAAAGCTCAGGAGCCAGAGGGAGTAAGGGGTCGAAATGAAAGTGATCCCATCTCCCCCAAGGAACAGGATCATGGTTGTGTAAAATAAAACCAGTCATGGAGGCTGTCTGCTTGGCTTAAGGGCCAATGGATGTCAATAGTGTAGGTTGTGACCCATTCCCTGATCCCTCTCACATCTCCCTCCTTTCTCTTTCTTTCCTTCCCTTCTTGTTTTACTTTCACCCTAAGGTTTAAGTAGGGTTAGCTGCTGTACACCTCTCAGAGAGACAATGAGATAAAGTAACCCTCCTCTGATATACAAATGTCCTTCCTGGGAGGAAAACATTGCCAGACTTTCTTTTATAAATTAGATTAAAGGACTTTGGCTGGTACAGGCCACGGCCCTGGGCCTTTAGGGGCACTCCGTGTTCCTGTGTTATGCTGCACAGATCACGTTTAGAGGGTTTAGAGGTTAGCCCAACTCCCCGGTGAGGAAACCAGATCATGTTTGTTTTGATCATCATATCTGACCTGGACTTGACTGACATGTGCCCCCACTTTACTGAATTGCCAAACAAAACACCCAGTACCCCTGCACTGCAATCACTTAATCACACGGGGAAAATGGGAACCAATAACAAATTTCATTCAAATTTGCCTTAGATTACTTGATTGTTAGGTAAATAAGTGGAGGGTGTTTCTCAATATCAGTCAGTGTGGTGGAGTGGCACTCTTAACAGGTGTTGACCGTTCTTTTTGTATTTTTACACTGTTGTAGAGCAAGATATAAGCACACACACAAAATTAATGTTGACTTTTGGACTTCATAATGCTCTAGAATTATTGGAAATGCAGCCATCAATGCAATTTATTTTTGCAAGTTGTGCAATACTAATAATATTACTTAACTTAAACTTTATTTGCAAATGTGCATAAATACCATGTGTTTTGGGGGGAAATCCTGCATCGTATACATTCAAATGTTGATTTACAATTTTAATGTCAACATTATGAATAAGTCATCGAACTACAGTCCTACATTACATTATATTGCATAATAATCCACCACCAACACCAAACTCAAAGATCTTTTATTGATTACCCTGAGAATATGAGCTTCAACCATTCGTCAATGTGCCATTTACTCTACATTAACAACTTTTAAGCCTGCAGACCAAAATCCTTGATGTTAATGGTGTACCTCTGTGATCATAGACATGTGTTATCCATCACGACCTAAACTTTCGTCATTAGACAGCTGACACTATTCCAGACTTGTTAGGTTCCCAATAATGATCCATAGGAACAATTTAATTGTCAAGCATAATTTTCTCTGGGTTTTGATGATCTGAAGTGTAATCAGCTGTCCAGCTGAGCTATGTTAGTAGTTTGCTGTTTGAGTGACAGGTTCATCAGTCTCTCTGTATCCCTTTTCCCTCCTCTGGGCTGCTGAGATGCACATGAATCATCTCACAACTGGTGTTTTCTCTGTCTTGTTATCCACCTCCTCCATCACTTCACTGTGGTGAAAGTGTCGAGAGAGATGCACTGTCACTTGGAGACCAAACCGTACTTAGCTCATTATGCTGAGGTAATGCTTTTATTTGTTGTTTATGCTTTTAATGCCTCATCCAGACAGTGACATCATTTCACTTCCCTTCTTTATGTGGTTTTGCCACCATTTGACCAACATTCATGGGTTAGATGGTCTTTTTTTGAGCCTTGAGGTAAGACAGACATTATCACAAATCCAAAAGATTACTTTCCACCAAAAGAATGTCTTAACTAAGTCAGACCCTAAAGAGGGACAGTTAAAATCAGTAATGCTGGAGGTGGGATGTGTATTTGCAGAGCCATGGCGTGAGAAGTGGTGTGGTCTGGGCAGATTCTAGCTTACTCACTAAAGGAGGCTCACAAAATGTGATGAATGGACCAGGAAGTGCTAATTAGTAGAGTAAATTGTTTTTATATAGGCCTCATAACCCCTATTATCTTGTACAAACATACACAGGCTATACACTGACAAATTTGTACCTACAGTATTTCATTTAGTATATGTGTTCATAATGTTTTTCAGGGATGCCAGGGGTCGTGTGTTACTTTTGAGATGAGAAGTAGGGTTGCTGTAGAAATTGTGGGCAGTGCACAGAGGGGCTGAGGATATTTATTGGGGCCCTTATATGAAATGCGGTAGGCGTGGAGGGTGGTGGGGGTCAGACAGGAGGAAGGGGGCAGGAAATGCAGGGGGGAAGGGGGTCTAGATGGGGGTATTGAGGGGGGTCTAGTTATTTTGAAAACCACAAGGGAAGCCAGCTGCACTGGGGAAAGCTTTGGATCAAAGAAGGCCAGCCACCCTCATACCTCCCCTCCCTCTGGGGAGCTGTGACACATCCACGTCTAGCTGTGTATCAAAGAGCAGGTCTCCAACCTGGCTTTCATTTTGAGGGACAGTCACTGTTTGACCAGTGTGTCATGACACGCTTTAGCAGCCAGGTGGGGAGAGAGTGTGTCCCGCACAGAGGCACAAAATAATAATAAAAGCACAAGTAACCACAGAGGCTCACAACATGGGGCAGACCCAGCACTTCTAATTGACTGATTCGTACGAGTCTGTAAATCAAGCTTCCATTAGCAGAGAACCATTAGAAGTGTTTTGGGGTGTTTTTCATGTTGTACACCTTTTGCCTGAACACAATATGTTGGCCATTTATTAGCACTGTCAAATGAAAATAATGACCCGTCACTTGGCACCTAATGTGCAACATCATTCATAATGATGTAGTGTTGACTGAGAGTTATTTGGAGCTATTACATATTTCATATACATCAACACTTTCAGACAGCAGCCCTGTTTATTAAAGTCATTGTTTGTAACAATTGCAGAGAGCATCTGTGATTTGTGTGGATTATAAACATCTTTTGGTTAACTAGAGGTACTTTCCTAATACCATCAGTAGTCATTTCAGGTTAATTTGTTTATATTACGAAAAGCCTTTACAAATAAAGCTTACAATCAGAAAGTTAACATGTTGTTGTTTAGCAGGTATAATGTTTTCACATTCACAATCCTTAGTTAAGCATGTTATCAAGCTAGTATTTGCTAAGTAGCACTAAACACAAACTGAGGCTTACCTGTTTTGCAGGTAGTTAGCCATAAACCAAAGCATATGACATATTTACATTTTTAATTTGATGTGTGTATGTCATATGTGTCTGTTCATAATTACTGCGTTCATCCATGTTAAAGATGTTACAATATATTTGACTAACATTGTCGTCCACGGAGCCCTTCTGCTAGTTTAAAAAAAAAAAAAAATCTTATCACTTGCATTCTGCTTTTATTCTCACTCTAATTTCCCGCTATGGCACCACCTTCAACACTATTGGCTTGTTCCTACAATTGGCAACTAGGTCAGCACTTTGTCAGTTTTACAGCATAATTATGCAGGCTGCCATTTTTTTTAATCTTGGGAGAGTGAATTATAAAAGTGTGGTTGCTTTTGAAGGTAGCGTGGCTTTTTGAAAACGGCGGGTTTGTGCACAATTTCCCGTTAGTGCTAGTGATGGTTCTCATTGACCACTCACTGAGTAGTTACTTAACTTGCTCCTAACCACTGCTGAGGTGGTACCACAAAAGCACCAGGAACTATCCACCACTTTTGCTAATGGAAAACCAAAGAAGAGCAATCAAGTTGTAAATGGAGCAGAAGTGCTACGGAGTCCCGAGCCAGGGTGGGAATCCCTGTGTATTCCTTTCTTTTTCGGGAAAGCCTGTCCAGCATTGACAGACTTCCTGCCCTTTCTGTTCCGCCCAGGTCAGAGCCTCATGTCTCTCTGCTTTCTCAACAGCATGCTGGCGGACAAACTTAACATGACGCCAGAAGATGCTGAGAGATGGATCGTCAATCTTATCCGCAACGCCAGGCTGGATGCAAAGATAGACTCCAAACTGGTGAGACCTTCTATCCTCTTCCTCAATCAGTCAGCTCAGCACTTAACTAATTAATCAAAGATCATCACATCTTTGCAAAATTGTGTTTTTTTCAAATTGTGAAAAAATGTGTGACTTCAGAGGAATGTGGAGGCATGATAAGTGTCCCGATTTTGTGATTGAAGGGTACACTATAAACACATTGTAACCATAACACCTCACCCTTGTAAGGTCCCCTTCGTGAGGCTCTGCATGCTGAACCTGCATGCTTTGGGATACATCACAACAGTTCTCTGTAATCAGCAAATCATAGCCCAGTCCTCCAGAATGACATAGAATTATCTAGATGTGCCTACAGTAGATATGAATGGGACCTACGTAGCCGCTGGTTGGTGTTCGTGGGATGGTGTGTTTGCATGGTGTTTTTGGCGTATTGGTTTTTTATTGTAATGTCCATTTTTGTCCATATTTCTAGGGTCATGTGGTCATGGGGAACAACGCCATATCACCTTACCAGCAGGTGATTGAGAAGACCAAGAGCCTTTCGTTCCGCAGCCAAATGTTGGCCATGAACATTGAGAAAAAGCAGGCCCAGAGCACCAAGAACGAGGTGAGCAACGCACATGGTGCACATAGCAAACGCAGCTTGTCGCCGAAGGCAACCACCTTCACCAATCAGATCGCTAGAAGGTCAACATGAAATCAGAGCAGTTCAAAGTGACTCAAATGATCAGCTCAAAAAGAACAAGGCTAAAGAATGTTGATGAACAGCCATCAACAAAAGCTCTCTTTACACGAAAGAAGCCGGTAAGAGCAAGTTTAACAGAGCTAACGCTTTCATCCCCTCCATTGCTCTTCAAAGGCCTAATGACAAGGTAGATTCCAAACAACCATAAAACGATGGCTGAGCTCTGTGACTCAGCTCAGCAGCGTAAATAAGGTGGACCCTCACACTAGCTTTCGGTGAACATTACTTAAAGCCTGGAGTTCCCTGCACTTAGGACCTGCTGCAGATGTCTGGCTCAGGGTCCAGTCATCCCATTTAAGTGTGTTTTTGATGTTGACCTTGTGTGTTTTAGCGGAATGTAGACTGTTCAAGCGCTACAACTACATAGAATGTCATAGTCACGCACATACTCTGAGCGGGAGCTCTGAGCTGTTGCTTCACACAGCTCCCTTGAAGACACGCACGTCTGTCAAGTCAGATTGATGGGCGCGCCCTCTGACAGCACCAAGGCCACAGAGTTGCAACAGACATGTTAAATGTTCACTTTTTAACTGTGCAGCTCTTGAGTGGCTATCTTTTGATGTGCTCAATTACCCCTCCTCCCTATTGTTTGAATATCTGCTGTAGAAGTGCTGCCATAACCCTGTCCTGTAAAAAAAAAAAGAAAAAAAAAGGCCCCCCCCTCCTCATTAAGGAGTTTTTGTAATTAGATAAAAGAGGCTGCAAACAACTCACAGAGCACCATTACATCCTGCTGTCCTCAAGGCTACAAATCACTTACATATAGAGAACATTTACTGCTCGCCATCTGGGACGCCTGCGTAGGGTCCCTGTCAACTCTCAACAGCCAAACGTCAGCACTTAACTGCTTGCACATGTATGTTACTTTTTCACAATTTCCCCTCAATCTGCTACAAAATTTTGTTTTGATCAGTCTCAGTGATTTACAAATGGTCTAATCTTTACGTTTTCTTCACACTTTTTTTGCAGACACCAAACTGGGCCGGTCAGGAATCTGGCTTTTAAGCCACACGGTGAAGATGGATCCATCCTACTCATTGTGTTACATCTTTTTTTCCACACTTGTATCTCAAGGCTGTTTTGCACTTGGTTCAAGTCATCACCAATTCAATAAAAGTGACCAACAAAACCATTTTCACCCATGATTGCCTTATTTCTGGACATTACAAACAGCGGTTGAGGTTTGAGTGGTCAGGCTTTTTTGTATCGGTAATACTTGATGAAGTTTTAATGTGCGCATTGAGTCACCGAGTGGGACAGTTAAGACTGCTGCGTGTGATGCGGCTCATGTGTGCGCTGTAATGATGAATGGCTGTTTAGTCTGTTGGTTTTATGGTGTTTTAGTGGTCCGCTTCACCGTGGCGGGCAGTCTCACTGAGTGGGACGTCAGCTGGAGGGGGCAAAGAGAGGTGATGTACAGTTACCAGTGGTCACACTCTCTGCCAGTCATTCTGCCCATCTGAGGACATGAGAGAGCCATAAAGAACCATTAGCCAGACGGACACAATCTTTTTAATGTCCCACCCCACCCCCACTCTTCTCTGCCTTCGACCTTCTCATAACTCAGTCCTCTGCCTCTCTGTCCATCCTCCTTTATCACGGTTACTCACAAACAAGCCTTCATTCCTTCACATGCCTTTAATTTTCTTCTACTTACGTATAATTTAACTACTAAAAAGGAATTTTATGTAGAAATACACCTGCTTTATTAGGCTAAGAGAGGATTTTATGTAGAAATACACCTGCTTAAAATTATTTAATCAAAAGTCAGGAAAGTGCACACAGTGTCTCATCACTACACAAATTGCCTTCATAAGAAAAACTGACACGGGAGTGAAAATGTATTTTTTCTGTATACTTTTAAGAGTTTTCAGCCGTTAAACTAAAAAAACAACAACTACAAGATTAATCATACATCATGACCATAGAAAACACATTTTAATAAGGAAAGGAATCTGCAGTGATGTTGGTCAATACTGTTTCACATGCAGATGGTTTATACACCTTGTCAGGATCCGCAGAAGCTCCAGTCCTTCAGCGTGGCTCCGTCTGTTTTTGTTTCCATTTGTTTTGTTTGATCTATAATTAGTCCTGTCCCAGCTACCACCCGTAGTGCGTCGGGGTGGTAACTTCAACGTGTCTGAAGGGTGCAGCTCACTTTAATATGTTTTCAGGAATACATTTTTTTTTAATTGATTTAAAATAAAGAAATTTGACCAGCATATTGGCTAAATGGAGCTGTATTTGCCTTTCAAATCATCATAATATACTGATTAGAACCTGGCCTATGCTTCATTGCAGAAGTGCTCCTGTCACTGTTAGTGCTCTTACCGACGCTGATGACGCTGGTCCATCCAGCATTTTATGCTTCTTGTGGTTTGTATGGAGCTCCTAACATTATTGATGTCAGGACTGTTACATCACTGATGGGCTTTCGCTAGACAGCGTTGTGCTAATTTCTCGCAAGGTGGAAAATTTCATCTTAAGTGTATTTGTGTTGTCCACATCTCCGGCACGAATCACATCTCAGCTTTGTTTTGACTTTCTATGTCATAGTGCCGCACAAAAAATGCCTCACATCAATAGATGGACTTAAATATGTTATGAACAATTATGACATTTATTGTTGGGCGTCATAGTTACTTCTTGATCTTGTATAGAGCAGTTGACCGAACAATCTCACTCGAAGATCCATTCAAAAACTTTTCTGGAGCTTTTGGCCATATTACATGATCTTCATCAACAGATGTAGATTTCCAGTTGTCTTAAATTGTAGATGTTTAAATTTCCCAATCCCTATTTCAGTTTGAACTCCAGAACAGCTACTAAATTGACCTTTGAGATGTGATACAACTAGATTTATGATGACATTAAAATTGTTTTTGTGCATGTGGGCTGTAATGTTTCAGCTTTGTTTGTGAATGTCATGATAGATTATTTCTGGACCTTGAATTTTGCTTATTTCCATTTTGGAGTCACAAACATGGAAGGTTACTAAGTATAACTTGAACTTTCCCAGTTTGCCTCATTCTCATCCTCTCCGTGACATTTTCGAGATTGGATTTGACCAATGTGGCCTGGAACTTGTTTTTTCTTTTACCTAGTAAACTGTGACAATAGCCCACGCTGAACACCATGCAGTCTGGATCTGTGACGGACAGATTGTATAGCAGCTCCTCTCATTGCTGTTATGGCACTGAGGGCTCCGAGCCAGACCATCCAAATGCTGACGTCACCTCCACTTATGTGCACTGCAACGCGTACTAGGGAGGGAGGAAAGTAAAGGAGAGGGAGAGAATAAAGTGATTGGTTTACCGGCCCCCTTCTCCATGACACATCATGAAAATAAAAGTGCCGGAGGCCTAAATTATCACATTCACCTTAACCGTGCACTCTCAGATGTTGTTTTAGAGAGGAATCCAAACCAAAGGCACTGCCTGCGGCTAACAGCCCTCCTGACCACAATGTCTGTCACTGCTCTCTGGATAAATAAATAAACAAAGTCAGGACAAAGGTCACTATAGGTTTTGGCAAGGAAACCACCACAATTCTTACTTTTTTCTTTACATATTGTTAGAGGTTCTTTCCCCCACATATTTTTCATCAGTTCCAGTGACGAAATGGAAACTTGTGTTTAACTGCCTGAAGGTAGAATCTTTTTTTTTTTGCTGTTCTCTGCTGTTTAAAGTGTAAAACCAGTGTGTAAAGTCAATGTTGTAAAATTAGGATGGGAGGTCTGTGAGGCTGCCAGACTTTAGGTAAAATGATACATTTTTTAAATCATACTTTTATACACATTAATATTACATTTTCTTGTCTCATGAAAGGCTGTTTGTTCTTGACTTCACAGTACTTTGTAGAAATACTGACATGGGCAATATAACCCTCACATGTAAATAATTTCCTGAAATAAATAAAAGATTAAGTGCCACACCTAGTGGCTGATGGGGGTAGAGCATTCACAACTTGTATTCCAATCAGTATGGGCAGCAGATGCTGAGGGTGATAAAAATAATGCCAGAAGTGCCTTGTTTAGCTCATTTCCACATTAGTACAGTCTAAATCTTGTCCTAGGAGCCTCCGTCACTAACTTTCATTACACCACTGTCACATCCCATCCCTGATCTGTAATTGACGAGCAGCCAGCGTTTGAATGTCACTGAGGGGTGGATGGTTGCCAGCCCTCTCATGTCTTTCCCCACAAGGTAAGTTGGTTCTGACTGAAGGACAATCTCTGCCTCCACTGACCATCTCAAGTCTCAGTTGATGAGGTCGCATTGGTCAGTGCGAGAGGCCCGAGCCTGGAAACTCTGAATTTATTGAATGATTTATTCATGTCCCACAATTACAGCCTCTCCAACGATTATCATTAATTTGAGAAGAGGAGGAGGAGAGGGCAGTATAGTCCAGGGTGTGCAATAAAAGAGGCGTGACGAGATGGTTGACTTGCGGGGCCCACATCATTACACACATTATGTAGATAATTGCCTTTTTTGGCGAACCTCTAATTATTCAATAGAGCTATCGTCAGCGGAAGAAAGCTGAACCAGATAGTTAGATTGACTGTGTTGCAATTACTCAGGCCCTTTTTAAATCTACAATCGGCACCGTAGCACAAAATTCTCGACCCTGGACATTCTTTATGGGGCCGCCCCCGCATCTACTAGTCATTCTAGTATCTTTGTATCAATGCCATTAACACTAAGACAGCATTCACACTGGCACAGTCCAGGCACTTTGCAAAGTGAGCTAACCTGACTTTAGCCTAGGGCTCACTGGTACTGCTCTGGACCAGGGTCAGTGCCGACTTTCAGGGGATATACCTTGAAAATGGACTAAACCCAGAGCTAAAAGTTGCTGGTGTTAAACAGTGATAAGGAAAAAATGTGATTATCGAATGTTAACGTTAGTCACATGTTCAAACTGACAACCCAGGGCTGGTAGAAGTGCAGGGTGGATTGTCTAGCCCCGGGCGTAGATGGACCCTGATTTAATGTGTGTGTGAAAAAAAGTTATCCCAAGGTCAGTTATTACCCCAGGACTAAGAATATGCAATATGAAAAGCCCAATAAGGTACTGGATCCCCATTAAAATATTCAGTGTTGAGGGCTAATGTCTACATGTAACTAAACTAGTACTTTAACTATGCTGCATTAGATTGCTGGTTGTTCATATGCAAATGATTTGTGTAATAAATTACAATTTTTGGGGGGGGCATTTTTTGTATAGCTATATATTTGAAGTAAAACAATTTGGGGTCATGAAAGTAAGTTTGTTTTTTTTTATTTTTGTTTTTTATACTAGTGCTTCTTTCTTGTACAGTAGATGAACTCTTTGGCCAGCCCCGCCCCCCTGTAAAGGCATGCCCAGGCATGCATTTCTCCGGCGGCCAGTACCACACACTTGACCTTTCACCTGTGTAATAGCGACAGACAGTTTCATCATGCATAAACCTCCCGAATTTCAGCCAGAGGACGAATCACAATGGCCAGACTTAAGCAAATACATGACACCAACTGGCTCCACCGACAAAATCTACTTTTTAACTTGCGAGCTTTGCAAGCAGGGAGTAAATACAGCCTCCCTCGCAAGCAGGTCAAGAACAAAACTAAACATATGTCAAGGTGAGTGTGTTAGCATTGATTGTGTTAGCAGTTAACCTCATTGAATGTAATGTAGTCATAAATATTGATTAGTGCTATTTATTAACAAATGTTTGGACGGGATGTTGCATGATATTTACTTGCCTGGTAACTGAGTACTCTGGCTTCTGAATGATGGATTGTATTATGATTATTACCATGAGCAGTAAGGGGGTGGGCAGCTTTGAATAAAGTATATTTTTTTCTGGCATGTGAATTTTTTAATCATATGTTTTTATCATTTTCTATTACATGTACATTGCTAAATGTATTAGGATTTTTTTTAAATTAATATTTATTTTTCACAAAGCACATTATATTTCTTCCTAGTATAGCTTCACTGTAGTTCAACTTCTCCCAGTGCTGCCTTTAGCCTAGCGTCTATAAAGTGAATGAAAGGAATATTCTGGATGTTGAAATCGTCTACAATAAACTCACTTTTGCCCACCGCAGACGAACTGCAATCCCATAACCCCTTAAAAAAATTACATGAACTTTTTTTGTCCTGCTGTTGGATTTTTCCAGCCTTTTGCGCTCACTAGGACCCAGAGGCAACCTCGTACCGGCCAGTGTGGGTGAGTGCGCGGAGGAGGAGGAGGAGGAGAGGGGGGTGGGGGGGCAGAGGTGGGGGGAGACTACACTAAATGTCATCTTCAACATCTTAAATAAGAAGAAACACAAAACTCGAAATCTCCACACGTGACAGCGCGCGCGGTGCTATATGAGGAAAAAGACAGCAAGCATCAGGACCAGTTGGGAGTCAGTCAACCTCAGCAGCGCGCAAAACGCACACTCACTCACCGGCTCTCGGTTTCCCGTTTTTAAAGAAAGCAACACATGTGAGTTTGTTTCTGCTGCGCTACACGGACACGGACCGGACGAGCTTGAGTGAGGAAACGCAGGTAAACGGAATCTTTACAGAGAGGAGGAAAGGAAACCCCCCCTTTCACCGCGACCACCTTTTTCCTCCTCCTCGGACCTCTTCTGGAGTTTCTCACACAAAGAGGGATGCTGCATGTTCCCCAGCCGCACTTGCACTCAGAGGGAACCTAAAAGTGGACCGGAGCGGATTTACACTCCATCTAATGCAAGGTATCCACCGACACGTTAGTTCACGGAGCTTCTTGGCGACTATTACGCACGGCTGCGCTTAATTCTTGGAAAGGGGCGTTTGAGCATTGCATCTGATTGTTCCAACACATTAACACACAGAAGATCTGTTCATTTTTTTTGTTTTAATCCCCCACTTATCACGCCACGCATCATTGTTTAGGAAGGTGTTGATTTCATTACACTGTTATCACAGTAACCTCCTTTGTCATTCTCCCCGCAGCGGACACTTTTTGTGACTGGAGGATCAGCACGCTTCATAAAATGATCCCAATCGGCGGCGTGATAACATGTCGCATCTCGTCTGATGTTTGACACATTTGAGGATCAACTAAAGAAACTGGAGGAGGACATTACAAAGTCAGAGAATTCATCCCGAGCCCTGCTGGCACCTTTTTACTGGAGTCCGAACAACAGATCGCCGTCCAGATGCAGTTTCGACTCTTCTCATTTGCCCTGATCGTATTGAACTGTATGGAGTACAGCAACTGTCAGGCGCCGTCGCACCGCTGGAGGAGAAACAAAAGAGGTAATACAGGGGGTTGTAGCAGCATCCAGGGGGTAACTTTGTATGGGTCACGGGAGGAAACAGTCCTAAACAAGGTTGATCGCACATTCTGTTAAACAGCCGCGTGTGCACAGTGCGCTTAGGACAGCCAGAACGTCCGAAAAATACATAAAATATTAATAACGAGGCAGTTTGATTTTTTTTTTTTTTAAACGCACAGGTGAAAAGTTTCCGATCGACAGTTTGTAATCCAGGAGCATTCCAGAAATCCACAATGAAAAATAATAATAATCCAAGTCACAATTAAGTCTCATGTAATTTATTAATCTCCTAAAATAATGTATTTTCCACATTATGTAACGATTTCAGAGCCGGTAGCTAATGCGTAAAATGTGCGCAAAATTGGCCACGCGTGTCCAAAACTAATATAAAAACATGTTGCGTCAGTGGATTGTATTTAACCACGTTGCCAGACGGGACTATTAACGCCACTTCCCGATGCTGTGCCCCATAACAAAAGGCTGCCTATATTATTTACATGTGAAACTGCTAAAAAGCTGCTGGTGCGGATCGGTCTATAGAGAGCTGGCGGCTTATAGGAGAGGAGGGGGTCGTATTGTTGGAGTTATTTAATGAATAGATACGGAATCCCCTTCCTCTGACTTATGAATTGCACATCTCCACTCCAGCCCCCCTAAGCTGGTTTTAATTGATCTCATAACCACTTTGAACAGTTGGTAGGAAACCCGCATAACAATCGCTCAGCGGAGGCGCGGGGAGTTGAGGAGGGGATCAGCCCCTTTGTAAATACTACTCTATACTCTGAATGAATGAGGAGACAGTGGGATTAGTAAAGTGGCCCCCGCCTAGCCCTCCTCAGACCCCTCACATCACCAAGGTCCTCACCGAGGGTGACCATGAGAGGGGTCTGATTTGCGCACGGGGATCGGGGACTTTTGGGCAGCCTAAACTTTGCGCATAGTATGGCTGTACAGTAGAAACACTCATTTAAAGTCAGTGGAGAGGGGGTCTTGTAAATTGTAAGGCAATCACAGATTTAATCATATGCGCTGCGTGCCAGGGGAACCTCCACACTCTGCAAGCCCTCCACTGCCCATCTGCAAATAATCAGGCAATCACTGCGGGGTACTGGCACACACACGTTTTTCAGCCCCTCTGTGTGTTTCTCTCTCTGCGGATTGTCTGATGTAGATAGTATATAACGGATAGAATGTCTTCTTCTTTTTGAACTGCTTAAATGTGGAGGATGGTCAAGGAGAAAATCTGAGCATTTGTCTTAAGGTGCTTTTCTATCCGCGTGATGTGTGAGAAAAAGAGGGAAAGAGTGCCAAAGGAATGGTAGAGAGGTGGTGGGGGGTGGGCCAACCATTGGGGATGAGATCAAAAGGTTAACTTACACATTTGACCTCAAGAACAGCTTTAGGCTGAGCACTATAAGCTACACATTGTTACCCCCAGCTCTCAAAACGGATGTTACACTTGTCAAACTAATCCCATGCAAATATGTTCAGGTTTTGCCCTTACAGTAATGTTGAATGTGTGTGTGTGTTTGGGGGGGAAACAGCACATTGGGCCAAAAGTGCCATTCTAGCAAGCGATGGCAGCCGGCCAAGTTTTCGGTATTTGCTTCCTTCCTTTATTTATCACGGTTATATTGAAAGAAGCATGTGTAAGAGATCATTGTCCAATAGGCCCAGAAATGCTTGAATATTTTTCTAGCCCTCAAGGTTCCTGTGACAGCTTTATACACAGCCTGTCTGGCATGCACGAGGAGCTATCCAAACCGTTCAGGAGTGTTGAGACCCAGACACGTTAGAAACTCAATTTGGCCGCTTCCCAGGCGTAGCTGTTTTATGGGTAACAAAACACATCCTGCATAATTTAACAAACGTCATTTTCCCCCTTTTTACATGCATGAAAAAAGTTTTGCCATTGATATACTGTGCACATGCGGCCACATGAGCCAGCGAGGTGCATGGGATGGAGATGCCATTATAATTAGGGGATGTCAAGGAGAAAAACAGTCATTGCGTATGACTCGAGCCCGCTGAAATGTATGAGTAGAGGCAAGATTGGGATCTTTGTGTGGTTTCTGGGCTGATCTTGTCTTGCTCGCTCACTGCATGGCATGACCCAACCTCCCATTTGGCTGTGGTAATGGTGCATATACATTTTTTTTTCATGTAAAACAGATGACAAAACATATTAAATTTACACCTCCTTACCCCCTATCCTGCCCAATAGGAGTGGGGAAATGATGCCAATGAGCCCTTCTATGATATCATAGCTAGACACAAGGGTATTACTTTTCATTTTTATTCTCTGGCTAATGATGCCACCTGCTGACTACATAAAATCAGGCTTGAGTACCATTGCTGCCTGAAGGAACAGAGGCGCACAGTAGGGCCCTAAGACGTTTAAACAGGTAATGAATAGGTAATAGCAGTCAAGAGTGGTGAAAAGTTGCCATGTGATACCGTTAACCCTTCCACGTCTACCCAGAAATCCCAAATGTGAATTCCAAGCAGGCCGTAGCATGTTTCAGATCACATTCAACTGTGTAATCTCTTACTTTAACAGCGTTCCCAGATGTTTCGAAGGACAAAAGTGATTAGATGAAACTGCAGCCTAGCAGGGTGGAGGGAGTGAGGTCAGAGATGCATGACATTTTGCACCGCTGATGACAGTTGGCAACAAGGGTGTGTGTGGTGACTTTTTAAAGCCAGAGTACACAGTGGTTGTGATTTGTGGCTAAAACATACCCTTCTTTCAACAAAGGATCCCATAAAACAGTTGGAAACGTAATACTCTTTGACACGTGTGAATTTACTTTGTGGTTTTAGTTTGCTGATAATATAGCAAAAAAAAAATGTTTTTAGCTGTGTGAATCTAAAAATTATAGCATCTTTCGAAGATGCAGATAAGTAATTCAACTAGAGTGGCCTCTTTTTCTAAGCCCTGGAAATCAGGCCTCAGTGTGCTGAAAGCTCACACAAAATCCCAGGTTTGTGGGTGTAAGTGTTAATGTTGGAACCCGGTACTTGAGCGCAATATAATACGTTGATTAAGTGCCTAACGGGGAGGAGGCAGCTTTTAAACCAGCCTTGCCACTCTTGCCTTTGGAAAAAGTGAAAAAGCCCTGCAGATGGCATGTCTGTTAACAAGGCTTTCTCACATGATGCCATTCTAATCTAGGTAATGTGAGCCCCCTTTTTTAATTCCATTAAACAAAAAGAGTTTGTTTATTTGTCTTATAACTCAAAGGAAATGCTGAAAAGTGCAGGGGCATGTCCAGGGAGGGGGCCGAGGGTGGCACCCCATTGTCCTCAAATATGGCTGACATTACTGTCTTGAAGATGCTGAAGCATCCTCAATTTTAAAGCTAGAGTGGCAATATTATAACTAGACAACTTAAGGCATCAGCTGGTACCGTGTCATGCTAGCTTGTCAGAATATTAATGCTCCAAAGTTATGCTAAATTTTAGCAAGGGAAAAACTGGTCCCATGACTTCTCACCTCAAGATATCTGAATCAAAATGGGTTCTTCTGTACCCACTAATCTCCCTTTTACAGACGTGCCCACTTTATGCTAATCCCATGCACTCTAGGGCAGAAACCTTGCAGTTTTTTATTATACATTAAAATATGTTGTTGATGCCTGTTGTATTTGAATATTTCTGCATAGTTGGGTCCCTAAACATTCTTGGTATTGCATAAATTGGTTATGACTGGAAAGCTGAGACTGTTGAGGATTCAAATAGCTCTATTGTACTCATGTGTGATGATGTTAGTCTCCATAGTAACATTTATTTGTACTGAGAGCATTTATTGAAACTTGACCTCACTGTATAAAATGACTTGTTGTGACCTCTAGGACAATCACAGCCTCATGGAACTTTACAACCACTAACAAGAGACCTGTGGCATTCAGAGATTGTATGGCTGTCTTATGTATATTGACAATAAGATTTCAGAACAGAAGCGCCGTTACTAAAAGATACAATTCTTACAGTTATCTCCAAATGTCACAAGCTTTTGATACCAAATCACATCTCAAATTCATCTTCAGGCTGCCTGCTTTCAGATGACATGCACAACTTCTATGTGGCATCTACTATTGACCTGCTGTCTCCCCCTAAATATACCCTGTCCTCCCGATAGAAAAGACAAAAATCGGTCTATGGTGCGTCTCCATGAGTTAAAGTAGATGTGAGTACTGGAGATAGAAATGGTATAGTTCATTCTACCCCTGCATAAGTCAGTGCCCCACTTGGGCCACCCCATTCATAAAATTGTGTAGACACGCCACTGGTAAAGTGATCTGAGATTTGACAGCATTGAGGAGGCTGTGCTGGAGAGGTGGGGGCTTTTTTAGGGGATGAGGGAGGCATATTTAAGCAGATCAGCTGGAAACGGCTGAATGTGAACAGCATCACCTGAGAGGGATTACAGCGAGCCGAGCCTTGACCTGAGCCTGAGCTCCGGCGTCAAGGAACAGAGCTCTGTCTTTTCTCTCCCAGGCCCCATCAGCCAAGTCTCCATAAGTGTAAATCTGAGTGTGTGTGTGTGTGTGTGTGTGTGTGTGTGTGTGTGTGTGTGTGTGAGCGTGTGAGCGTGTGTGCGTGCTTAAAGGTGAGTGTGTGTGTGTCTGTGAGAAAAAGGGAGATACAGCGACACCCTGCAGGTGCATGTTCCCGATGCTCTAATCAAGACATCAAGTCCAGGACAACGTATATACACACACCCTCACCCACCTACAACCCCTCGACCAATCACATCCACGGTCTGTCTCAGGGATTATCATGGCCATTAAGGACAATGATTCACTTATGTGCTGTATTGATAAATCACATTAGTCTGACCCAGTCTCCGAACTCTGTCGAAAGACTAGCTCCTTGTTTGACCTACTAACCCATGCATGTCGATCCTGGCCTGTAGCGCAGCTCCTGCTTCGAGTCACAGCGGTATCAGATGAAGCCGGTGAAAGGCTCCTCAGTGCGCTCATGCCATGCTACACTGCTGAAAAAACCCCAGCAGAGGAAAAAACATGCAGTGGCATGAACTTTCTACTGGAGGGAGAGACACAGAGAGAGATTCTTTTGGGCACCATGTGACAAAGTGGGGATGATCTATTTTACTTTTCTTTGTTTTCACTTTGGAAAAAATCCATTGTCCCATTTTTCATGTGCAAAATGCAATTATTTGTCATGAATTTAATAGGCCATATGATCCGCTTATTATCCTACTTTTAATGTTGCAAGTTTTTTTAATTGAAAGAGGTAAGAGACAAGATTTATATTCATCATCTATCAGCGATTTGGGTGTTGCGCCATGTTTCAGTGTTTCACATGGATGAGAAAGCTTGTTTTGTAACACTTCTACACACTTCCATTGACCACATCAGTGAAGAAACATTCATTGTGAGCAGATTTGGTGCCTCGTTTTAAATTTTTTGGGGGGTGAATACACAAGGGGTTCGTCTCTTCCACCCTCAGTCATTGTCTTCAGAGGATCCCATATGCTGGCAAAGCAAAATGCCAAACAGATGTTTTTATTCCAGGCAACATTTTACCACACTGTAAAACTTCATTTTTTCGGTTATAAGTTATTATATAAAATCCTATAATACACTCCATATTTCCTCATGGTGATTGGAAACTCTCATGCAGGAGACAAAAACTGCAGTGTCCCTCCAGAGTGCAGGGGCGATTTTGTAACCCTCACCTATGCCCGTTCCGTCAATCGCGCACTCCCCTGAAGCAATTACACCTTAATACGTTTATAAAGCTACTAAATGTGACCAGCCAATTTGGTCCGATTCTCTCAAGTTTATTGGGCCGTAAAAACTCTAATGTGGGAATCATTTCTAAGTGCCACACATAAAACAACAACACAAAAGGAGCATTTTTTGAATAAATGAGTCATGCAAGGGCTTCACAGGTAGGAGAGCTGCCCAGAGCCGGAGATGGAGCCCCTCAGGCTTACACTGAAATGCACTTCCAGACTACTTACTTCTCACATTACTAATACACACCTCTAAAAGAATTCAGTGAAGAGCTGTTTAGAGGTAATGACGTGAGTACAATAGGCATCCATTGTGTTTTTTTCCCCAATGAATTGGATCATGGGAATTGTTAAAATGACCAATTTCCCCTTTTCTGTTTACAAAATAAAGTAACTGAAAAGTTAAACTTGGACTTTCTTTGGACATTCACCTAGTGCCAGCGGCTGATTCACTTAGCTTAGCATAAAGACTGGGAGCAGGGGGAAACAGCTAGCTGGCTCTGTACAAACCCATGGCTTTGACCCAGGAGACTGGCATTCATGTCCCGTCCGTGTCCCACTGGAAACTTCTTTATTCATGTTCTAGGTCACTGATTTAACAGGGTCCAGTAGTTCAGTGACTTTAAGCCAAACCCTGTTATTTTTTCCAATCTTGGTGCCGAACCTGAAGTAGTTTTGTATCAAAATGTTACCAATATGTTTTATACAGTGACCATCAGTTGTTTAGAACAGCAACCGCTATTTTTTAGGATATCATACCACTGTGTTGCTAAATTGAGAGAAAATGTTCAATCTCTATAAACAGATATCTGCACATGAATGCAAAATCTGTAGGCAACGGAAGAAGCGTTCTAGTTTCTGCTTGTAGTCCAGTTGTGGTCCGAGTAGTATTGACCAATAATGTTTGAACTGGTTTTGTTTACATGCCAGTAAACAGTCTATATGGAGAGCAGAAGAGGTAGAACACATTATCGGCTATACTGATATATTTGATTGTTTCGGCTATTGTCTCTTTGTTTTATTATCTGCCTTTATATGCTGTTATAAAGATAACCTGAAATGTCATGTAGACCCAAAACACCTACAAAGACTAAAAATAAATTGCACTGTAAACAATGACCAGCAAATAGAAAAGGAATCCGTGACCTGGATGTCAGTCTTCTGAATATATCGACTCCGAAACCTCAGAAATATTAGCCTTTGTCCCCAAAGGTTAAATCATCGATAGACCACTGATGGGTTCCGAGCTTGTGCAAGCTGTTTCCGGTCTTTATGCTAAGTTTAGCTAACTGGCTACGGGCTGTCGCTGATGAATGCTAAACAGACGTGAGTGTGCAACTTGGTAAATGAGGCTATTTGACAGACTTCTCACCTGCCCTAAATGTGTAGAAGAGGTTAACAGATTTTGGGATGTAAAAGCCCTGGGAAGGGTAGTTCATGTATAAGGTTTCAGGAAAAGGCCACGCTCTGTATCTGCTCTTGTTTGCCATGTCAGTGTGTTCCTCTGTGTGCATGCCGACTCGTACCTACTTTGCATCGATCTGCAAGGCCTGGAAATCTGAAACTCAAGTAGGCCCCTTGAGAAAATACACCGATGTGTGCAGAAACAAACACACACACACACCGACTCTAGTTTGGCGCTAAAGGCTGTTTGCATCAATGCCTGCTCGAATGGCTGCCGCTCTAACAACAGCTAGGCATGGGGCTCTTATTGCTACCCCGTGCCCACCCCTTAACACTCGACAGATGGACAAGACTCCTTTTTTTCCCCCTCTCCCTGCTTTTATGAGACCTCTAATTATGCTTACACGCCACATCAAAATAAAGCTCAGCATGCAATGCCTTTGGTATGGAGAGGAAGTGAGCTGGTCAGATGCAGTAAAGAGTCTCTCTCCGAAGCTCGCCTGTAATTTGGTGGTCCAAGTCTGGACATGGAGAGGTTACCTTTACCTGCAGCTGCCCCCACTATCACACACTGACTCTCTCTTGGTTACTTGGAATCTTTAGCGTAGATATGCTTCAGTATTTGAATACTTGGTTACATAAGGACCTGACTTGTTCACACCATTTTCTGCCAATATGATAATGTGACAATGTGAAAGATAAGCCTAACACACTTTAAAAGCCATGAAAATATGTGACAGAATATGTTAGCCCCATTGATGTATTCAAGCCAGGACTGGAGGCAGGCTCTGTTATGGTTTTGGCTGAGGTTGGGGTTAATGATGGTAATTGGGCACCCTTAGACTAAATGAAAACTTGCCTGTGGAATTAAGCTTGGACTAGTTGGGACAAGAGCTTTGAATGCTACAGCGGGTAAGGCTTACATTGGATTTTTTTTTTGTTTTCTTGGGCATGGAGCTGTGTTGAGGCTGGCTTGTTCCTCTATCTCCTAGCTCCCAAGCCCTGTGGTGTGAAGAGGGGAAGGCCTCATGGTGGCCTGCGGAGTGCAGAAGCACCCGGTGTGTTTTTAATCAGGAACAAGGCTGGGAGTCATTACTGGGCCTCGATGTTGAGCTCATTGTCTCTCTGACTCCCTCTGTGGAGAGAGAGGAAAACAGAGAGTGTGGGGTGGGGGAACAGAGAGGGCAACGTAGCGTGCATGTCAGATGTAAAGAGGTCTTAGAGGGTCATCCACTGAAGATTTATGTGGTCAGATTCGAAGAAGCAAAGTGATGGGAAGAGAGGAAACACAGAGTGGTGGAGGAGTGATTGAATGAGACATACATCTGTCTGTTATCAGAGCGAAGCAATAAGATTGTAGATCAATCATGTAATGGAGGCTACAGTACGAAATATTTTGCCTCAAGGCAGCGGAGTGTATCGCTTGTTACGCCAGAGTTGTTCAAGCTCACTTTCCAGTAACTGTCGAACATCTTGATGAGCTGTGTCTGTGATAAGAGAGCACCTCTGTCTGTCTTTACACAACCTCTGGCTAACTTGCTAGCATTCTAGATGCCAAGTAGTAAGCTCATTAGCCCCAGATAACAGTGCCTTATGTTATATATAGTTACACCTGCAGCAACTGATTTCTTGGCCACTTGGGGGCAACAGAAACAAGCTAGATACAACATTTACATATTATCATCTCATTGATATTGCTAACTTATTAGCATATAGTTGCTTCATTACAAATCCAAGAGATACAACGCAACATTAGCATTCATGAGGAATTGTGTTTCTGCCCATGTATCAAATGTAAATCCACTATTCACTATACCTGTCGCTGTGGTCTGGTCTTCACCATTTTGGCAAAGTTTGGAATTTTAGCCGTTGCCTTCACCAGTTTTTCATTTTGGCTGTTGCTAGTTTTTCTAAAGCCAGAAGGGACTATATTTGTAAAGGTTAGAGCTGGGGAGCACGGCACTAAGTTACCAGCTAGCGGTAGTGTTTGTTAGCTAGATTGGTTGGCAGGATGCATCCGTAACTCATGGTAACTGTGATATCAATTGAAATGCTAATTTTGGTTCCCAAAAACTCTGCTCTATATGGAACAAAAATGTTAAAAGTAAACACTTATAGACAATTTATAATTTAACCAGTGGAGTTGCCCCCTGCAGGCTATTAGAAAGAATGCAGGTAATTGCTGACTTTTATTTTTGGTGTTGGATGGATGGTGTACAGTGATTTTATTTATTCATTTTGCTTAAAAAATAACTCGCTGTGTCTACGAACAGCAGTCATGCAACTGACTAAAACAAAACAATGAGCTAAAAAGCTGCTAAAAAGCACAGTCGAGCTGAAAGGAGCTACAAACTCAAATGATGATTCTGTCTTTGTTTAACACTATGAATTACACCCTGCCTTTCATTCATTTAATTAATTGTTAATCTAAAAAAATATTTATTCAAGTATATTTAGGATTGTTAGGCTCTGCAAATTCAACCAAAGAAAGTTGGATTTTTACTGTCTGTGTATAGCCAGACTGAATGGCGTCCTTGCTGACGCCTCTCACAATCAGCCTTTTGTGGGTGGATCCAACATCTTGTCAATCCAATTACAGCTTGCAATTTGCTTCCATGGCTGTTGCAGTTGGGTTGCATAAGTGAAATACAGCTGGCTGACAAATTAAAGGAAACATCTGTATAAATGCCTAAAGAATCGACAATTTCTGGCACTCAATGGTTTGATTTGAAGGCGATTTCATTTAGTGGAGTTTTTAACAGCTAAATTTTAAGGCCACAATTTAGAATTATTTATAATATATGGAACATCTCAGATGCAATTGGTTAACATGACAATCTTTTACTCCTGAACTGAGCCAAGATGTTTCTACGCCACTGGGCCCTGCCCTGTTCACTGCGATACAGTGCATGTCTAAACCAGTTGTCATGTGGTTGTGGTCATTGTTGTTGTTTGTCGTGTTGTTGTCTGTGTTGACTTAAGCTCATGTATGTTTTTGCACGCTGCACGCCACACAGGCTCATCCAGCTCATCCAGATACATACACATAGTGTCTATTTAATCTGCCTTATGATTTTAACGCAGCTCATTTTTACGTTGTGCTTTGTCAAAGGGGACATCAATTGTGGTGACATTTCTTTCTCCGTCAGGGTTTCTCACTAACCTTGTTTTAGGTTCCAAACAATGAAAGAAGGCTGCGGTAGAGACAAATCCTAGACAGAAAAGTATAAAGCTTTAACAGAAAAAAGAAGTCCATTAACATTTCACAGATTCCTTCACTCTTTTTTCCCCTCTAGTTATGCACTTGTATTACATCTTGGCTGACTTCTCCTTAACTGGATATTATTTTATTTGGACTGGGGCCAGGTCTCAGGAGCAGCGGCCTTAGCTGTGTAAACAGCTGTCACCAGCAGGAGTCATAACTAATAGGTATCTGTAGACAGAGGTCACATGTAGTTTACATGTTTACCAGCTAATGGCTTTAGAGATGGTACTGCCATGGTGCAATAGAGGGCAAGTGTAATGGACACTGTGGGGCTGGTTATTATCATCAGCAAGCACAAGGGCACACATGCATATGCATAAAATAGTATATTCTTAAAAAGAGTTTGCATAACTTTAAAGGCAGAGGGGTTATTTTTTGCAGAAGAAGAGATTGCATCTAAGACATTTTTTCTGACTGTTTAGAGAAGAGGAGACAACTCATGTGGTTGAGTTATTGCATAGCTCTTTGGCACATCCAGGGCTTTGGAACATTGTTGTAGCAGCCAATACATGACATCCCAATTTGCTGCTCATTTGTAGCAGTAAACAGTGTGGCGTGTAGGCACAAGACAGGTACAGCTCAATGCATCTGTTGCTCACATGTAATAATACACTTAGCGACCTCATGCCACCCTGAAATTTTGGATGCAAGTCTCTGTTTCTTCATCCAAAAGTTCCTTTTATCGCTACATCTAACACCTCCTTTAAGTTCTAGCTCACCTGCATACCAAAGCTCTTTTTTCTCTGGCAATAGATGATATTTCCACACCCAGAAGTACACGTACTTGCACTGAAAGGAAATTATCTTCGCTCCACAGTCGTCATTTTCATTTTGCTTTATGTGCTCCATTTTGGCCTGTGGAGGCCACTCATACTTTATGAAAGCATTGATTCCAAGTCTCCCTCAAAGGGCACTGTAGAAAAGAAATGTGTACTCCTGAGGGCTGAGCATTGCCTTTTAGAGCCAACACAGGCCGGTTTCTGTTAAGAAGCTTGCGCGGTGCCAGCCATTCAGGTGCAGTTTTGTGGTGGTGTGAAAACATGAGGCCAGATGTGATCCAGACACCTGCTAGAGCAGAGAGTGGCCACCCTCACCTGGATACAACAAAACAAACTGTATATCACAGGCCTGTAAAACACCTCAGATGAACTTTTCTCTAAAGTCTTTGCATGTGTGTGTGAGCGAGTAGTTTTATGATCACCCGAAAGTTATTGATAAATACACGGTCAAATTGAAAGACAACTAAAACAGCATGTTGGCTGCTGGCTGTTCTCATTCACTGTTCATACTTATACCTAGTAAAAAGCAACTATAATTTGAATGTAACCCACGTAAATGTGAGTCAGGAGGTGGTTATTACTGCCCATTTTTAAGTTTGTTGTTAAACGGCGACCTTTAGGGACCTCTAGTAGAAATTACAATGGGACCAAAGTGGGGAGGAAGGAGCAATAATGATAAAAAAATGATAAAATAATGAAGGAATAGAAAAACACAGGACCCACGTGTTCATTGAACATTGAAATCTGGATTGCCTTTTAGATAGTACAGCAGATGATAGTAGGAAGGGGGAGAAACCAAACAGACATTTATACTTAGGGTTAAAATTAAACATGCATATTTTAATCCAAACAAGTTATTTTTCTAAACTTAACAAAGTAGTTTTTGGTGCCTTGCCATTGGTTCGAAGGCCCAAGTGATGATTCTCTCACCCTAATCAAGTGTTTTTGTGTTTTTTGTTTTTATTAACAACAGCATTGTCACATCATATAACATTATATATATATATATATATATATATATATATATATATATATATATATATGTAGTTTTAGTGCCAAAGTAGTTCTGTTTCACCGCCAAGTTAACCAAGTGTTTAAAACTGTGAACGGTCAAGTGTTTAAAAGCATGCAACCATTTCTCAACATTCAATAGAAAAGTAATATTTTGTAAGATATCATACAAGCAGTTGTAAGAGGGTGTGTTGGCTGCTTGGGACTGGATCAGAAAAATATCAGTATTGGTCTTATATTTAACCCTCTAACCACCGCAACGATAAGATCACGGTGTGGTGGTTCCTCTAGTAGGAAGCAGGCTTGAGTTAGGTGAGAAAACAAGACAAGTTGTCTTGTTTTTCCACGAGAGACCTAATGTAGATATTGGATCCAGCCCAGTTTTGGGGGGAGAAAAAATAAGGCTTTGATGTTTAGGGTTTTGTTGTTTTTTTGTGGCAGGCACCATGTGTGAAAGTGAGACCATGTCTTTGCCATCTGCTCCCCGTGGTGCACTCCACTTTTGACCCTGGCGATCACCTCACATCCCCCTGTTGTGCTCGGCGGGCGAGGAGGGGTGTGAGGTTGTATCTTGTTAAGGGGTTAATGAGGTAGAACTTTGTAGCAGACATCCTACTCGACTCGGTATAAAGGAAGATGTGAGCAGTTAGGTGGCAAAGACTATTTTTTTTTGGTAGCAAGTTGTTTTTCTTTCCCTTTTTATTGTTTTGTCTCCATTTTCAATACTAAGAGCTTTGTACCTTTCATAGATCACATGTCAATCAAACTGGTTAGTATACTACAAATAAACTGAGCTTTAGAGGGGCTGCTGGATGAATTTTCTTACATTTGGACAGAGCCAGGCTAGCTGTTCCACCTAGTCTTCATGCTATGCTAAGCTTACTGGCTGTTAGCTTTACATTTAGCATGCAGGCATGACAGTATTTCCCCAAACTTGATTAGTATTTAACTCTTCCAATAAAAAAAAATAGATTTTCATTTCTCTTACACATTACATTACTTTTCATTTTAACTTTTTTAGCATAATGATGCATTCATCTTTTTCTAATTTTACTTAACGGTTAAGTAAAGGGCAAATGTAAATGTATAGAGCAATACAAGATGAATCCCTCAACATCATCACTGAGGACCCACTAGACATGTAGCTGTAGAGACTCTGCCTTCTTCCTGCATTCAGTTTGCTGTGTATTGGCCTTTGGGCACTGAGTGTGTAGACCCATTAAAATGTATACCAACCAAGTGCTAGATTTGTAAGCATGTATCAAAAAGTGAAGCTACGAAAATGGCAGATACAGCACGTATATCGAGCCCAAGCGGCAAGCTGACATAGCCCCACGGTCAGGGGGTGACTACTTCTGGTGTGAAGTTGTATGTGGTTTTTACAATACTGCAATGGAAAAATCTGTCTCACTGCGCCTTTACTTGATTGATTTGGTTTCTTTTCCCAGCACTGTCTTTTAGTGACAGTAATAAACCACTGTTTTTGATTTTTAACATTTGATAATCTTTTAGTTTGCAATCTGTTTTTGTGTTACACTTAAACAAAAGATGAGTATCTCCCATCTGGATTTGCAGCTACAGTATGTTGCGCTTTTTGGCAAGTATGAAAAATCCTCATCCAACTCTTCTGTTTCTCAGATGTGAGAGCTGAAAGTCGGGATGAGTTTAGTCAAGGTGATGACAAATGGGAAAGGGAGTGAACACAGGTTAGGGTGGGAGAGACAGAGCAATGCTACATGGGGTGCAAATATGCCAAGCATGCCCGCTAACTTTACTGATCCTTGCCTGTGATGTCCTTGTTCCCCTCCCGCACTGAGGGAAATCCACGGCTCGGTCCCACTCACCAGAATGTGTGTGTGCGTGGGAGGTGTGGGTGTCTGTGTGTGAGTGAGTGAGTGAATTACTAGACTTCCAGCACGTTGAGCTACAGGTGTGAAAATTAGGTGTGAGGTTTATGTGTGATAAATTACCAACATGTGGGCTAATCGGAGCCACTCCACCTTTTCCTCCACCCGCCTTTTCCTCTTTTCCCTTTTCTTCTTTCTGTTGGGGGAAAACACATTTCTCCCACAGCTTGACTGGATTTGAGGGAGTGTAAATATTGAAATATTTAACGGTCTAAACTTTTCCCTTTCTTTTTGGGCTCATTTCTTACTTCACACTGCTTGTACTTTAACAGTAGTTTGTATTTTATTGGTTCCTGTCAAAGGCTGGGACTAAAGGGGGAGTTTCAGGGACCTGAGCAAAATTAAATCAGATATAAAAAAGACTTATCACAACCTTTACATCCATCTAGTTTTTTCTTATTATGAAATAATTTCTTGGGATTAACTTTTTTTTTAAATATTAAGAAAGTTCACAACAAAGAAACGCATTTCAGCTGCAGACATTAAAAGTTGTTTCACACCAAGCATAACAAATAATTCTGTGGGTTTTTTTTATGAATGTTTGTACACCCCTGCTAAACATTCATACAGGGGTAAAAGAATTCTGATGGACCTCAATTTCAGATGATTTACATCTGAAGAAATCTCCAGTTCATACATTAGCTAGCTTCCTGCCAAAATGGGGGACGTCTTATCAATTTGGTTTTTCACCACCTGATATTGTAGGATGAACACCTGAACGACCAAATAAGGGAAAACATGGCTTGAGATCATCCAGATGCTGGGATACGATGAAGATGCTAATGTAACTTACGTTAACAAAATACAGAAAACTAATCGAAACCCAAATTAAATGCTAACACTAATGCTAGCTGTTGAGGATAGCCCCCTATTGTGACCAATATATAACATTAGCTAGTGCATATTAGCTACATTACCTTTGTCATTGTATGCTGCTGAGCAATCTCAAGCCATATATGGTCGTTTATCTGAATAGGAAAATTTGCATGTTGATTTTCCTTATTCCTGCACCACATCCTCCCATTGCACTGCTAAGCATGGCTTTAACACATCCTCCATACTTTGTTTGTAAGTCTTCATTTTCTTTTCCTGCTATATTGCTGACTAAGTTCCTTTCAATTTTAAGCCTGTATGTCCAACACAAAAACAAACAAAACAATCTTCGAAAAATCAGTACATCATAAAAAACGTTTAGACCCACAGCAGCAAAAGAAGTCCAGATGGATGAAAACGGCTTGTCATTTTGAAAAGTTTCTTTTTATTTTTCCTTTTCAGGCGCAACAGGCTCCATAGGTTAGATGCAGTAGTATTCATTTTTTCCATGTAAGATTTCTGGATTTCTCTGATAATTTGAATTTCTTACAGTATGTTGCAAACACCTCCTGGACAGTTGAACTAATCGTTTCCAAATGTATCATCTTTGGACACTGTGACTTTAAGCTATAAAAGTATTTATGATGTTCCACATGACGTTTCACAACTAAAAGCCAATGTGTTTTCAGCACAAATTTGCAATTAGCCCATGATCTATCAAGTTCAATCTGGAGAAGTTAATGATTTTATCATCTTACTTCTTGAGACCTCTCATTAAGACGTAATCTGTAAGTTTAAGTGCTTAATTTCCTCATGGTTTCTATGCTGTTTGGTACTCACATTTTCCATTTGCACCTGTTTTTTAGTGCTAAATACACATATTAGATCATGTTGCAATCATGAAACATCACTGTAGGTATGATGCTGCACGTGCTGCTGTGAAACAGTCGGAAATTAATGAGGCGTTTCACAATAACATCAGCCTTTTTCTTTGAAAGAGCGAATAAAGATGGGTGAGAAAGAAAGAGCTGGCAAGAAACATAAACCACATGCTCGTCTTCTGCCTGCCCTGAGAGTGATAAAGTCCATTATCCGTGAGTCATCGATGAACTCCTATAGTGCTTCCATTCCTGAGTGTCATAAAGTCTTTTTGCACCTGCGCTTACCAACCATGGTGTCTGATACGAGTATCAACGTCAAGAGAATCAAAGACAGATGGTGAATGATGATGTGCCACTCAGCAGGAAGTGCCAGGTTGATTTTAGAAAAGAGAAGAAAAATGATAACAGACACATTTTTGGTTTCATTCTTATAGCATGTGTAGAGGTTAAGGGAAAAAGTCACTACACGTGTGATGTTTTATGCATTATATTGTGATGAAGTGTCTTGCTTTACACTATTTTTTGGTGTAACCACATCATAGCTTAATATATAAAATCCACCACCAAAAATAAAGCTGATTATAAATGCAGCATCACCAGGAGTTATTTTTAAAAGTGTTAAAACTGTTTTAGAATGGATTTTCCCTTTACTGGAATAAAAGTTTAGGATGATTAAAAGTTTGCATTGTTTTAGTCATTGGTTGAGCTATGTTGACATTGACTGTGGACAGATATTCCGTTGTTTTTTAAGGCATGACTGAACTGTAAAACATTTTATGGCACCGCAACCCACAGTGAAGAGGCGATGCTGTCACTTGACCACCACATCAAGGTCATTCCCAAAGCTTTTCCCTCCTGTGTGACCATGGAGCTTTCCATGGCGGTCACATGTCTGCAATGGCCGAGGGTGCAAGTGTCCATCAATGTGGCAGAAAGTGTTTAAAGACTGCAGTACATACCGTGAAATTAGGTCAGCTAGGTCACCTTTTATTTCTAATTTTCCTCAAACAAGAATTATGAGGTCTCTTTTACATCAGGGGATCCAGATGTGAGATTTGACCCAGGACACAGGATTTAAGTCATAATCCATCTTTAAGATGTTAATAAGGAAGTGAACAAACCAAGGGTCTTCGTATAGAGTTGGAAAGAGTGCAGGGGTGAGAGCCATGATGAGTTCAGCTAGACAGATGGGCGAAAGGTGCAGAGAGCGTTTCCAGATTGACTCAGAAACGCTGTCAATGTCTCTATCTGACTGTCTGCAGGTTTAGAAACACCGGATATAGGTGCATGGGATACGCTAAGACATGCTTGTACGGGTGTTTTTTTCTAAATAACTGATATAGTTTCATCAACTTTTTTATGATTGGGTGGCAGCTTTACAACCAGCAAAATCATCTATTTGAAGTCAGGCTATGTAGCTTTTTAAAGAAGAAATAATACATTGTTCTGTTTACAATTTAGCTACAAGCTGACTGATACTTTGTACCTGTTGTGGAAGATCCATATAAGTAGTCTGAATAGCGTGAATTCATTAAAGTTGAACCAAGTACTTGGGTTAAACAAGTATCTGGAATGGATCATGTCTTTTTAAATAGTTGTAAATTGTTAATAGTTTTCTAATATATAATTAACATAGCAACTTCTGATCAAGCCATAATAATTACAGGCGTAAAATATCAATTTATGGTTCCACTAAGTTTAAGTCACGCCACCTCCGGTTTAAACTTTACCCATTCTGAGTACGGATACAGATAGTTGGTTGAACAGATACAGATAATGTTGTACAAATTCAGCCCTAGAATTCTTCCCTTGTCTGGTCGACGGACAAGCAAAAAACTTTTAAAAAGCTTGTTTCTGAATGGAGTTTGGCTAAAGGGCTATACTATGCAGGAGAAACTCGACTCTAGGCTTTCCGACAGCATCACATGAATTTCTTGCACAAGTTGAAACTTGCGTATTCGAACACAAGAATGATATGAATTCCACAACTACTCATCATTGCATTAACTTTGTATGTAAATATACCATGCGATTTTTTTATTTGTATATGGTGTGGAAAGGCCTTTCGATGACTGATCGTACTTTCGCTAACCAGTGCTGAACAGTAGTGTAACATTTAGCATTATTTTGTAATTGCTACTTTAACAGCTACGTAATCACCTGTTAAAGAAATATGCCAATACAGTGTCTTGCTGACAATTTGTGGAGAATGTCGAACACTTTCACTTTTGTACAAAAAATATGTAGCTGGAGCTAGCTATCGATTAGCTTAGCTGAGCATAGCATAAAGATTTAAAAGCGGACAGCTAGCCTAGCTTTACCAGCACATCTCCAGGAAGTTCGTAACAAAAAATTCTCAAGCCTTTCCTTCAACTTGAATTGAGCAATAAAGCAAATTAGCGTATTACCCAAGATTTTAAAGTACTATACCTTTAACAACAAACAGTTTGTATCATGGTGATGTTGTCATACAATGAGTCAAATGTAGTTCTCACACCTGCATGTGATTGTGTTTCAACCTGTTGAATCACACCAAAGTAAATTACCTTGAGCTTCTGTTTTATTGTGCACTAAAAAGCGCAACTTTAAATTGGCCCCCATTTTCCAGTTGCCTGTTTGAACCGCGGCTGCCTGTTTTACCCATTCACTATATAAACCACCACCCTTTCAAGTGAAGGTTCAAATCCCTGCGCTGCCTGCCTCGCCTGGTGGATCTGTGTCACAGGAACACTTTGGCCAAGCTAATATGTCTGACAGCAAATGTGTTTGCTCAGTCTCATGCTGCAAAATCATTATAAGCAGCAGGACTGTCCTAAATTATAAACATGTGCTTACAGTATGATCTGTTAAAGTAAACTGGGGGAAAAAACGTAGATCCTAAAACCTGACTATTTCCAGCTGGAAAAGAGTCGTAGGCAAGTCCAACATATTTTCTGCTAAATTGGAACAGAAATGTGCCTTCAGCGCACAGGCCCGAAGTACCCCCCTCTTATCCCTTCTGTTTTTTCTCCAATTTTTTTGAGCTAAGTGCAACCTCTAGTTCCATGACAAATAAAGTCACGGGCCTGAAAAGCGGGCAGTTTGATGTCATTTTCCATGTACCAGCTTTTAACAAGCTTGAACAATGTTGAGACGTTACAACGGCTGGTGAACTCTGAGTGCGAGGGTTGACACCGTTGGCTCTCCTGCCTTTTTACAGCTACACAGTGTAAGCCCGGAAGGTTTGGTGGTTTGAACAGAGATCCAGAAAGCGCCTGTTGCTTTCTTACGGTTCTGTCCGCCGCCCGTCGGCTGGTGACTGCACTGCTGCTCTGTCCCGTATCTGCCCTTTCTCTCTCCCAAGCTTTCTCTTTTCCCTCTAAAGTGGAGCAGGAGTAAGCTTATACCATCATTTAGGGGGAACATGGGAGGTGGACAATAAACAATAATTGTCTCAGTGCCACGAGGAAAGCGTATAATTCTGTTGGTGGATGTGATGCTTTCCACATGAGAGCACAAATCTTCTTGACCTGCTGCTGCTATGCAACTCCAAAACTTGAGGTTTGCCATGACTGCGTCATCATATGACATTTATATTTCGTAGAGTTGCAGTGAATAACTCTTTTTGTCGTATTACTTGATGAACTTTCTCATATAGACTGTACTGTAAGTGCATTTTTCCAAACAATGGATCGTGTGGCTGCTGGTTAGTTGCATTCACAGGCTGTATTATTAGATTTACATACCAGGGGCCCTCAGAGAAATGTAGGAGAACTGTGAGAATAGAAACAGTTGTGTTTTAATATAAGCTCTTGTCCTCCTTTTGGTTTGTCCTCCTCGGTTTGGAATTTGCTGCTGCTTATGATATTGCCTGAAGTCTGCTGCATTTCCACATCAATTTAGTAGTTCAGCTAGACGTACACTTTATCCACTTGGTATACGTTTTCCATTTAGTGCAGTTTAAAATGATACGTGACAAGATAAAATCGAACAATCGTCTCACAAGCATCTGTTATGTACCTCTGTGCCCAAAATTATCAACAGCTAATGTGGATCAAATTCGATTTTGTCTAAGGGTGACCCACTGCACTCTCTTTGGGTTTATACAGGGGAAAGAAATCAATAATCCACATAAAATTAGTGTTAATAGGTTAAATAAGTGATGATGGAATGGGGTTTGGTCTTAAAGTATCTTCTGTGCTCACTGGAGTTGCTCAGTCGACAAGTCTTTGATGGAAGTGAGCAACTGAGAAGTGAGAAAAAGACATGTAACCACTATTTAAATATTTCTTTTATAGATATGGCAGATCACCAAAATCCTACATCTGATAGCAACATATACCTCAATATAAATGCTTTAGCATTATGAAACCCCATTCTGTCCATAAAACATAAGGAAATGGTACTAAACTTTTATTAAAAATCAGATAAGATCCAGTATGTACCCCTCTGACATGGTTATGGTAAGTATTTTTATATTATACTATATTTCTTAAATCTATAATGCATTTTATTTATGTTATTATGTAGCGTTATAATAAAATTGTCAAATTTAAAGAGCTGAAAATGATTCCAAAGTATCAGTTTTCAGCAGCGCAGGCTCTAAAACGTTTTCACCAAAATCGGCTTACAAGAGCCTGTATCAGTGAAAGCCTACGTAAGAATGTACTCTTGTTCTCAATGTTAAGTTCGGGGCTCTAGAAGAAACACAAAAATTATGTGCAATTTGCCTTGTTAGGGTTTCGGGTTGCAGAAAGTTGGAATGGGTCAATGTGAATGATTTCATGGGTAACGGTAGGTGAGTGGAAGGCAGGAAGTGAGCCGGCCGTGGGAGGAACCCCCAGTATATGTGGAGGTTTTTTGGCAGCCTCGAGCGCAGTCTGTCACGCTTGCTTTGGACTCATAAAAACGTACCTGAGACAGAGTTTGGGTTTCTGCTGGATCTCACTGCGGCCCTAATTGCTCTTGAGCTGCTTCAGAGCAAACCTCCCAGCAAGCCCACGGCTGTAGAATCAAAGTGCTACACTCCAAACATGCCGTCATTCTGACTGTTTTGCATGAATGAAAGACCTAAACCTCACCTGAACATGGTAGATACTTATCAATGAATATCTGCAAGGCCATTTCACCATGTAATGTTGATTTTATGGTCTCAATTATGATTTAAAAAAAAAATCTATGCAATAGTCTTATGCAATAGTTTCAAAGATGATGGTGACCAAAAAATATTGGCCTAGGATTTTGTTTTCAGAATAGTTTTACATTTGGGGAAGTATGCTGGGGAGAGTGAAGGCTCTTTCATGATCAACCATCTAGATATGGAAGGAGCCTTTGTGCATGTTTGCTGAAAGCTCAAGGATACCAAAAAAGGGAGTAGTACTACTGGAAATTGTGGAGGCAATGCAGCCAAAAGTTGAAAAGTGAGACACTGCCACAGGGCATGAAGTCATTTTAAAGATGGTGTAAGATTTTGAGAAGAGGCGGAGCGAGTTTGTGAGAAATAAAATTGGTATTTTTTGTGATTTAGCCCCTACAGTTCTCGTGTGCAATTAACTTATACACCACTGTCATAAATATGAGCATTTGTTTTGATACATTACATTACAAAAACGTTTCTGTGCCTGTTTACTTCCTTCTTCCAGCGGTCCAAAGTTCCCGTGCTAGTGGTGTAAACACCAACACTCCCTTGGTATGGTGAGCTCCCAGTCATGGAAGCTAACTGACTGTAGCTATAGTTAGCAGCATTTAGCAAATCATAAAGCTTTCCGTCCATCCCATTTTTAGATTTTTTGTTCTTAGCTAATGTCAAAATATTCTTTTAAAACATAGTTACATTTCCCCTTATAAATGCGAATTAACAGTGGGATTCCCCTGAAATGCTAGATGTATTTTTCTCTCTGTGTGACTCAAAATCATCCTCCATCTATACTGTCACAATATGTTGTTAATGTATGAGGAAGAGCATATCTGAAGGATCCTTCATGTGGTTCCTGTAGAAGAGCAGCAACTTTATAGCAGTCCTCTGCCTTGCAGACATGACACATTGAGGCTCTTATTAAGTCTTCGTGTTAAAAGGTTCTTGCAGAGGCTTCTTCAGTGATCTTCATATGGACCATGGCTTTTGAAAATACAATACTTGAGGCTTAGAGGGATGTTCAGTGAGCTGTCAGAAGTGGGAACTGTGGATATGTTTTGTTTCACGTAATATGTATTCTGTGGTTGAAACTGTAAACGGCGTCGGTTTATTGTGTGCAGGGAGTGGCACTTCGCATGGCATTTACACTCCACTCCTGTTTAAAAAACATAAATGGCAAACCTGGTATCCATAATTTCACTATGACCACTGTATGTGCAGCCTTTCTATGTGTCTGCGTCACTTCGGTTTCAACGTGATTGACAGAAGAAACGCTAGACGAGCTGAGGCATTACATGATTTGTGGGGAAAGAAGAAGCCATAAAGGACAGTCGAGCATGTGTCAAAACACGGTTATCATTGGGACAGACTGGTTTAGTATGCGTCTGCTGTTGGAGAAAGACACTCCCCGCACACTAAACATACAGCTTTATGTTGCCAAATTAGGTTAAGCTGCAATGATCTATAGAGACTTCAGAACTAACACTTAGCCCATTTCCCTTTGATTTTCTCTTCTTTAGTGCCACTTAAAAACATCGCTGCTACATGTTTTGGCAAACTGTTTTCAATTTTCATGCCAATAAAGCATGCTGAGGTAAAGATTTTTACTCACCAGCCCCTTCCAGATACTTTTATTTTCCGTTATTTTCAGTTATGCTGCAAAGGAGCTACTCTTATATTTCTGTTAGTCTCAAAATTCATATTCATATGAATGAGTGTTTTCTTTGAGAATGGCTGAAACCTGCTGGCAGTCGACAGATTGATGTAAAGTGCGCGAGACATTATGCCGGTAGTGTAGGACGTGAGTTGGACAGCGCTGCTCCAGACACTGTGAATTGTGGCCTCCTTCCTGACATACCTGTGGCCTGAACCTCCAAACCTTTCCACAGACACACACACTAGCTAATCTCCCAAGATCAGCACCAAAAGAGTTTCTCTGCGCCGTATACAGCCTTTCCTTTCCCCCCTTTTTTTGCCCCCCAATTGTGCGCTAATTCCAGGATGTGGGATCTGCCGCATTCAAAGGGCGTGTGATTATGTTGTCCTCAATCAGCGTGCATTGCGAGATTAGCAACCAGCACAACAAAGACAACAAACAGATTTTTGAGCCGGAGTCATGAAGATTTTTTTCATTGCCTGTCCGGTGATCTAAGATGACCACAGGCCCTGATTTTATTGTTCTATTATTGTTAGGATAGTATTGTTAGCACTGTGTCAATAGTTACAGAGTAGAGCCGGCTCAAAACGCGCTGGAGCAATAAGCTTTCCAGCTTCACAGTTCTTTACTTTTGCCAAGTTGGCTTTCCCTTCCTTGTCAGTGTTGCGTTCAAGTTTGGCGAGGGTCGAGGGAGTAAATGTGACCAAGTTAATGTGAATGTCAGTTTGCTGTAAACATATCCAGACTGTATATTCTACAGAAATATATGGTTAAGCATGAGGTCTGGTCTAATGTTGCAGTTTAGTTTCACTGAATGGAAGGACTGACAGAATGAAATATGATATATATTTGAGAAATTCTACTTGTGGTGTTACCTACAACACTTTTAGTACAGCTGCAACAGCTTTTAAAAATAAATAAAAGTAACATTTGTGATTTTTTTAGCATGTTTTATTGTAAGTATTTAAATTTAATATGAACATGCACCGTATTCAGACATGTGATTTAAGAACTATATCAGAAACTGTAGAGAGGAAAATAAACCCTGCATATTTGATATACTGTACTATAGTCAGTTGGAACCTTAATATAAAGCACCTGTGTCCACCAAGTAAAGCCAACTGACTAAAGATGAATTGAGAGGCAACCTGTATTGGATCAACTCAAGAAATAATAATATCTCAGACACTGGATTGACAGTTGAACACAAGACACAATTTTCCATCTGAGATTGGGAAGAGCCAAAGCCAGTCATAATTCTAGGTTTTCTCCTTCCTGTCTTACCGAGTAAGTGCCGACTAGAGATGAACAATCACCAGTCTGTGTGATAAATAGGCTTGGAGCACACATCCCCGGCGCTGCTGTGATCGATGCGGTGTCGCCATAAACCTCATCCCTAAAGACCATCAGAGACACATTCTGATTAGCACTTAATCTTACCTCCATCCACCCAAGCTTCAGGAGAATGAGTGTAGTCTGGCAGAGCCAGCATACCTCTCTCTGAAGACCGTCTCCCAGCACACCAACAAAAGCAATGAAAAAAGATAAGTCTGACATTCGTTGACTGATTTTCACATGATTACAAACTGATGCTTGCACTGAGCCCACTTAGCGCTCACTTTCGTCTGGGTGAATCTGTTCGGAGAAATCTAATATGCAGATCCACGGCCAGCGACGCAGGCATGCTCTGCTCTGTCTCTCAGGGTTTGTCCAGTTTGCTGCACAGTGTTTTATTAAGCGTTGTGGTAGGTCGCTCGGTTTGAGCGCCGCTGTTACCCGGTCCCTGCTTGTGATATTTAAGACTTGGCTTAGATCAACTGAAGTGTCTCTCATTTGGAGAGAGTGCATTCGCCCAAGGACATTTTCCTGTAAACGGGACGCTAAGGAGTTTACATTGAAAGTCACTTATTGTGGAATGAACTGTCTTGTTACTGGCTCCTTTGTCTTCCGCAGGCAACTCGAGCCGAGGCCAGAGCCACTGCGGTTTTGGGGGCTTTCATCGGCTGTCTCAACACAATCGTTCAGGAGGCCAGCTCTGACCAGAATTAATGCAATATTCACATTCATAACCAATCAGCATTCGAACGTCGAGAGGGGAGCCAGAGTTTGCATGAATGACAAATTGTTGAATTGGACATATTTACTATGAATTAGAGAATATCCTGCTGATATATCTATTATGGCTGTTTTGGTTTTATTCTTGTACTCGGCTTGTTTTCTGCTGGTCAGCCCTCCCACAGTTTAGTCTGTTGCCTCGAGTTCACCCTGTCCTTGTCATCGGGTGAAGTCAGGGTCATCCACACATGAGTGATGATACAACGGATCTAAAAGAATTCTGTTTTTTTTTTTTGACTGGTGCAGAATAAACAGCCTTCTGAACCACCGTGTATGAGCTGTAGCAAAGACTAACAATAGCGCTGAACTCATATTTAAACATTGCTACGTTTTCTAAAGCCCTCTACACATGATGAGCTGATGGAGCTATGCTCACTGTAGCATTACCTTAAACAAAGTTGGGTTTTATGTCACCAGGTAGCACGAAACTGCCAAAGAAATTGGAAAACAAAAGTGAACCTAGTAAAGTTTATTTATGTATATTAATTTAACACAAAAGTAGGCACTGGCAATATTCTTTTAGAGTAAGAGATGGGTGTGAATTAATAACGAATGGGGGCATTAAACTTTCTCTTTCTTTTTGGTAATCACTGGTCATTGGCTGAATATTGGTGAGACAAGCGTAAGCTCGAAATGAACCTACACTAAATATTTATTTTATGAATTATATCGTGCTTATTGTGTTTCTTCTGTCATACTCTGAATATGAATGAAGTACATGCTATGTGTCTTGCTACCATGTCTCAAGGCATAAATATTTAGAGTTGTAATGAACAACCACATTGAAAGATGTAGTGTATCATTTCAGCTACATCACATTGGTAATATTTCAAGACACCTAACCACTTTTGTTTATTATTTGGTCTTATTCAAAATAACAAAGACAGAAGAACACTATTTATGTTAATCAGCAATAGAATGAACATTAAATTTGCATGCAGCTTAAATTTACCTATAGCTGCAAGGAATATGACATTGCCTTTGATCTGTCAGCCTCATGGAAGAAATATTTGACAATACTTTAGTGTATAAACAAATTAAATTCATTAAAACAAGTAATTTGGTGTTTCAAAGTCATTCTACTGTATTAAACTTAGACAGATGGTTATTTTAATTATCATGAGACAGGACACAGTTTGCATGTATACTCTTGTGAATCTTCTTTCTCAATTAAAACCTATTCTGTACACCCGGCTAGTCACTGCATTAAGCAGGTGCACGTATTGGATTGTCATTTCACAATGTTACAAAAATTATTGGAGGAAGTAGAAATCAAAAAAGTTTTTTGGGTTGTGCCATGCCATTGTTCTGACATCCCATTGGTCAAATGGACCTAATAGTCCAAAAGTCTGAAGAAGTGATTGTTCCCTAACACTTACCAAGTGTTTTTTTTTTTTTTGCCTTAACCGCTGTAACATAATATTTTTTGAAGCAGCATGTTGGCAGCCATTAGATTCCAGTGTATATTCAGACTATTGGGCCATTAAACCTATATATCTATGCATTGGACCCCAATGACATGTTGGAACAATGAGCAATCCTCGTGTGGGAAGGGTTTGCGTGACTATAACCATTTAACTAGCACTTTGGTTGAAGCAAACTGACACCTTCACATATTTACCTCCATGTTATTAATCAACTTTTCCATTTACTCTTCTGTGTTTGTCTTGCAGCTAGCTATGGAGCGTACCCCATCTGTAAAGGCTGCTCGGTGTGCTCCAGAGACAACGGCTGTGTAAACTGCCAGCCCAAACTCTTCCTGTTTTTGCGGAGGGAGAGGATGAGGCAGTATGGGGAGTGTCTTCACGACTGTCCAGCCGGATACTACGGCATGCGCAGCCCTGATATCAACATGTGCTCCAGTAAGTCCTCCTGAGTTCAACCCACCCAGCCTCCCTCGCACTCCGCCTCTACCCCTCAATCCCCCATACCCCTGACTTTTCCCCAACAACCCCACCACACAATCTTCCCCAGACACACATACACACTCCCTGAACTTCCCCCTTTTCCCATAACACATGATTTATTGTCAATTATCCAGAGGAGACACACATACCTCGCAATTTGAACGGCTCATCTGTTCACACAGGTGGATGTAAGTAGTGAAGCCTCGTCCTAGCAGTGTCTCTCTTGGGATTTAAACGTGAACTCCAGCTAGGATGAGCGCTGTTTCTCATTTCTCTTCAACACTCCCTTTACACCTACAATACCAAACATCCTGCAGTCGCGATGATGTTTGAAGGCATGAATCCAGGTGCAAATGCAACCAAGATGCACTGAAAGACTCGGCCAGACCTACTCCAGAGACTTGTATCATCACATTAAAAGCAGCATGTAAAAAACAGCCCTTTTGGCCATGTCATTCAATATCATCTGAACTAAAGATGATTATATATTCGCATTAGGACATGAAACTACCTTCTTTCGTTGAGTGCCTGAAAGGGCCTGGGGATTGAGACTTTCACCAGACAGTGTAATTTCTTGGCAGCCAAAGTAGTGTTTGACTTTGAACAGAAAGCCAGTCACATCTGAAGTGTCCAGATCCTTCACCAACAACTGTGCATTCATTGAAGTTTGATAAGGAAAAACAAAGCCTTAGGAACAGCGAAGCATTAAACCTCAAGATAAGTAGTGTATTAATGAGTAAGGCAAACACGATCCAATTCTACATTTGGCTCACTTTTTTTAATTATTGTTTCAGTGTAAAAAAACATATTAGATATTTGCTAATAGTCTCATAATAGTCTCATTGTAATACATATTACATTTGTGGCCTGCAGTAAAAGTAGTAAATGTTACTTTTCATCATCCGTTTTTGTGGAAAATACTGTTTTGGTTTAATAACTTGAAACAGACCACACCTTCAGTCTCACACACGCACAATTATGTTTTACTGTTTTAAAAAAACCCTCCAAACAATAACAGCGAAAAATTGATATGCTCTCCTGACTCTCGTTAAAGAATAACTCTAAAATCCAATTAATGAAATGTCTCCCTCTCCATCTCATGTGGCACCCCGATCTCATAACCTTATTTTAACATGGAATATGCTCGCAGAGAGAGAGAGAAAAAGAGAGAGCGAGAGAGCCTTTATAGCTTTACACTGAGCCTGAGGTGTTGGCTGAGTGTTTCATATGAAAACAGAGAGGAACTTGAACTCATTTGGTTCCCTGAGCCAAACTCCTGACAGATGCACTAAAATGAAGCCCCAGAGGAGGGTGTCCGGACCTTTAGGCCTGATAATGCGAACATGTAGCAACCGCAGGAAGAAAAAAACCCTCAAAAAACGACATTCTGCTTACCCAATCACTGCCGACCTAGATGCAAGTACATCCACTGGCTCCATTTGATTATGAAAATTAAAAGCATGTTAAAGCTGCACCAGCCAACTTTTGATGTTGGTATCTTGGGTGGTTTTGAAAATTAAAACTTCAAGAAACCAAGAAATCTGTTAGTTTGACGTCAGATTATGTTAACGTTTAGCAGGACAAGCTGTGATTCAACATCAGTTTGCCGTTTTACCAATTCGATGAAGGGTGGATATCCTTGATTTGGATGAAGTTTTGGTTTATATCCTCTCTGAGCATTCAGTTGACAGACTGGCCCAGTTTAGGTATCAGATGTTCTTGGCCTGCCAGATCAGCTCAGAGTCCAGCTTTTACAGATGATGTGGATTGGCTGTACATCGGAAAGTGTGTTATATTTGGCTGTGTGTCAAAAGGAGAGTTTGGCTAGTCCTGCCCTACTGTGCTGTGATTGGCTAGAACTACTACTTGCCCTCGTCTCCTTACCAGCAGGCTGGCTAGCTAACTAGCCAGCAGCCAAACAAGTTCTAAATGAAATTGTAACAACAAAACAATTGAACAATTTTTTCACAGCGTAGGAAAGCACATTGCTATTGCTAGAAGAGTAACAACTTTATTTGGCTCTTTTTTTGTAACCAGTGTAACAGGAAGCGTAACAAACTAGCAGGCTAGCTCACTAACTAGCAAATCCCTCACAATTAATGTTTTGTCCACGTCCTTGCTAGCAAGCTAGCCTGAAAAATTGGTACTATTCCTTCGTTATTTATTTTTTTGCATATTAACATACAAGAGGTTTACTTAAAAAAATGTAATATTCAGGATTTTACCCTTGCTTTCTCTTTAAACACATTTTTCAACGTATGCAGCCAATCATATTGTGTACATCATCTGAAAATGCAGGACCAGTCTAGCAGGCCAAGCACATCTGCTACCTTCACTAACAAGGCCTATTAGCCAGGTGTGAGGATGTAATTAGCTGCTAACAAGAAAAATGCATCTCCCGCTAACTCCAAAGTTGTGTGCATGCTGTGTAGCTGGCTTGCTAGCATTAGTCTTCAGCAAGCCTATATTCAGAAATATTCGGTTTGGTCTGTGTTTGTATGAACATTGTGAGGAAAGGACTCACTGATGTCACCAATGCGAATGTTGGGCTAGTTGTTGAAGGTCAATAAAAAAAGCTATAGCTACAAGTTAAACCATACTGTTTGTAATTTCTAAACCTACACCTAAAAATTTGGAAAATAAGTGTGGGTGTAAAGGCTTTGTAGTTTTTAAAGGCACTACATTTGTAACTTAACAACCTACAAAAGCGGCAAAAAAGGCTATATGAGACTATTTAAACATTATCAGGATGGAAAGGAGGAAAGGAGTTTTCATATTTGTTACTTAGAGTGGAAGTAAGATTTCCCAACAGTGTCAATTGCATTTAGCCTGAGATCTCTGTGTCATTTAGGTTCAGAACATTCTTTAATAATGCAGTTTAAACCAGTAACAGTCATGTCACCCTATTTTCATGACTCAGAGAATTGGAAGAGAAAGACATCTTGTTCTTTGGTAAAAAGCCCTTTTTTTTTTTTTTTTTACTTTAACCCTCCTTTCCTAACCGCTTTATCCCCATGCTGGGTAAAATTTGACTTTAACTGATCCTGATGTGCGGCAAGTTAATCTGAATCCTTCTCCATACAAACTGCTCATAGAACAACATCTTGTATTGTCACGTAGCATCAGATCTCAGAGCGAGACCCACTTTGATGTGATCGCTGCTTCAGTCATGGCTCTCTAATCCAGTTTCCTATTTGACCCTCATTCTCAGCTGCGCTCCTCATGTCATTTTCACTAAACAGTTCACGTACAACCTCCATAAACGGATATTTTATTGGGTTGGAAACTAATTGCCGGGTCAGTGAATATTATTTGTGAGTTGACACAGGCGACTGGTACGCAAGAGCTCAAACGCACAGTGGACAAATGACAGTGAGGGGCTCTCCAGCAATTCTGCCGGGTGCTCCTGGGTTCCAAGGAGGCCTGGAACGTGACATTACGTCTCTGTTATCATGAGCCTTTCAAACACAGGCTCTGAAATCACTTAGAGAGCAGCTGCTTATTATTACACCAGAGTTTGTCTGTGTGATCTTATCTCATTCAAGATTTTTTTTTTTTTTGTGGACTGCCCGGGTAAAGGAAAACAAGAGCAAGACAAGCAAGAGGCTTGTACACTTAGACATTCACTGGCTGAAACCTCACTTTGAGTTTTTCTGAAGGGCCTCCTGAGGCATGTGACAGAGAGAGAGCCACGTGTTGAGAGAAGGGATGAATACACATTTTATTAGTCAATAATATGTAGTTTGACACAAAAAAAGATGACTGATAAGGAAAATAAGTCCAGTACAATACTGCTATTGTGTGAAAAAATGCTGTAAAATAAGAATGCTCAAGAATAGAAATTGTTAATAGTTCATTTTTATCAATTAACAAAATGCAAACTGAGTGAACATAAGAAACATCTGAATCAAATTAATATATGGTGTGACCACCCTGCACAGTACTGTATATTATTTTTAATAAAAACTTCTGAAACAGCATTAAGAGAACATTATTCAGTATTCCTTTTCAGCGCCATGATGCTGAAAAAAGTTGAACTTCAGTGTATAAATTACCAGAATCTTCTGCGTCTGTGGGCCTTTAGAGAAAGTGCACTAGCGTTTACTTTTATTTACCACTTAGTCTAAGGTTCATTCACATGAACTTTGAATTTTACGACTTCATGAAGTAAGTAATTAGTTACTTATTAATCATTAATACTAATGTATTGGCCTTACCATAATAATTTCTCAGCACTACTTGAGCAACTGTGGCTTACTTTGTGAATTTTAAATGTAAGGCTCACTGTTCTGTGGGGTTTTCCCGACACTGCAGAGAAAATAACACCATAATTAGAGCCAACAACAATGGGAACTGTACTTTCCGCAACATAACATAACTGGAAGCCCATTTACAGCTACACTTGAGCTGGACTCCAGAGAGGCCCGAAACATGCTGGGGAGCCACAACCACTGAGATGTAGCTGGTTTGTTAGCGCTGCCTTTTTGTTGCATAATAGCTTCCTGTGTTTCCATATATTATGTTCTTGGGTCTCAGCTTTGCAAGAACTCCTTTAAGCATCTAATGGACATGTTGATATGAGCCATAAACCATATGCAGTAACTCCAGTGTTATCCACAGGGGTTCTTATCAGCCGCCCAGAAGAGGCCCCACACCAGTGTCTGTGGGTGTCAACCCACTGCGCTGCAGGGAAGATTTGTAGCAACGGGCACACAGTGTGCTGCTTTATGTATAGCCAAATCTGTGTGAATGCGGTGCAGTCATGCTCTCGCCTCAGTCACATTTCATAATACCTCGGTTTTAACATACATTCCCAAGCCAAAGCATATTCTGTCATTTTGTATCACAAGCGAGCTCTCTAGCTGAAAGAATTATGAGCTGAAAGGCGACTATCAGAGCTGTCTTTTAAAAGAGAAAGTGTTGAGAGGGTCAGCATGGGAGCAATGCTGCATTCAAAACTTCCTCCCTCGGGGTGTATTACGGACCCCCCACTGCTACACACACATACACACACTCTAGCCACCAACCCAGTTGCCTTATCCCACTGCAGTGGGCTTTAAAACTCAGAAAACCCAGCTGTGTTCGCTGCCAACCAAGAATCGGTCTGATCAAGGCCTGGGATTGCCAATATCCTGGAAGCGTGGTTTAAATATCACAGCTCAGTCAGTGCCAGCCTAATGTGCCACTAGAGACTCCTCTGTCAGAGGTAATTGTTTTGGATTGCCAATTGTGATTTATTTTTTACTACATTTCTCAGACTGCAGAAATCTGTTACCAAATCCCATTGTTGTATTTCTCGTTGCTTTGTCACATCAAATTAGGGCTGGAAGTAGAAGGTGATTGGATGTGCCTTTTCCAAGATCGTTTTACTTTTAAAGTACATCATGGGAATTCATTGGGTTGGAGGTGGATAACAGCCATGCATCAGGGGCCTCAGCCAAATTGGTACCAAGGCTGTATAAAGGAACTAACATGGATTTTGCAACCTTAAGTTGGCAGTGCTGGCAGCCTCTCCATGCCTCTCATTCAGGTTCTCTCTTTCTCGCTCTAATTCTGAGCTTGTGGGTATTTCCATTGCACAGTCTAACCAACAAAAAGACCAGTTGCTTTTGGCCTTTGAGCTTTACCAAGGGACATTTAATCATCACAGCTTTGCTAACCGCTCTTTCAGATTTGCCAGACAATACAATGGACCCACCAAACCAAGCCCTGCTCCCAGGACATTACAGAGTTGAATCAGGTTATTTCTCACAACTCTGCGTAATTGTGCGTACCATCGTGTGAGTGGAAGGGCTGTCTGTGCTTGACCGCTGTCTGAAGCTTGCGCTGTCTATGTGTGTGCTGGAGCTGTCTGAGCAGATACAGGGGCGGACCGTGGTATATCACAGACTGTGTTCCTTGGAGTGAAGGTTCTAGGAGGACCGCTGACACATCTGTCATCATTTTTCTATCTCTGGGAGATGCTGATTGACAGGAACACCACCTTTGCTTCACCTAACGGTACGCTGGTGCTTGGAGGAGCACCCAGGTGGAAAAAACAGAACTGAGAAGAGTTGGGAAGAACATGGCAGCTCTGGCCTTTGCCATGAACTCCTGCCATCCACTGCTCCGCACGACATGGCTGGGTGGCAGCGAGCAAGCCAAAGCTTCCATGTCAGCCAAACCCGAAGCCTAGAGAGTAGGTCAGAGCTGTTCAACTCAGCTTGGAGGCAAAGGATGGAAAAATAGGGCTTGTTTTCCCCCTTACACTGCCAGGCCTTTTACGACATGGACACTCCTGCTGTGCAACATCAGCTCTGGTTAGCTTTCTGGAGGAGGCTGAGTCTCTCTCTGTAGACTGATGAGTGGTCTCGCAACCCGCCTCCATCTCAGATAACGTGAAAGACCCCGTCTGGAACACGAGAGAATCATCCATCTTCACAAAATGATTTAGCACCCTTTCTTTACGCAGTGAATATTCATGTAAATAAATAGAGTGATTACACATGGTGCTGTCAGGCTGCGGAGGAACAGCAGTTGACTGGAGCTGACTTGAGGCTTTGAGTGTCCGTGATAAAATCGGCGGGTTCCCTATCCAGACCACAGCTAAGGGACCAGCTTCTGCCAAACATGCGCCATTAGATCACAAGTGACGGTGACTCATCTCTCAACTTCAAATGCACTTGACATGCAACCCACAGAAATTTCAAGTTTAAAGCCAAACAAACAAGAAAAAAACGGAACAGCGATATGGGTAACAGTGGAAACGGTCGACAACTCTTCAAATCAAGCACCTTTGGCCACTTTACCGACAGCTTTTAAATTTCTCCCAGAGCTGAAACACAAGGCCTTTCCTCCTGCGGTCATCATATAACTAACAGCCAGAACCAGGCCGAGAGATAATGATGATAATACGTTTTAAGTCCCAGGAACAGCGGGCCTTCAATAGGATCTGATGACCTCATTATTTCTCATTAGTCTCCTTGAAGCACCTAGATGAAGATTTTAAAGGTGGTCCAGAGGTTAATCCTGCAGGGAGAATGAACCCGCTCCCCTGTATCAGTTTCTGGAGCTGCTGGACAAGCTACCCGACTGCAGACTCGGCCATTGATCAGTGTGGGAGCTTCTCCAGTGTCACAGATAGCCCACGCTGTTCCAGATAGCCTTTTGCCAGATAGCTGGGCAGAGGAATAAATGTCTGTCATAGTGATCCCTTCCGACCCGCCTCGCTCTCTGATGACCTATGACCCCCCGGCTTTGCCTCCCTGCATTCTAACTACCCACGGAGCCGCATTGATGTGTTATCCACCTCATCCGTCTCACAGAGACATTATTACTTATCTTCTATTTATAAAACAACATTTCCGGGCATTTGCCTGACCAACAGCGATGTTTAAATAAAAAATGTTGTCAAGTGCTACTGCTGCTGCAAAGATACAGTATTTCACACATCTGTGTTGCTCCTATTTACTGTCAATAACTATGCATTGCACAACAACCCCAGCGCTTGAGAGCACTGCCAGATGTTCTTGTTCCCCCTCATACTCTTTTATTTTTTTGTTTGAGAGCTAAGTCTCTCAGGTGATGACAGGCCTGGGAAGTTTGAAGGGTAAAAGACAGCTTTGTGCTCTCCAAATAGCTTGGTGATTTATAAGCCTGCTCCTTGTATTGGGTTTGTCTTGTATCAAACAGTTAAGTGCAGAGCGAAGTGGATTAGAGGCAGAGAGCTAGAGAAAAGGGCAGCACAATGCATTTATACCTCGCCGAGACTCACACATTCCACATCAGAATCTGTGCAGCACTGCATGGCTCTCGAGATCCAAGACATATGTTGAGATATAAGATAAAATTAAGCAAAAGAAATACCTCGATAAGATAATATCAGATGATTAAATCAATAACATGATATAAGAACACAGGAAATTACCAAAGAGATCAGTGATATATGTCCCACGTTTTTCGAAATGTGCACTACAGCTACATTGCAGGGTCTATCTCCAGTCATATCTGATTGGTATGTGTGTGTTTGTGCATATGTGTGTCCATGGTTTGTTTAGACTGGTCGGGAAAGCGTGAGACCAGAGTGAGTGGGCAGAGGCCATACTTTAGGGTTCAAAGTAAAGCGGGGAGGGACCCCCTCGTTTTGGAGGAATGTCGAGGAGGAGGCCTGATGGTTAGCTGGAGATGGTGTAATTAAGGGGTGTGATTGTGAGAACCTTCCCTTCCCCGGGCCCTGCAAGGGTCACAGATAAAAGAGCAGCCCTCAGCCTCTGTCGCTCTCACATGTGGAAAATCACAGTAACACAGGTTTACACTGCGAGAAATGCGCACGCGCTAATGCATGGTTACGTCCCCGTGCGAGAGACAATCAGTGGAGTAGATGACACCCTACCTGGGAAGCCCCCAGCAGGTTATAGATTGCGGTTGGATTGGGCAATAGGGCCACATAGAGCTTCTGAGGAACGTCATAAATTAGCCTACTGAGGGAGGCTCCTTCTAATCATGTGGGCCTGTGCATCGCCCTGTTGGTGTGGTTGTTGTAATTTGGCTCTGCCTGACGTGCTATTTGCAGAGTAAGAGCTTGATGACACATTGCCGTGCCTTTCTTTGCAAGCGCGGCACTGTGTGTCATGCGCAGCAGCAGGGTGTGGCGTGGGAGGAAGTGTGCTGTTGTGTTTGCTGACTAAATGCATCAGCATTTGTTTGGCAGAGCAGCACGAATAGTTGTTGTCCCCTCTCGTCTCCCTCTTCCTTACCCACCTTCACATCATAGCCAGAACTTAAAGAATCCACATGGCTAGCCAGCGTTGAGATCATGAGCCATCATTCACCTTTTAATGAAAACCTGACTTCCCAATAATCCTCAGATATGGACACAGACACATATTGGAGCAGTATGGAGTGATAGTATCGGATATTATGGACACTTTTCTGAACCCTAATGGGATGTATTCATCCCGCTGCAGCACACCATTAGTTGAAAACATCTGAGCTTGTGTGTTTGGATGCAGACGGCTGGCTGTTGGAGCAATTTGTTGAAAGTGGTCAGCATGACATGATTTCCACTGTCTTTGCTGTTGTGTTTTCACACTGTTGATTTGCTCACTCTGAACAAGAACAGGAAGATGAAAAGTAAAATATCTGTCAGGCGAAACAAGTTTTCTGAAATACACTTGAGCCCCGGAGAGAAATGATTCACAGGGCATCGACTTTTTTTTTTCCGGGAGAGACAGGATAATCCTTTCAAGAACCCCCTTCCCCAAACCCCTTAGCTTTCGATCAACTCCAGATGAGAGGGTTGCTCAGACCCTGATGACTCTCCTCTTTCTCTGCTTCTTCCTCTAGGGTGCAGGATAGAGAACTGCGAGTCCTGCTTCAGCAAAGACTTCTGCACCAAGTGCAAGTCAGGCTTTTACCTACACAAAGGGCGCTGCTTTGATAAGTGCCCCGAGGGCTTTGCCCCACTGGAGGAAACCATGGAGTGTGGAGGTATGTGAAACAACTCAAATATGTACAAAGAATGATAAAAAAAAAAATCAAATGTCAAGAAAGTAAAAAACTTTGTCTTTTCAGAGTTTCTTCTAGGCTTTCAAATATGTGTTCTCCTGTATATACCATGAAGTCCCTGTCAGCACACGCATGCTTTACTATACAATGCGATGTAGATGAGCAAATAATTTTTCAGTCCATCGCTGAACAGAAATACATGCCGCTCGTGGCAAAATAAAGTAACTAAGCCGTACAGAATTAAGGTTCCTGTCAAAACCTTCTCAGACTTTTTTCCCTCACAGCACAAATGTGTCGTTAGGGATAAGCTAACTGCTTGAACATAAAGTACAAGCACAGTGTGGTAATTTAACACAAATGTATATGATCTCTTTGTAAAATAACGTCGCACCAAACCAACCATACACCATTGAGCAAATAGTCTCGCAAATAGTCAGACAAACTGAATGTAAACATAAATACATTATCCCCTAGCAGCAGTAGTTAGCTAGCGGCTAACTGCTTGTACTGTTAAGTAAGGACGCAAAAGGGCAAGTAAACACCAATGTGCCTGCATATGTCTTTAACTTTATGGTGGTTGACATCTGTCACCTCTTTCTGAGAAGAAAATGTTGTTGATTTGATTGTAATGACTTTGCAAGTGATTGATGTCCTGTCACTGTTCCAGTAGCTCATCCTCAAAGTGACAAGAGAGCCGACAACTGTTAGTTTGAGATCAGTGGTGCTGAGTCGTGTAATTGCGACGGGCTGCTGCTGCAAAATGTGTAAAGTAAAAACACTGCTTTTACACCTTTCTTTATCTGTCCACAGTATCTATAAGTTCTCAGTTGACCTGCTTATTTTGGACTGAAAAACAAGCAGCTGAACTGGGACCACACACACAGAGGTTATAGCATCCCAGTAAAGCTCCTTTGCCCTGTATTAAAGCGTGACCTGGGGTCTTTGAGTTGCCTCTAAATTGCACTCTGCTGTGGTTTCACTGCACATCTCTGTTTCTGTGTGTCTTTGCAGAGGGCTGTGAGGTGGGTCAGTGGAGCGAATGGGGAGCCTGCACCAGGAGAAACAAAACCTGTGGCTATAAGTGGGGTCTGGAGACCCGGACGCGGCACATTGTAAAGAAACCACCCAAGGACACAATACCCTGTCCCACCATCGCTGAGTCCAGGATGTGCAAAATGGCCATGAGGCACTGCAGGAGAGGTAAGGATGTTACACAGCCATATGTTGATGCGTGTGAGAGAGGCACTCTGTCAGTCGGACCCAACACCATCTTTAAAGTTTGCACTACTCTGGTGAATATTAAAGAAAACAGCCCACTTATCCCAAAGGGGAACTCTTTCCCCCTCTCAGAGTTCCACCTGTTTCATGTAACCCTTGTACCTTCCACTCAGCTTTGTTTTTTCACCGTCTGTGTTTTTGAGGTGCACAGTGGCGTTCCCGTGCATGAAATATCAGTATTTTTCCGTCGCCTTGTTCAAGCCAGCTCTTTTTCTGAGGTATATTTTCCCCCTCTCTCCAATCTCCCTTGCTCTCCTCAGTGGAATTCTTCAAAGTACGAACTGCAGGTTTCCTCAATGGCCGTCTCTGTTTCCTCCCGTCAGCTTGAGAGATATTTGCGGTGCACACAGCATGTATGTCAGGCCATTAAATGAGAAGTCAATTCTGGAATTTCTCTCTGTGTGAATAGAGCTAAGGGAAATATTTTTTTTCAAAAGTAAACCATTTCTCTCAGACGGTCCAAACACACCATTTGGGGTGATGGCCTAAGTTAGCAGTGCTTTTAAAATAAATGTCTTTTCCCCTAATGTACTTTTACGTCCCTCATAAACTTTGGATTAGGATAGGCCAAGTGTAAATATTTAATTCACCAAATAAGGAAGCAATTACAGTGGCAGATATCATTCAGCCTGTCAAAAAAAGAAAAACATTGTTTAACAGAAAGAGGAAAATATTCTAACCTCGAGGATTTTTCTCCATTTTTGGCCTGGAGTGTTAGATGGGAGGATCATTTAGTGAAGTGGTGAAAGAGTAAATAAACTTGAAATAAACCCTGATACTTTCTCATATTTCAGCACTTTCAAGGCAGCCACTGCTCTCTGGGTTGGAAACTGTGATTCCATGGCACATTTAGTTCCTAAAGCCCCGTCCTGTTTGTCAGGGAAATTCTCCCCAACCCCCATGCACCTCTTCGTGACTTTGCTGTGCCTGCTTGACCTTTTCCAACAAACTTTATGACCTTCCTTAATTAAAATTTGGCATTGTTGCACATGGTTACTGCGGTTAATTATCTCAAGCATGAAGTCACTGATGGGAAGTTGTTGTGAAGTCTAAATTGAGTGCATAGCAGAACCATTCTTCTTCGGTCCTTTTAAAATGGACAGCAGACTCCCCCGTCCATCTTTCTTAAAGCTACTGTTCATTGCAAACCACTCAGTCCTATTCCTTATCCAATGACTTAGTTATGTCTCTATGGAAGATCAGTGGCCTCAGCAGCGTGGTTAAAAATCTGTGTGTAAATGTGTCACCGTGTGTGCATCTTAGGGCTCTCCGGGCTCGTGAAGTGCTGCGGTGGCCCGTTTAATAAAGCTAGATTTCAGACTAAGTCATGTGTTGTCAATTCCCCACTGCTTGACCGCTAGTGAAATATCCCCACTTGGCAAAAGCCAGTGAAATGCAACACTCTTCAGTTCAAATAAATACAATGTAAAAATGTAAGCTGCTGAAGTCGAACTGGAGGAGATCCAGTACCGTCACAGGGGAGCTGGACCGCCTGACATTGTAAAATAATCACTTCCCCTGAGTGATAATAAAGTGTGGTCCAATGGGAGGAGAGGCCGCCCTCTGAAATGCAGGTGATCAGGAAGTGGAGAACGGGCTGAGGTCATTGTGAAAATACCTTGCTATGTGACCTTTTAAATGAATATGAATTTCATTAACTTTCCAAGCTATAGGTCCCTAGTACTACTTAAAATAACAGAATTCACAGCGCTGTATGGTACATAAATCAAATTAAAGCAACTGCAAGGTACTTTTAACTAATTTAGTTAGTATACACTGCCTTTATTATGACCTACATTATCACAAGAGACCATCAGAGAATATTGGCTATTTCTATATAGTTATTTCTTAATACCTGCCACAGTAACATTAGGTCCGAACCAACACTGACACCACGTTGCTGCAGGCCCACACCGTTTCGCTGGGGCCACTGGAGGGAAGAGTGAAACTGAGGACCAGGACTAAGCAGGGCAGAAAAATGTGAAATGAGCGAATATCCTAAAAACCACTTGCTTTAGTCCACAGGTGCTGCAAACTCATCACAAAATGACAGTTCTGTGGTGTTGCTTTAAACAAAATTTAGAAAAACTGTAATTTCAACAAATTTGTTTTATGTCTGGAAGGAAATATAAATATGCTTCTAATGATCACTTGGAACTCAAGACATTCTAAAAATGAACATTTTATCAGCTCCTCTCCTCGGACACCAGACACCAATGTTTAGGATAAGCATAGGATTATATAACTGCAGACCGTAAAGACGCTGTGGATTAAATGGAGACAGGAAATAAGAGGACGCAGCATGTAGGTATACACTATTTATGGAAATGCTTATCTGATCACCCTGGCTTGCATTTCTACGTATTTAAATTACACCGAACGTCATTGACAGATCCCTTTCTCCCAGCTTAGCCGAGACACACAAGTAGAACGCGAGTGATCTTCTTCTTTTCTCTCTGTGTCGGCAAAGATCTAATCCCTCTGTAAAACACACACAAGCAGAGGAAAGTAAGGCCCAGATAATGTTAAGAGGCGAGGCATTCACAGCAAACATGACGAGTTGTGTAAACCGTGTCTGATGTGTTCCGTACAAGTTGCCGATCAGTGTAAACACCGTATATCATCCGCACTGCTGGGATTCATTTGCTGTTCTCAGCCGGCATTTGCCAGAACGGCATTGTCCTGATAATACACCCCGTCCCCAAAATGGTGGGGAATGACTGTGTACAGCACAAGGACAGACAAAATATGTGGTGGGATGCTGTCACAAGTATTATTTCCATCCAACTGTTGAGCTCATTTTAAGTAAACTTTTGAAGTTTGGGATAAAATGGGAATTTGGTACGTTTCCACTAGCTGCATTGCACATAGCATTCTATCCATATTGAAAGGTTTGATCTGTTTGTTTGTTTGTGGCAGTTAGATTAAACAACTGCAGACTTATTTATTTGGAAAAGTGTTCCCATCACCATTAATCACATAACTTCTGAAAACATCAGTTCAGTGCTTTATTGTCCCACTGGAGAATATTTGGCTTGAAGCACAAAAAAGATGTGTTAGAACACACACACAACAGAACTACAGGATGAAAAACAGAATACAAAATCTCATTGTGCTGCAATCATTTTTTAGGAAGATTTTTTCTTTAAAAATCTGTTTTCAGCCACTCAAATATGGAGACTTTTTGCTTTTCTTTTTTTTTAAACATTTGTTTATTGATTTTTCAGTGACATAACAAAATCAAGAGATGACATTACAAGAGTCAAAACAGTGTCAAGTGTAACAAGTAAAATAATAATAATAATAATAATAATAATAATAATAATAATAATAATAATAAAAAAATAATACATAAAATAAATATAAAATAAAATAAAATAAATAATTAAATAAATAAAAATGGAAGCGAACAACAAATACACAGAACAAAAAAAAAACACAAATAGGTCACCCACTGCTAAATAAAAGTCTACTTTTTGCTTTTCACTATTTTATATCATATTAAGAGCTGCAGATAGAACTCTGATATGGAGAGCTGCAGCTGTTTTCTTTTTGTTCAGGACTTCCAGGTTTTTACCCTCTGTCTGAGATGCTTTGTTGTAGTAGCTGTTCCTTTAAGCCCCCCTTTCAAAAAAAAGACCAGTGTGCTCTGGTTGATTCAGTGGTTCTGTGCTGTCGGCGTCTCTGTACACTGTAAAAAAAGATAAACAATAGCTACTCAATAAAATTGAGGCAACAGATTGCACGCAATATTATTGATTAAATCTAACTACGTTACAATTTGAGGTAATAACTTAACAGGAAGTGCCTGTCAATTAAAAACTGACTAATTCTATTGTGTTGGATTCATTCAAAATTGTCTTGATTTAGAATTACATACACATAAAGATTATATTTAATGTGATCAAAATAAATAGATTCTATCTCAAACATTTTTATATTAAAGTTACTTAAACAACTGCCTCAAAATCAAGGACGCATTTATATTTAATACATTTTATCAAATATATTAAGTAAAATGAAATGACTACAGAATCATTTATTACAGTGTACTGTATGTCATAGCAGCCGGGGGAATGACTTTAATGCAGTATTGCAGTGGCCCTTCTTGCAACAAAAAATCACTAATAAAAGCTTATAAACCAAAAAACTACAATCTAACATGTTCCAGTGGTAATTTGATCCCAAATTGGGGAGAACTTTCAGCAACTAAGATTACAGGATTTCCTGATGCTAGTATGAAACTCCATATAATGTTTGAATGGTTGGAAACCTGAGGTTTTTACAATTATGCATGATGCATTATGCATTTAATGCATGATTTGACACTTTGGCCACATTTAATTTGAACATCAGACATAGTATATGACAAAAAATAAGGGCAAGCATAATAGGCCCAAGACGAACAAGACGCTTGTGCAGGATGTGAACATTAATGGCGACCTTCTCAGCTGAGCTGCACCGCTCACAACAAGGTCTGTGGAGTCATGATTTCTGGAACAAGACACTGCTGTTGAATTTTTCAAATTGATTTTCTTTGGCGCTTTGAGCACAAGTGATCTATTTCCATTATATTCAAGAGAAGGCAGACATCTCTACCTCCAACACTCTGCAACTCATACAAAAGCAATTTAAAATGATATATAAGACTACAGGAAAGAGGAAAAATATGTATTTTTGATTTAGGGATGAACTGTCCCTTTAAGAGCAGGTGTAAGTCAATAAATAAAAGTCTTGCATGGATTTTTGTGCCTTCTACGCGTTTGTGTATTCAGAAAACCATCTATGCAATGTTGATGAAGATATTTTTCAAGTTCTACCAGCTGTTTAAATTTGGTTTTCACATAATAATTAAATGGAAAATGAGCAAGACAATCTCTAGAGAAATAAGGAAGTCTTGTCTCGTGGCTGCTTGGCTGACGTTCGCATTGTACCCTTGAGACGTTAAAACGCTCGTCTGTCCTCCAGATCCCTAGCGTGGCATTTTGAATGGCTATAAACAATAAAGAGACTTTATTAATAGCTGCTCCGGTGCTATCACCATTGACAGACTGGGTCCCCCCCCCCCTCGGTCTTGTGAGCTGATGGGAGGAGAGGAGAGGAAAGGTGAGGAGAGTGATAGCGCTGCAGCACGCGCCTGTCCCACATTGATGCCATTAAGGAAATCTCTACAGAGATTTCCCAACAACCCCTGTCACCAGATTCACTGGTTTACAAACAGACATCTGTGACAAGTTGGACTGCTCTTACTCTGCTTCTTTTTTCTGCTGCCCTGCTCTGTCAATCAATCCATCTGGCTATTTCCCTTTTCTGTCTCTCTTGCCCACCCACTCTACTATAATCTTTGAACAACAGCTGCTTCTGTCATGTCAGTGACATTAGATCTTGTGTAAACAACTTAAAATGTGAAAGCTCTCCAAACTCCCACTCTAAATGTAATCCCTGATTTGGGATTTAAGAGCGACTAAAGTCCAACACAAACGCACCATTGCAACTCAGGCTAATTTCCGACAGTTTCACAAATCGGCTTTCAGATTCTCAGACAGTCTTTATGGCAGCAGGCAGGAGTGACATTTGTGCAGCTCTGCTTGCTCGATTTGTAGGTAAAAGTAGATTTATTTGAGGGGAATTTGTGGTGCCAGAGGCGGCCGAGTCCAAAGTTAACCCAAACACAAACAGAAGTTTTACAGTGTGAAGTTATGGAATTGTAAAAAATTTTTTATAGTTTAGCAAATGTTGGAGCTGATAACAGAAACATATTTAAGAGCTGTTTTTCCAGAACAATGCAGTTCAGTTTACACTCTAAATGTCTCTATGATCCCATGAAGACTCACAGTCACCCTGCTGACCTCATGGGGAAAAAAAAAAAGAAATAGAAAAAGGAGTAATAAGAAGAAAGAAAAAGAGCATATAATGATTATATTTGGCCATTGGATTATGTACCTGTGCTTGGAGAGCTCCAGGCCTTTGTGGGAGTATTGATCTCCTGTGTGTGTAACCAGAGAAACCATTTCTGCTGTAGGGCTCAATCGAGGCCAAGCCCTCCATCCCATCAGTCATCCGAGTGCTTGGATCCAGCCACCACTAATACTGTCTGTCATAACTTCTGCGTGCAGTTTGTGTTTGTACTGTAACTGTGATAACTAGCTCGTGTAGCCGTGATGCCTAGTCTATTCCCTCTGCCATCAATTTGAAACCCTGGATAAACAAGTTTTGTTACACGTTCTGTGGCTGGGGGTGTAGAGAAGGATAAACCCGCCTAGACTCAGTTTACCACCTCATCACTCCTCCGCAGTGTGACATCTGAAGGCCCTGCAAGGTCTTTGTCTGTATTTACAGCCATGGACATGACAAGAGAGGCGGGCAGTTGTATAATTTACCCCACAAGCACCTACAGTCTGGTGCAGGGAACCAAAGTGAACCCAGATCCTCCCCAAATCGAACCAGACCCCGGGAGGATTTGGTAGACTGGTGGGATTTACGCCAGGTTCTGTCTGTAGCCAGTGTGGTTCTGCGGTGTATCCACAGTGCTGTGGACCTCCTGGTCCGCACCGTCTGCGAACCATCTGCTCCAAAGCCTCTGCTCCTGTAAAACGATGCACAGAGAAACGGTGATTGCCTCAAATCCGCTCTGGAGGAAGCTCGACCGCCTTGTCTGTATCGCACACTCCTCGAGACACCAAACAATTCCGGTTTCTGGCACTCTTTTGCGTACGAGCAAGCAGTTAATGCGCGTGCATGCGAATGAGCGTGTGACACACAACTTTGGTGTTTATACTGGCTGAGCCAAGAGGTTTAAGCTCTGGCGAAAGATGCCATTCACTTCTGAGCATTTTAGTTACGCAGGCAGTATGATCACATCTGAGTCTGGCCTGTGTTTGGCTTGGAAAGCCGACATCCAAACACATTTCTGGATGTGTTTTTGTCAGACGTAGCCTCCTACCATCAGGCCAGCTTTTTTTCTGAAACAGATGCACGCTTTTAACTTGAGGCTAATTGATGGAGCGTGTTCTTCCCGTCTCAGCAGAAGAGCTCACGGTGCAGTTTGTCCAAGCCAAACAACAAGCGATCCCTGCTCGAGCCACCACTCTGAAAACTAGTCTCAGAGGTTTGCACTTCTGTTCCTTCGTGTACTTATCTCATTATTCCAATTAATGTTCCCCGGGTGTGCTCCACGGGAAGTCAGGACAGTTGGAAAGGAGAGCTGGTGCACAGATGACAAGTCCCGCTCTCATTTCTGCCACAGAGGAATGACGGCTGGTGATTAACGGCGATCTCTGGCCCGGGTAATATCATGGACAATCCGGATCAGTTCTTCCCGCCAGCGGGAGCGGAGCGAGGAGCGTTTTCCCAGGACAGAAGGAGAGCACTAATTGGCAGCCGACCTGTCATAGTGATTATGTGTGCCTCACACCGCAGCCTGTTGTGACTGGGGGAGCCACAGCTTAATCTTCATTTAATAAGGCCGCTCCATAGGGGCTGACACAGTAGCTGGTGAGAAGGCCTCAGAAGTACCCTGCCTCCCCTGGACAGCAGGGATGGCCTGGCTCCGGATACAGTGCCCAAGTTGGCGTCTGACTGGGAGAACCCCCTTCGCGACCTCCGCCCACTGCACGAGCTTACATCGTTCATTAATTTAATTAAATGCTGCAGAAATCTAGTTTGCGAAGATGAAAAAACCTCACTTGCAAACAGAAACGTGATGATTTCCTCATGCTGTACACATGACGGTGAAGCTGAGATGACAGAGAGTATTTTGGAAGCTTTGCACTGTGCTGTAGTGAAAAAGACTATGGGTGAAGAGGAAAGACACATCAACCTGTCATTGACTTGGCCAGGTCTCCAGCATCCCAATGCCAATGGCAGTTATGGTCACCGCTGCGGTCACAGTCACAAATTAACACAAGTTCTGTTTCAGCTATAACATATTTGGAAATCTCTGCCATAGATTATTCCTTTTTTCCCCCTTCTCCGCACTTATGTTTCATATCTCCTCCTAACCAGATGAAAATTGATTATTGAGGCTCATGTCTGGACAGGCAATCAACACTTGCTTGATGCCGATGTCCTCAAACCAAAACTTTCGGGTTTATTTTTCTGCCTCTCGAGCAGTTTAGTAGTGTTAAATCTTCTGTTGGAGGAGAAAGTCATTACCAGTAGTCTGTGAGACTTCTCTGCCCTGGGTACATTCCTTATTGGGGGGGGGGGGGGGGGGGGGGGGGTTGGAGTAAGAGAAAGGGGAGGGGGGTGTCTCTGATTAACTTCCCACTAAGTGCCCCTGCTCTCTGACCAAAATAAATATGGCTGCTGTCATTTTGTCAGCAACTGTCTTCGGAGAGCAATATTCGAAACACCCCATGATCCTGCTGGCGTTTATATGGAGAATCCATCGTCATACCACAGGCATGAGCCATAAACATGTGGAGGCCTTTCAAAGACCAGGGGGTGGGGGGATGGAAGGAGGGAGGTGGAAGAGGAGGGGTCAGCAGCACTCACTGGGGCTCCATACTCCACATTATTGTCATCTGGTCTTTTCCAAGCAGGAAGAAAGAGGAGGGGTGTGAGTGAAGGGTTTTTTTTTCACACTCTTTGGCCCGGTTGAGTTGTGGTTTTGCTGAACTGCCTTTTGTAGACTCATGTACACACATTAGATCGAGCAGTCCTCTTATTTGTTTGACTCGCTTTACAGTGAAGTTTGCATCCGTAGCCATGCTATTGTCCAATAAATCCAAGCAAGCCGATGTTGATATCTTCCAAGAACCCACTCTGACCTAGAGTAGATGTCTGTTTGACAGTCAAAACATCTCCAGAAGTTGGTGTTTATACGCCATGACTACAACCTGCATTGTTGTATGAAATCATGACCAAAATGGGCCACTTCTTAAGCTTGAAAACCTGCTTGCACACATTGTTTGCTGCGTCTTTGTCAAAGAGGAGAAACGCTTCCGTCGTCGAGGTTCTGGCAGAGGAAATGAGGCATATGGGCCGACATCAACAGCCCCATCAAAAACAGACGTACACAAACAAACAAAGTGGCAGCAAACTGGAGGGGGGGAAGAAGGAGAAGGAGAAGGGGGAGATACTGTACAGAAGTGGAATGTTTTCATGTTCTCATGCCCCACAAACAGGAGCTATTTCCCCCCGCTGAGCAGTATATGGGCTGATATTGCCCATGACACGGTCGGGCCGTAAAGCACGCCTTTGGTGAACGCTCCCTTGATGGGCAGTTTGTGCTGTTACACCCTGTGATTTTTTACAGCAGACGAGACACGGTCTGCGTCTTTACAGGGATGGATGGCAACAGCTTGTGATGACATCTTTGAAGTAGGCTTGGACTCGTATACTGAGCTCTTTCTGGTCTTTTATAAAAATTTCTGATGACTACCAGCCCTGAGACGTCCACTTGTGATATGACGCAGGTTTGACCCCGACCACAGCCTGTGATTATTTCCTCATTTTATATCAGAAGGCTGAGCAGAGGAATCGATACACGGAGGTGTTAAAGGATTTAACAGAGCAGCTTCAGGGGTGGCAATCTGTAAAACCTGTAATGAAACCTGCTTACCCTGCTTTAAAAAATTTCATTAGTATGGATTTGGAGTGTGCTACGATGATATAAATGTAGTTTTAGAGGGTATTCCATTCTGACAGGCATTCAATTCTAGGAAAACATTGAATTTTCTACTTTATTGGAAGAGTTTGGAATGGTGAAATTTAACAATATCAAACATACAAAATCATCAGTTTTCAGCTTCGATCCAGTCCAAAAACATCAAGTGCAAATTTCAGTCTGGCTCCTTGTTAAGGGCCCTGTGATTTCCTGGATGCAGAGAACACAGACGGAATTGCATAATTTGATATAAAAAATTGAATCACCCATAAAAACAATATTATGAAATTTGCCAAAATTGTGATGTTAAGTTAGAAAAATATGTGTGTTCCTCGCTAGTATAAGCATTTTTTCACAGCAACAGAGCTGCATGAACAGAGCAACACTACGACCATGATTCCAAAAAGGTTTGGATGTTGCCTAAAATATAAAATAAACAGAATGCAATTTTTTTTAAATTCTTTGTGACATATATATAATTGAAATTTGTACAAAGACAGTATATTTTATGTTGTTCAGAAAACATTTTTTTTTTATATATATACAGTCTGAATTCAGAATTTCATGCATTCTGTTTGGATTTGCAGTTTTAGACAGCATCCAAACTTTTTTTGAATCTGGATTGTATGCCGCTAAACTTAATTTAATTTTACATCAAATTAATTGATATTAATGCAATTTTGAATATTTTCCTCTATTTAATCAATTTTATTCATCCAACACAAAATGATACATTCTTTCTGGCAAAACAATGTGCTTAAATCTTAAAGAAGCAAACAGATTTTTTTTACAGAAAACTAAAATAGAGTCTTGAAAAAAGCTAAAATGGATTTCTCAGTGTCCTATATTGGCATATGTGTCATATTTAGATAACCCGAGCTGGTCAGATCTGTCTGATGGTGCTGTGTCCCTGCACCTCCTCTCTCTGTCTGCCAGACCTCACTTTCAAACACTTTCATCTCCACATCTCCACCACACCAGGCAGATGAGGATGCACACACACTTACAGACACACACATCCACGAAGCCAGCGTGTGAGATGTAATAGACACCGCTGAACAATAAAACAGACCTCACAGGCAGAACAAGTCACCACATTATCTACTCTTTTCCTCGTCGCTGTTTCCATTCTCTTTTCCTGTCTCGCACTCCAATGACACTCTGTAGCTCATGTATCACATATCACAGTGCGTCTGAGGAACAATGTGAATGCCACAGTGGAGGATGTGTTCGCGTGGCGCACATTGTTCGAGGCAGCGCTGCGTGCCCTAGAATCCTCCCTCTTCAGTGGTCTGGCTGGAGGAGAGAAGAAGGAAGGCGAGGAGCCGAAAACATCTGGTGCACAGTTGCACTGGCTCAACCACCAGAAGCTCCTCTCCTCTCCTCTCCTCTCCTCTCCTCTCCTCTCCTCTCCTCTCCTCTCCTCTCCTCTCCCTACTCCTCTTCTCCTCCATCTCTGGCTGGTCTTTATAGAGACATCACAGCTTTTAATTACAGCTGGGGAGTCAGAGAGAGGCTGTGGCTTCTGACCCACTCATGTCCATGAGTGTGGACCCAACACATAGACATGCAGACACAACAAAGCAACAAGTATAGACCTGCTGGCCTCTGGCTGTGTGTGTGTGTGTGTGTGTGTGTGTGTGTGTGTGTGTGTGTGTGAATTAACAGTGACAAATACAGAGGGGGATGCAGACTAAAAGCAGAGCCATTATAGTGGTAAGTAGAGGCCAGGGCCAACTTACCATGGTTGTAGAACTCTACAATCCCATCAACACAAAAAAGCTAAACACCAAGGTGATGTCACAGGTTAGCAATTTCAGCTTAAAGGGATACTTCACCCTTAAAATGACCATATTTATTTCAGTTACTCCCCACCATATTACCTTGAATTGTTAAAGAAAAAGAAATATTCTCATGACTCTACGCTGAACACGATCTGAAAACAAGACATGAAAAAAAAAATCAAATGTAAGCTTAAAATATTATGTACACTATTTAGATTCTGTCAATACATTACATTCTTTGCTCATGCTGACACAAAATGATGTGAAACCTCAACTGAACTGCAGAAGAGAGGTTGTAATTGGGGTAGTAAAAAAGGAAATAGTTCAAAATGTATAGCATATGTAGACCCTATTTTCCCCCAATATTAATAACATGTGTGGCCCCGGAAAAATGTGTATATATATATTGTATAAAAAAATGTCCCATTCAACATTTTATTTGATTGATGATTGTTCTTTTGTCCATAGAGGTGCATGATTTATATTCTTCAGTGAAAAACAAGGCCCTAGTGAGTCAGATCTGACTCAAAGTATTGCCTTGAAACTGCTTTGCGTTCAGAGGCTTAAATATTTAAAATCAATGTTAAAATGTATAGAGTGAAATACACAATTTATTTAATTTCTATAGATATGATGGAAAGATAATGTTATATGATAAAAATGCAGTTTCTGCACAATATTATCTAGTGATGCACTATAAATGAACTACTTTGCTTCTGAATCTTAACATTTTCTAGGGTAGGTGACCCCCTCCTAATTCAGAACACTTACATTTGGCAAGTACTTTCCACATGTCTGTATTTTGAGAAATATGCATGATATTGCCTTTTCAGTGAATGTAACATGATGGCTCTCCAAGGAAAATCTCAAGACATGATTGAGTGGTCAGTGTCTTGAAACTCAACCCATTCCCAGGTACCATATCAAATCCCTTCAAACATAAATGCTCCTTCCCGCTGGGTGGCAAGGTTCAGGACCGTGATCCCGACAGGCCTTGAGACATTTCTTTCGGATTAGTGGGAGCTTAAGCATCCCTTTGATTTGATTCCTTTCTCCTTCCCCTGCTGCATCTCTGACAGATGCTGCTGCCTTCTGGAGTACACAAACCTCTCCTGGGCGAGGTGAGACCCTGAAATGACCGTTGAAATTGCACTGTAATCATACACAGCTAAAAACAACAAGAAAATGTCTGCCATATGCCTTAAAGCCCTCTGTTTGTGTTTTAGTGAGTTGAAGGGGGATTATTGACAAGAGTGGGAGAGCGGTGCCTGGATAGAGGAGCTGAGCGGCGTAGACTCTTATTGCCCGTGTCTGTGATCAGATCTGTCAGAGCCACTCAGCTGTCTGTCTGCCTGGTGTTTGACAAGTGTTTGATGCAGCACAGGCCTTAGAGAGGATCAAGTCCTTCCTGAATTGGCTTTACCTCTCTCCCCCGTGCAACAGGAGCTCTCCGAACACATCAAACACACCCTCCTCCCTTTCTTCCGCTGTGAACTAATGAACTATTTTTATCAAAAAATATGTGCAGTCTGTTGGATCATCAGAGGGGACTGAACAACAGTGCCTTTCAAGAGTTAGTCGAACATTCAAAGAAAACAAAAAGCGCCGGGCGGACTTGATTCCCTCATCACTGGCCATTGCACGGGGATTGTGGCATGATCCTGATGGCCCCTGTCTCTGTTTTAGTGTCTAAGCCCGTCTGACTTAGCATGGCTCCCAGCTTGTTACGGTCTGGTCCTGTTTTGGGACAGTTGTGCTCCATGTCCAAACATGTGAGGGATTTCCTCTTGGGGTTTCCCAGTAGAAAGGAGGGTGGATAAAAGGACTTGTGCAGAAATGAGATATAAAGAGGGAATCATGCTGGACAATTTCCTCCTATATCCTCCCCCCGCTCCCTGACAGACCCACAGAGACCAGGAGGATGCAGACCAGGTGGAATTAGAGAAGAAGAGTTTGTGCACGCACATGAATACTGAAAAACACTCGAGCATGAACACACATTGTTGTGCACATGGACGGGGGAGATGGCAACTGTTGGATCACACATGGTCAGCTTGTTCTGTCTCAATATAGCCATAACACCTGGCCCCCCTTAGCTATCGTTGCTACATCAACCTTTTTGCTCTCAAAGGGCATACAGTTGACAGTCACAACGGTAGCAGTAGATTTATCATTGAAATTCTTTTTCACTTTAAACTAGCTAATTGAGCAAACATTAGCTTTCTGCAACATTATGTAGAATTGTTATTTTTTCCACAAAGATTTTTTTGCAGCCAATATTCTCCCCTGCCACGGGCCTGAAGACATCTTCCTCCAAGCAGTCCAAAGCTTCTGTGCTAGCAGTGGAAACACCAACAGTCCTCCAGTGCTCCCAGTCCTGGCAGCATGGCTAACTGAGCTAACTAGCAGACAACAGCCACACTTAGTAGCAGTTAACGTTGCTTTAGCAACAAGTAAAGCTTTCTGTCCATCAGCAAACACCATAAATCACAGATAGATTTACCATTCTACCTATTACAGATCAATGTAGCATCAAAATTATTTCGAAGCTGTTATTTCCGGTAAGTTAGATGCATGATGTTGCTTTACTTATGTAGCATAAGTTATATTATAAGTCAGATCCTCACCAGTTGATGAACCATGTAGAAGACATGGAACTAAAAAGAATCAGCCTTGGTGGTCTTAGTATCATAAAGATAAAAAATGAAAAATGAAACATCAGACTTTAATTGCATTCTAACGTAACCATTTGGCAGCTGAGCTTATATCCTTTATATTTCCAAACAGCATGGTTTTATTTTTACATTACAACAGAAACAGGCTTTTAGGATTAGGACTCAACAATGTCTGCCAAAAGTAACACTATCACCGGTAATGACTTTGGCTGGGGTTGCTCATCCAATAAAGAGCTAACAGAGCTGCTAACATTACCCAAAACTATGATAGCATCCAGGACTGGCTTACACAGGGTGGGGGATCACACAGAGGATGTGCTGGGCATGAGCAGACCTTCTTTTTTTTTTACATGATCTGGAGCCTCACAATCTAATATAGTTAGGTAATATATGCTTCTTGGCCTGGGAAGTAATGCTCCGAGTACTAAGCTAGTTAGCTGGTCATGCTATTGGTTACAGCTAGAGCAGAGAAACCATTCTTTACACTTGTGTGTTTCTGATTTAGGAAAGGCTGAAAAGAAGACATCGGTCTTAAAATCCTAAAAAAAAAAGAAAAAGGCAGGGAACCAGACAAATCTGCCAAGCCCATGTTTTATTTGCTGTGGCAGATGCATCTGGTCCCTTTCTCATTCAGATAGATTTCCATCAATGGCCCAGGGCAAACCAATCATAACCATTTATCTAATATGAGCAAGATCACTAGCGTCCAATTTGAGAAAGTTTGTGACCATGCTGACATTTTTTCCTGTCTTAAAACGGACCAAACATTGCTATGCAAATTAGTCTGGTGATGCCAGGCTGCCAAGTTACTATCTTGGATTGATGATTGAACTATGACTGTTCAGGGAAAGTTTAGTGAACTGTGTGTGTGTGCACTCACATACCAAACTACACCCTGCCACGACTACTTTCCAGTAGTTTACAGTGTTTACAAATTGTTTGTTTAAACCCTCATCCATCCATCCATCCATCCCTCCTCCACCTTATAAACCCATAGGGGTGCAGAAAGCCCCCTACTTTTAGCGCACCTTATTGCATGCCCCCCATGGCTGTGTTAACAACCATTTTATTCCACTCCATAAAGTAGGGTGGGGTGCTATAATGCAGAGGGATTTTTCATGAAGACCTAAAGGCTCATGGGAGGGGGCTAAGCGAGGTAAATCCCTTAGCCAGGGCCCTCCGTTGGGGGTTGACCCCCCCCCCCCCCCCCCCCCCCACCTTACCTGAGCTCCGGATTTAAATTATACTCCACAGATCCTGGAAATGCAGATTCACCTCCTTGGTAAATAATAAGCGTTCCAAATATTTGTTTAATAGCAGTGAAAAGAGGACACCAGGATGTGCTTTTCTTGCTGTGATCCATTGGGGGTGCTTTTAGGAGTGCACTGTTGTGCTGGCTTACACACAGAGAGTTGTAAGGTCCTCTTTCGTAAGTATGTTTCATTCTATTACTCAAATGCCAAGCCTGGTTTACTGTAAAAAGGCAATGGTAGAGTGTGTAAAAGTACACCTAACTGATCTGCCAAGTCCAGCTTTTATTAGCTTTTACTTCTTAATGGCACTGCAAAGATAATGAACTACATTGAACTGCAGCAGCAAGTGCATCAGTGTAAAGACATGGAAATGTTTATGACAGTTATATCAGAGTAGCTTGAGCACAGCTTGTTATCAAAGATTGAATAGAACAAATAAATCCATGCGGGATGTCATGTCTGTTGAAAATGATTAATTTCATCAGCTCAATGCAATTCACTTATCGGAAACTAAGATGAATGACTATCATAACTCTGTGAGACACTTCCTGCTTTATATCAAAGCATGTGGGAATTATAAGATGGATCAAAGCCTTTAAAGAGGGCTCATCTTGATAAAGAAGACATGGAAATCAAAGTGGATTGCTGGGGCTTTTTTCTAACTTTGAGTAAAGACAAAGTGCACATCTGTACTAACTTCCCTTGTTAGAATGATGAATTTGCTACTGTATATTCAGCAGCTTTCCTGATCTTTGGATATGCGGTCACATTTTGAAACCACTCCCTCATATGCTGCAGCTATCTTCAGCTCAGCCCGCCTCGCCCCCATACACACAACAAATACAAAAACAAACAGACACACACCAGCGGCAAGCCTTCAGGAGCATCAGCGTGGGGCCTCCCTTTGATAAGTGCTGAGCTTTATATTTTTCTCATCAGAAATGAAACACAACATTAAGCCATTCATTAAAGTCAACTAAAGCTAATTATCCCTCATTTACCCAAGTGCCCGTGGGGCAGGAGAGCCCCATATACTTAGGCCCAGATGTGTCGATGAGTCAGTCGGGAGATAGCAGACCGCAGAGGGGGCTGCTCACTTCTCTCCGAGTCTTGCAGTTTCAAGGCGCATCAGACACAGCGGGCCGGCTGTGATGCCTGCTCGCTGCTTGGCTGCTGACGTTACCCTCATGACACCATTGCAATAAGCAAGGTTCCATGTAGTAGGAAAAAAAAGTCATTGATACGCCTTAATTTAAAAGTGAATAATGAAGAGAGTATCAAACCTCACAAACTGGCACATTTTCACAGTTTTCACAGTCACATAAACAGCAGGCATTTCATTTAAATGACCTTTGGTTGCTGCAGGGGGCGACACCGTGCATACATATTTCTGCTTTTAAAGCTGAAGTTGTTACATTTTGGCAGCTTTAAGCGGAAGTGGGGAAACTGTAACAGTTGGCAGGATGTCATAGCCCAGAAACCATATAACGTCATATGATTTAACTCCTCAGACCTTATTTCTTCTTCACTTTGTTTGGTACCCCCACCAGACATTTAAAAATAATGGCTGAACTGCTTTACCACTGAGATGAGGAAATGCAGCCCTTGTTGTTGAGTCCAGTTGTTGCACTTTAGGAGAGACACATTTATGTTTTGATGTGAAGTTTATATGAAACAGCTGTTTCTAGAAATTAATATTGGTCAAAAAGGGAACAATTTTCATTTTTAAAAGTAGGCTGAAAAACCATGGTGTATTTTTCCATATATAAACCTTGCCAAGTGAACTAATAAACATTACATGGATTGATAAGAAATATCATCTGGTCCTGTGTTGGCCCCTTTTTTTTATTCCCCCCAGTTGAGAGAGTGCTGAAGTAGTCATGTATTCAACAGTTAAATCAGTCACAGCAAAAGTCAGTGCACTTTACAGATTCTTTAAATTGAAATACTAAACTAAACATTAATTTTGGTTGTTGAAAGAGTCAACCACCCATTTTTAGTAATGTTCAGAATTATACTTTTCACATCCATGAGTGTGCTAGGGTCCTCATAGGGTCCCTATGGCATCATCAGAGGGTGTATGCAGAGACTCCGTAGACATCCGCATACCGCCAATGTGTTGTTACAGACTTGTCTGCATGGCCAGTAGTAGTGGTAGCATGGTGTTCCCATGCAGATGTTTGAAACAGGTCCTCACACAGATAGTATAACTAAAACTACTTTGCGTCTGTGGTGCCGATTGAGAACATAACTGAGGATGAAGGGATTAAAATTTTCCCAAGGGTGGCACAAAAAATAAAAAGTGTTGGTTGTCCAAGTTTGTCTTATTCATGTGTTGCTGCTATGCCCATCATATCATTAAAATCATAATTATGATCTTAATGATTTCAAAAACCTCCTTAACCTAGTTAAATGGCCGCAATTTCATCAGGTTTACGCAACAAAACTACTACTCTAAAGTTAGGGCTAAAAAATACATGGTTAGGTGTTACTAAAGATAGGTAAAAATGTTAAATAATGCACGTAACTGCTGGAAGTGAGGTAGTAATGTAGCTGAGGTTACTACCGGAGGTGAGGTAGTCGGATTGGTGACATAAAGTGTGATGTACAGAAGTTAAGTTATGATACTTCAAACTACATTGTTCACACGGGACACAAAGGCTGGTCTCCTGGGTGACAGTCCTGTGTCAGTTTGACCCTTCTCTTCTGCGACTACAGCCACTAGAGGGAGCAGTTAGATGAAAACATAAATACGTGTCATTACAAAGCTGCAGTACAAACGACACATGGGGTCGTTTTTTTGTGTTTTGTGTTTTTTTGTGGGGTCTCTTTTGTGTTTAAAGACACTTTTGACAGAGCTGGGCAGACTGACTTAATATAATTATTTTTTCAGTAACTGGTTAAACACTGTTTGCCACACAGATGTCCAAAGAGATTTCATATATTCCTAGAGTGCAAAGCTGTGTATCATCTTCAGGAGTATTTGAAGGATTACAGTGTCATGTTGACATGCCAGCATCAAAGTGTGGCCCAGAAACCTGAGAAATCATGCCCCAAGTTTCCAACTTGGAAATCTGACCTAAGGATTACGCCATTTAATTTTTCCTAGTACAGTAGGAAGAAGTAATTCCCAACTTTCCAACATTTCTCAAACACAACAGAAGTGTTTAAGTGAAGGTGTAGTAGAGGAAACAGCTCTGGAAAGCCAGTTCTTACTTTTTTTGGATGTTTGCCTAATTTCACATCTGTCATGGAAGCTTTCTGCTTGATAACCTACCTTTGAGCGCTCGAGCCAGAGGTGGTAACCCAAACAGCACAAGGGAACAGTTCTCGTATTGTGAAATGCAACAGAGCATGACTTTGAACTCTGAGTAGACTGATGGAGTACAACTTTAAAGTGCGGGGTCATCATCTGTTCTGTAGCCTTCCTGGGCAGATTGCGGCTGCTTCTTGCTCGTGTGATCGACCTTCTCCAGAGGGGAAAAAACACGCTGTCTGCACTGACCATCAGGCGTATTAATCACCATGTCAGTCATGCATGTTTTGCCGGGGACTTCTCCGCTTAGAGACGTTAATCTCCGAGTCGGGTTTTCGCTTTAACTTACTGTCAGTGGAAGGGAGCATCAAAGAGCCGAGCGGTGAGCTAACCTGCTTTTTTAATCTCCTCGCAGATCCTCTGCCGGGTCATAGATGAGAAAATAATGACCGATCTAATCCCAACATTAGCTTTTTAAATCGGAATGCGTATGTTTTAAATCATTCTCGCCTCGCAGCGCGGTGATAGTAAGCAGAGCATGGGGGAAAGGGAACGAAAGAGTGAATGAAAAGAGTGTGATCCAGAGTAACCTTGTTAGGGCTAAGTGACGCTGTGCAGAGAGCCTCTTGTCAGTTGGTTGGCAAGATGAGCTTCTTGTAAATGATTGTCCTCTCTGTCAAAAGGCTGATTTCTTTTTTCCTACATCTGACGTCTGCGTCTGTGCCGCAGTATTTCCCAGTAGTTTTCCTCCTAAATATTGTAGCTTTTTCACCTTGTCCTGTTACAAATTTCCTCCTTTTCACACTGAAACATTATTTTCATCTGTATCATGTTCTCCTTTTATTCCAAACGTCAAATCAACTTTGCACAGCATTTCCCTGCAGGCAGAGAAAACAAAGCTCCATTAAAAGTTTTGGCCCACGCCTAATTGGTCACTTGAGGGCACACTACTGTGTCCCACCTATAAATCAAGCGAAAACTACATTCAGAAGCAGTATAGGGCAGTGTCAGCGTGCGTAACCTTTTCCCAGACAGAGGAGTTGTCGGTGTGTGAGTAAGGAGAGCATTGGCGGGCTACGGATCCTTTCCCCTTCACAGCATTATAAATGTATGTGTGAGGAGGCCCTTAATGGCTGCTAATCCAATTTCTGCCACTGAAATCAAATCTCACTGGCGCCAGTAGTTCTCTCCTTCCCTCACAAATAATGGCCTCCGCTTTGGCCTGTTTATGAAAAAGACGAGCCGCCAAAAATTCCAGCATTACCTTCCTTAAGTCCACCCGAATCTTCTTCAAAATTGTTTGGATTTTTTTTTTCTGTCCCCCCCTTCCCCTTCCCCTGTCCTACGAAAGTTATTAATTGACCGTCTGCGTCGAGTGGAGGGATGGGGTAACAGGAGAGCAGGGGAGAGTTTTCAGCAGTATAGGATCCCATTTACCGTATGTCTTAATGCCTTCTCGAGGTCAGCCATTGATTTTTCTCAAACCGCAAGCAATGGAGATAAGATTAGGCCTTCGATTCCTGTACTGCCGCCGGAGCCGTTAGTGGATGAAATCACTTGGCCTGTGCCGACAGTCGGTGCATAGCTCTTTTTTAGCAGGTCATGGCCTCTGTGATTAAAGGGTAACATACAGATACCCCCTCAGTAGCCTCGGGGCCAGCAAAGAAAATGAAGTCTCCGGAAGAAATGACAAAAAGTGAAATAAAAACCTTATATCAGAGAATTTGACGTTGTTGAATTATGCAGCCTTTCTCTCGTGTAAACTTATGCATATTCTTGAGTTTGGTCCCCTTTTCCAAAACAAAGATATTAGCTTTGACACAGATGAAGGGAGCTTTGGCTTTGGCTTCCTTCCCCCTGGATATGGATTTGACTGATTATCTTTCAGTGCATCAGTTGGACAAGTAGTCATATTGCCATTCCGCAAGGAGATATTATTCTAGAGTGGGAGCCTAATAATATGATACGTCTAATAGCGCTTAACTCTTACTTGGACCTTCACCATGCAGTCGTCTCGATTATTGCTGAGAGCCTCAAATAGCAAGCACAGGGACATGGAGAAGGGAGGCGAAGGAGAATGATGGGCTTTGAGAGGTTATTGAGGAACGTCCACCACAGTGCGTGCAGAGGAGTTTAATATTTCTATGCTCACTGGTTTGGCAGCTGAAAAGATTGGAAATGACACTAAGTGTTTCTCAAGCTCACATAGGTGATACAGAAGCTCACAATCACTGACGCACAGGCATAAAGGGCATGTATATCATTGAGAGGAAGGGCGCGCACACACACGGATACATAAAGGAATTCCACAAAGGTCATTTTTGACAGCGGTAAACAACCGTCCCACCACAGCCTCTGCTTCTGATTCACAAATACAAAACATTTTGATTTGCTCTCGAGATTTTTGTTTGTTTGTTTGATTGAATTTTCATCTCAAACTCAAACACAAACGTCAAACTGGCAGAGGAAGATTGTATCTATGAGGGAAAACTAAACATTGGTGAAATTATGGTTTGCCGTAGTGATAGTAAATGCCGCCAGAACGGAAAGAAAAGTATGAAGAAGGAATATAATTTTCTGATAAAAGCCATATTCCTTTGATTTGATGTGTACTTTGCCAGTTACGATGCAAAACAAAGACAGTAAATGATTTGAAACCGTCTGTGCTTTCCAAGACAAAATTATCTTTACATGCTTTAAGATTTATGAATTTGTTCTTGGTTTTGAAAGCAATTGAGATGACTTAATCATTTCTTTCCAGGCAAATTAAACTGTTTCCTCTGTGAACCCTGGTAATCAGCTTAAGTGATTACATCGGCTGTAAATATGAGATGATGAAAGCTCAGTGTTCAGAGTGCGTAGTGCCCCAAGGAAAGGCTAAATGGGAGTTCTTGGGTAGATATGATAGACCATCTCTAGTATCAGATGCTGGGGGAAGGGGCTTATGTGGGGATTGGTTGCCCTCTAGCTGTCAGCATTGAGACTGGGTTATAAAATATGGTCTGAGGTTGTTGTATGAGTTTATGAAGACTCATCAGATCAGTTTGGGGAGTTTGAGCTGAAGCTTGAAACACATCAATAACACTGTATTGAGTCTGAGTGCAGGGAAACTGGTGGCTCATAAAAGTCAGAACTCATTATCCTCTTAACAAACAAAACATGGAGTGGATCTTATCAGTGCACTTGCTTTTGTAAGAAAACATACAGTACTGTTACAGTTTCCAGAATCTGGTGATTTATAAAGGTCCAATTTACAAGGGATGACTGGAAAGCATCAGGCATCAGCTGACTATTTGGTTCTTGCTGTAAAGACTTCAATCATGTTTTTCTTTTCTTTTTTTCAGGAAGAATGTTTTGTACATCTCATATGCAACATAGTTTGACTTGTACGCTGTCTTGACAGCCGTCATTAACTTGCTACAACCAAAGGCACAACACAGGAAAAGGGGGAAAAAGCCTTGGAAACAACTGCCATAGAAAGACAGAGAGCAGTAACTATGGAAAGAGTGAAGGTTTCAGGCTTAATAGATAAAAAGGCTGAAATTCCTTCATTGTATGCCTTTTTTGGCTGATTATAAAAGCAAAAATCATTGCAATAGAACCAACTTAATGCTCTATTAGAGGTTAACTGAGACATTATTGTCTGTATCTGTTCAACCAACAAAATGATCCGATAGAAGACCAGAAGTAGAACATGGTATGTACTGGAAGCCACATAAAATTGTGCAAAAGTTGCATTTTCTAACCTAATATTAATTGGAAATGCAGGTGTTGGTCCTTTAAATCATCAAATCATTTTAAGATTGGTATAAAATAAATTATGAAATACATTTCCACATCCTCATACCAACCGAAAAAGAGAAAGAATTCAGAGTGTATACTTATATTTTAAAAAAAGTGTATCAGTTTCAGTTAAATACATGGTTGCTCATAAAGTTGGAATAAAATATAATTTACCTCTTTCCATGAAATGATTGTGATTATTCTTGACAGATAAAGTGTATATCTTCTCAAAACTTCATTAATCAATCTCTGCCAAACATATCACAAAGAAAATGAAGCCACAATTAACAGAGGATTGTGTCTGAAAACAAAATTATTACAACTTTATGAGCAACCGTGTTTAATGCATTTGTACAGTTTTAGTTGAATATACTGTATGACAGAAAGGATCAGCAAATTATCGTATTCTTTTTCATATATGTTTAGACAATGGCCCTTTTTTCTGAATTGGGATTGTAGAAAATCAAGAAATTAGTTTATCTAAATGGATATTTGTCATTTACTTTATATGAACGTCGAGGGAAGAATCATTAAATAGATTTAGATTAAGCTTGAGGACAGGCTAGTTGCTAGATTTTTGGCTCAGATTTGCAATGTCGAAAAAATAATAGAAAAAGAAAGGAAAGAAAGTGATGTGATTGTTTGAGTTTGATCACAAAGCTTTAAAAAGTTGTCTTATCAATGCAAGATGACTAATGAATGTCAGTAGCTCTGTCTGCTTGTGCAGTTGCTGATTTTGTTTCTTTCCTGTAGTTTTATATGTGTAGAAGTGTGTGTCTGTGTGTGTTGTGAGCTGTTACAGAGAGCGTAAAACTCTTAGGATTACAGATCTCCTGCCCAGACCTGAACTAGCCAGGAAAAGTACTTTTTAACTTAACTCTCTCTATATATTTGTGTTTCAAGCAATTGCTGTAAATGCAGGCTTTTTCACTTTAAATGCAGTCCTGCGTCCAAGAAATGGCCCACGAAGGCTTTGCCCGTTACAGAGGGAGTTTAATGCTGCACCGTGTACTTTATTGCCGTCAAATGTAATTCGTCTTGAGTTGATTGCACTGAAAGCCGTGTTTATCAGGCACCTAGCAACACTGTTTTGAATGAAAATTACCTCTTTAAAGAGCAATTAGGAAAATGAACCTATAGGCCAAATGCCTTTCAGCTCCAGATTTACTTTAACAAACATTATCGTAGCGTAAGTCATGCAACAAATCTAAAGTGGCATCAGTGAAGCAAGTGTACAAAGTCCCCCAAAGTAATATTTTTCAATTGAAGGCCATGAGATTTTGATGGAAGAGATGTGAGAGTTGTTTTCAAAGGGTGATTTTAACTCGGAGCTCTGCGCGAGAAACTTTATTGCCATGGCTTAGATTGGCAATGTGACTCAAAATAACAAGATTAGATTAATTGCAGGAAATAGCTCTGAGATGGTTTGATGTTTGCATGCATCTGTATTATTCATTGGGAGACCCTATTAGCAGAGCAATATCTTGCTTTCTCATGCGTGTCGGCTTAAACGAGTGAATATTTTGAAATCTACCTCACAGTGGAGCCCTGAGAATGGGAAATAGGTCTTTTGTAGGGGTGCTTAAAAGGCCACCGCAACGCCAGCACATATGAGAAGGCAATTAGAGATAATGCCACATTTTACACACCGTTACCTGTTTTTTCGTGAGAGAAAAAGCTCGAACAAGTGCAATAATAAGACTCAGGAACGTAACGACAGGATTTGTTTTTCTGCAGCGTTTTCCTGTGCTTCCCCCCTCAGCGAACCATAGCGTGGCTTGTTTCTTTGTGTTCTAGATCAGGATCCAGATAGCGTCTCATCATCCAAGCCTTACTCCACTTTTCCCCCCATTAGATTTTCTTTTCCCTTAAATTCCCTCACACTCACTCCACCTCGCACACATACATCTCGCACACACACCTCGTTATCTTATTTGTGGCCTTGGCAGCCAGATTGTTGCCTTGCGGTTCGGTAGCCAGAGTTTTCTCTGTCACAGAGAGCCGTGGGTGCAGAGCCTCCACCGCACAAGCTTCCATGAGAGCAGGAAGTCAGTTCCCAGCATGCCTTGCCCGTCCCAGTGAAACCTGGGATGGATTAACCTTGGGCAGGGGGACCTTTCCAACTTGGAAAGAGAGTTATGCAACTTCCCATACTTATCTCCCCTCTCTATTGCACTGACAGTGAAAAGTGTTGGGCTGAACAGACATTTGTTTAAAACTGAGGTTCAGTCCTGAGGGTTGGAGCAAACCAAGACCTGATATGTGATGTTCCCTCATTTAGGTTCTTTATGTAATGCAGCCTTTTCATTGGCAAAAAGTTGCAGAACTGGTAAGACATCACTGGAAGGGCTTTTTCAAAAGGACTGCTCATTCAGATTGGTCCAACACATAGATATGTGGGTCAGGCAGCCCAATAGTCCGTAAATAAGAACTGGAGTCCACTGACTGCTGACATGCTTTAAAAAAAATGCTTTATGGTGTGACAATACTGTGGTTAAGGAATGGTTATGTTTAGTCATAAAAACCACTTGCTTAGGGTTAGAGAAAGCTCACTTCTTCAGACTATTGGGCCGTCGGGCCAAAGGAACCTCAGAACTATGGAATGGCACCCTTTTTGGAATCCTTGTGCCATGAGTACTCAAAGCAAAGAAGGTTGTAGTTAAAATCCAAATTGCTCCAAGTGGTTATCTTCTTATTCCATCACCTTTTTCAAAATGTCCCAACTCTTGGACGGTGAAATCAAATCCAAGCTTATCCCCCATATCCTGAGTACTCCAGCCCAAAATAAGCAGGTTGAGTTCACATAATCCATTCCACAGCAGTCTGTTGCATCACTGGGCTTTTACATACTGCTGTTTTACTGTAAAATCAATAGAAGTGGAGCCCACAGGTCATTAATCTGTTGCTTGAAAAGAAATCCATCAATATGTTGCGTCATCCCATCAGTGGTTGTTTGGCAGGACATGTACTGACCAGATGATCAGGAACTAATTTAACACAAGATTAAAATATCTGACTGATTCATATTCAGGAGTTGGTGTAATGTTGTTGGTGCAGTCACTAGTACTACAGCACTCCCCACGATGCACTAAGAGCAAATATGCTTAGTACAGCACCACACAGTTGCCAACAATCTCTTTATAGTGAGGCCAGGTCAATGAGGTTATGTGATGGAGCTGTTTTTCTGTGTGGGACTGCATGGATCTTTTCACAAACAAAATACCTGATACATGCTGACATTTTGCTATAGTAGTACACTTTTTTTTTAAAGGAGAGAATTCATTGGAATACAAGCTTGGTAGATTACATGCCAAGGGAGCCTCCCCACATTCATTCCCCCAACCTATTTGGCCAAGAAACCAAACAATATTCCTAAACTACAATATTACTGTGCCAAATGTTTGCTGTTGGTCGGTTTGCAATATTTAGATTAAAATCAGCTTCAACAGGGTGCTCAGAGTTTTCATAACTTAGTGCCAATTTAGGGAGTCAGGATATGACTACAGGGCCACGCAGAAAAAGTGCATTTGCAAGTTGTCCACAGGAATAGCTAACTTTATCTAATAGCACTACCACTGATGGCAGAGTTGCCATTATCACATGTAGTCATTTCTAACTGAACAGATGTTGGTTACGGAGACTCAGTTTGATGCAGTAGCCAAGAAGTCTATAAAATGTAAACTTTTGGAAATTGAAAGTATTGAAATGAACGTCAGAAGATTAAAATATTATACATCCATTACATGTCAGGTTCAGGGGTCTTCACAAATTTATCTGAGGGCCGTCATTTCTCCGCAAGACGCACTTTGAGCAGCAATGAACTAACAGATGACAGAGATTAACACAAACTTTTTTATACAGGGCTGCAGGGTCAACTCAAGGCATTTACCATTTCTGTTATTATTGTGTTTTTTCACAAATGAATTGCCACATCCACAACCGCCCCTGAGGATCTAGGGACCCAACCCTTCAGGTTGTACGAAACACAGGCTAACAATAGCTGTGTTTCCATTAGAGACGAATCTAATTGTGAAGTGAAATTTTGAAATGTCGCATTAAAGAAAATGCAAATTAGGGACGCTTCCATCAACTGGTTTAGAGCGAAAAAACAAAGCTGCATAAACATACTTTGGTCAGAAGATGGCAGTGTAATGTATTGCTGTAGGCTAATCCATCAGTAAACAGTAGTAGAATAAGAGATTTAAAATAATTTTTAAAAAAGGAGGTTGCTAATCTGACAACTTTGGCCACCCATGAGAGAAAATATATATCTTCAGGAATTAGATTCAATTGGGCAACTTCTAATTGTTCTTTCATGTCAGAGCTGACACAGTTAATCAGTGATGCGAGTTAAATGTTCGCTACGTCAGAACTTGCAAAAAGTGTTTCCTCCTGTTTAGCGCATTAACTATTTTTTAACGCATTTTTGATATTTTTTATTTTTTATTTTTTATTTTTTTCCCATTTTTTTTATTTTTTTTATTTTTGTTTCCATCAAGCTTTTCTCATGAAAATCTTCTAAATGATTTTGTTGATGGAAACACGGCTAGTGACTTGGAGAAGCTACCTAGTGTGGGTTGTACTGATTAAATGACCATTTCTCTCTTATTTCTTCTCCCTTTATTCCCAGGTGGCTCAGGGAAGCACCGAACCAAAGAACCAAAGAAGAAAAACAAGCAGAGACTGCGGTTTCGGGCTCAGAACCAGCACAGCGACCACCTGGCCTCTGCACGCTCCAGCCAGTGAGGACCAAAACTGCGGACTTCCCATTGAACAAAGAACCAACGCAAAGCTGCTAGCTGCTGCTGCACCCATGATCTGACCAATGACTATCACGAACCCCGCCGCCTTCCCACCTCCCCCCCCCCCCGCCCACCAGGACATGACTCACAAGTCCGGTCACTACAAAAATATATGTCATACATGCTACGATATCAGTAACAACACACTAAACACATGCTTCACGCCTCTGCCTCCTGCTGCTTCTCCCCCCCGCTGCAGTGACCAGCCAGGTGACTCTGCTCTCTCAGCCCCACCCCTTGCCTTGTGGACCTTTACAGTTGACATTACTGAACTCATTTCCTGTCATTAACAATGTCATTAACCGTGCAGGGTGATGGAAGACGGAGGGGCAAACCAGAGACTGTGGAGGCGGGAGAGGAGGATAGGAGAGGTAGTGAGGGAGTTGGCAAGCTAAACTGCTCGTGGAAGGGGTGGGGGTGGGGGGTTGGACCAGGGAGGATGAAAAAAAAGAGGGAGGACGAAGATACAAAAGAGATTCGGCTGAAGCAAACGATGCTGATGGACAAGAAAATGGCATCTTGAACTGAAAGTGACTGTTTTTTGTTCCTATATTTATGTCAAACTACCCTCACCTTCCCCTCTAAACGGAGACGGAGCGTTCCCATGTGTGGCCTTTATGTTATGTACATTTTTGAGAGTAATATTAAAGAAATTACCATGCATAGTTGCAAAGTATTTTATTCTCAGCACAAACTGTTTACGTTCAGACCGCTTTATGCTCTAACTGTATAGTGTGGATAAAAAAAAAGAAATTTAGTTGTTCGACTAGCATGGCAACAGACTCATGTGTACATAGTTTATCTAATTATGAAAGCTTATTACTGTATTTTCAGTATTGACTCGTTCACCGTTCTAAATGTTTTAGAGATAAAAAGGTTGTAATACCAAGCTACAGATTAAAATGATTAAAAACAAATAAGCATAGCCGCCACATAGCTATTTCATTTATATGGTATATATTTGATTTATTTATTAATTCTATTTTGTACTTTTTTTGTTCAGTGAGAACTTTTTGCCTCATACTGTTACTCTTATATGCTGAAATATTCTTTGAGTTCCTTATAACAGTGCATATCTTTAACACGTGGAAAAGGTTTTTGTCTAATGTCACGCAAAGTGTTGTATTACATTCATTTGACCTCATCTACTGATTTCAATGTTTTAAAGAAGAAAAAAAGATAAAACTATGCTTTGACATATTCTAGGTTTAATGATTAGGATCCAGCAAATGTATGGTCATAGGACTGCATATGTGTACATTGTGTTTTATTAAAATACATTTCATGTGACTGTATGATGAAGCTTTTCATTATTGTCTATGGCTATAATATATGAGGCTAAACTCTGAAACTGCCGTTTCCTTGTCTCACTTCAGTGTACAATTATGTGATTTCAAAAACATTTGTGAAATCCATCATGTGGCACTGCATGACACAAGTGCTACCTCCAGCCAAAGGATTGGATATGGTCGATTGGGCCTTAACAGCATGACGGCACTGTTAAGGGTTTGTAATTCACTATGACGTATCCTCATGAATGGTACAAAACCAGTGCATGTCGTTGGTTAACATCATACCGTAATGCCCTAACAACATGTATTTGGCTGTGGCACATGCCTTTCATCACGCACACACATTTGATCACCTCTTTATGTGATGCATGTCGCACTTATTCACTTTTGTGGTCCCCAAAAGGATCCAATAAACATAAAGCAAGTCTCCTCCAGGCTAAATCTGCCTGATACATGTGCAAAGAGAAAATGTTTTAATGCAAGTCACGGCTAATTTAACCTGAGATCCACACTGTATAATCAGTGTCCCAAAAGAGGAAAAAAGCTGAATCTGCCGGACAGCTTATGAATGCACAGTAGCAGATGAATCACACTGTGTCACATATATATCATCCTGGGAGACACAGACCACAGTCTTCCTGCTCTGGTTAACCCCCCTGAAATCACACGATATTTCCATGGGGAAGCTGTCAGTGTTGAAATACCCCTCTCTTTATATGCTCCATGTCCATCTCAAGGCCTAATACAGAGCAGCTTTAAGTGCCTGAACATCTTTCACAGGTGTTCAAAGTGGCACGGCATATTTTACACAGGACGCCTTTTATTTTCACAGTTTAACACTCGTGCAGAGTGACTTTTCCACTATGGAGCCCCAAAACCAGTGGTGAAATGTAATTAACTAAATTTACTTAAGTACTGTAATTTAGTAAAATTTTGAGGTACTTTCCATTTATGTAGCGTTATACTTCTACTTCACTACATTTTAGAGGCACATATTGTACTTTTTACTCCTCTACATTTAGCTTCCGGTGTGGAATCTATCTCTAGGATTGGTTCACAGGAGATCGAGCATCACCATGGTACATCGATAAGAATGTAGGAGGGACAACTGATGTTTCCATTTAAGCCATTTGTTGTCACTATGCACACATTTAGAGCAATAGGAGGTGATGAGGCTTGACGGTTATGGTTTTCTATAAATGATAAACAGAAAAACACAAGAATTACAATACAGTTAACTAATGTATAACATCACACTTAATTAGGTACCTAACAAACAAACCAATTATTAATAATTAGTACTCTAACCAAGGGGGTGAGGGGTAGGCCTACCACTGGTGAAATTATAGAGTACTACATAACAAAGAAACATCCATTTAACAATTACATAACATAAGACATTCAACATTCTAAAGTAGGTTATAAGGATTCTTGCATTTCCTTAAGAGCTACAATTAACAAATCATGTGCACTGCGCACTTACACACAACATTATGTCTGTAGTCTCAAGGCAAACCAAACAAGATGTCGATGTGTGTGTGTGTGTGTGTGTGTGTGTGTGTGTGTGTGTGTGTGTGTGTAGTAATGTCAGCAGTAACTGATCTAACTAGATAACCTGTATTGTTTTAAATTATGTATTGAATTGTGTTTGTCAGTTAGTCCCTCCTATACTTACCTGACCAGGTGTATAGGTTCCAATAAGGTGAGGCTGAAAGGTATAAGTGGCTCCAGTCTCTATGAGGGGCGAGGCTAGGAAGTGGCAGCTTGCTTTGAGGTTGCAATTTTCTTTTGTTTGATTTTATTTTGCCTCAGTTTACTTTAGTTTGATGGTGAATCCTGGGTTTCATATTGTGCTTTTTGTTTGAGTAAGTTTTCTTTTGTAAATAAATAACACATTTTTGCATTCATCCTTTTTCCTGTCTGGCTTTTTAAAGATCCCTATGTAAAAGTTTTCGGTGCGCCACCACTTCATCATTTGAATGAGGTGACGCATCACCCATAGTGCTTATAACAATATAGATATGTGTTGCTCATTCATTATCCTTAACCGCTTATAAGCACTCGGGTCACTGGGGGCTGGAGCTGATCCCAGCTGACATTGGGCGAGAGGTGGGATACACCCTGGACAGGTCGCCAGACTATCACAGGTCTGACACATAGAGACAGACAATCACGCTCTCATTCACACCTACGGGCAGTTTAAAGTCACCAATTAAACCTAAGCTGCATGTTTTTGGACTTTTGTGAGAACCCACAACCCACTCAAACTGGCGACCCTCTTGCTGCAAGGCGAGAGTGCTAACCACTGCACCACCATGTAGCCCCTGTATGGTCAGAAACTCAATATTTGTGATTGGTTGTTTTGCTGCGAGACAAGAGTCCCTGCCCATCGGTTCTAGCACCAACCACAACTGAGGAAATAGAAATAATAAGATAAGCTAACAGAAAATCAACAGAAAAGTAAAGTTGATTAAGTTTTATTTTATTTGATTAATTTATTGGTGGTAAAGGGGAAAAAAGTTATATTCTTAACCTTTGACCACAAATATTTAGTTATATTACTCTCTAAATACTATAAAAATGCCATTCCTTACAAATAATCCTTAACATCACATTGGTCTTCATTCTCATAAAATTGCATTATCTTTCGGTCAATATACAGCCCAAGTGGCAACAGTTGCCACTCGGGCCCACCAGTGAATGAGGCAAAGCAAAAATAACTGTTGCAGGGAAAGGAATAAGGCGTAGATGTTGTGAGTTGTTTTTAAAGACATCTGCTGCTGGTTACAAGTTAATGAACGATTCACAGATGTCATCCCCTGGGCCAGACTATCACTGCTCCAGACTGAGGGATTAAACCTAAAGGCTTACGGAGAGGAACTGCACTGAAGTGGATTCATTAAGCACAAGACCACCACTACAGCACACATTTCGGTGTCTGCAATGGAAAAAAGGGAATACAAAGAGAATCGCATCACACATTTTGCAGAAAGTGGTCTTTTTCTTTCCCTCACCTTTCCCCTTTGTTATCGATCCAGCTGTTTATTTCTACTGCTGTGAGAACCAGGACACTGATGGCATTCTCTGTGTTGTTAAGAGGGTTAGCATTCATCCACACATCAGAAGGAATGGTCCTCTCTGTGTAAACCACTTCTGTAAACTATATGTGTGCACACATGCCTCTGTCTGTGTGTGTGTTTTAATGTTTGTGCTGAATGTGGTTAGGTGGCTGAGACTGAAGCTCCCTTTTAATCTGACAGAGAGCATTTTCATTAGTTCTGTTGGGTCCTATTATTAAAGCACGCTTCAAAGGCACAACAAGTGAAACCACTGACAGGAAATGACCCAGTGGGCTCTGCACTGTATAGATCAGTGATAGCAATATGTGGTTTTAAAGCAGGTTGTTACGGAACGTACAGTAAATGCATCTATTGTACACACTGTACGTACCTCACAGGGACCTCTGCTCTACATTCACATACTGTAGCTTACTGTGAGTGTGCAGTTGTGGCACATGTGACACATTCGTTCCAATGCAGATGGCAGAAATGGAAGTTATGACATTGGTGGGGCAAATGAGATTGCCCGGGATAATAAATGTTGTAATAATTTGCAGTTTTTAATAACTGTATAATGAGCCATCGCTTGCCCTTAGAGTTGAGGGAAATCTGGAATCATTAATCTTAATATGGGTTAGCCTTGGTGTTTGGCAGGGGCCGAAACAGCACAGAGTAGGAACATAGTGGTGTCAAAGGACAAGCAGATCTTAATATTTTTGAACAAGTTTGCCATATGTTAGCCATCATGGTGTGTACAAGCCCGCTAAATGGTGGCATTAATGGGTGACTTTTATTACTAAACTTGCTCCTAATTGCAAAAATGCAATCCAAAGTCAACTCTCAGAGCGGATTCTGGCTTCATTGGGAGTTGCTAGGTAACAAGTTAATCCCAAAAATAAATATGTTCTTCAATAAAAGCTAATTGTGTGTGACAGTTATTTGCTTTTCTGCAGAGACGTTTGAAAAGGGAAACTGTAAAAAAATATCCTGAGCCGAGCTGGAAGTACACGACGATCACAGTCATTCAGCTCCTCCACATCTGCCTCACCTGCTAGACAGGAAGTGGAGATTAATGTTCTTAATGCTCACCTTGCACATTGATATCACCATGCTGTGCTTGATTTGACAAATGGGGGATTATTTATGAGTCGCTTTCTGTGGTAGTGTTTCTGCGGTTAGGCCTCATAACAGCAGGTGCAGCGGGGACACAGGATTTTTTTATCACCATCTATTACATGGAACAGACTATATAATAAGGACCTATAACGATCCGGTGCGCTGTTTCCTATGGGTGCTGTAAGTATTTCTTTGGCTTATTTTAACCCCATGCTTCTTTTACATTGGGATCCAAACACAACACAAAGCCATTGTCCCTGTTCATTTGAGGGGTATATAGGCAGAGCAGCTCTGTCTTTGCTCTCAGGATGTGATACGCAAGAGCTTTATGACCTGAACTGAATCATACTGCGCACCTTAAACACATTACGGACTGGGCAAATATATTTCCCCTTACTGGTGCTCTGAGAGCCATGGGCACAACCATTATATTGGGCTCAAGAGCCAGCTGGTGAGGACAAATCCACAAGGATTCCTATTTTCCCCCTTCTGACTCTCTGGCAGCCTCACTCCATTCATTCAATTTTTATATGTGCCTAGTAGCCGTGTTACTACCGGTTTCAAGGGAGAATTAATCGAAAACAGGTCTTATTAAAGTATATTAAGACCAGTTGAATTGGATATAATGTGCTCAGTAAGGGCCCAGAAGGGTTGTATCCGAGCCATAGCTGACACTTGTGGCTTCTCGGAGCGGGGCTGTGTTATTCTGTAGTGGCACTGCACTGGTTCCAGGGGGGCTATTCACTTGAGCCAAATGTTGCATTGTGGGTAAGCAGATTTAAAGTGAGCACAGCAGGGGGTAAAGGAGGGTCTCATTGTCCAGGAATGTTTATCTTCCCCCCCGCCTTCATTCAAGGCCGGATTATGCAGCGCCATGGTTCCGAAGCAACCTTTGCCTCCACTTGGAGGGTCTGTGGAGGAAATATTCATTCATACATATACACACGTACAAACGGGCATTATCCGCTTTACAAGAAGTCAGGTTGATTGCTCCCCCAAGGCACAGCGAGTAGGTGGAAATGGAGTGGCTGTGGCAGGGTGTTGTACAGCGGTGGACTCGGGCTGTCTGAGCGGCAGGGCAAAAATAAATTAAAAGGGCACTAGCTGTATGCAGTAGGGCACCAGGTTGCAGAAAGCGTTTTTAGCATGTATCAGCCTATATGGCACTGGCATTAGTGTCCCTAGATTCTTGGATAGACCTCAGAGGGCACTTCATCATGTTTTGTCAACTACCAGGGCACCATAGAGATCACTTTATCATGCTTTCTCTACTAGAGGGCAACCTAGAAGGCACTTTTCTCCATTCAAATTAACCCTAGAGAGCACTTTATCATGTTTTCTTCATTAATTGGCACCCTAGAAGACATTTCATCGTCACACATTTTCTTGGATGGACCCTATAAGGCACTTTTTTATGTTTTCTCCATTTACACATCACATTCAATACATTTTGTCGACTAAAAGGGCACCATAGAGAGCACTTTATCATGATTACTCTACTAGAAGGACATCTTTGAGGCCACTAAATCACATATTCTCCATTTAGGGGCACCATAGGGGGCACCTTATCATTTTTTTCCATATACGTCAGAGGGCACTTCATCATGTTTTCTCTACTAGGTCACCCTTGAAGGCATCATATCATGTTTTTTCCATTTACTGGCAGCCTAGAGGGTACTTCATCATGTTTTATGTGCCATGAAGGCATCCAAGAGGGCACTTTTGCAATGGTCTTATCAAACTTGGGGGTACCAAGGGGCTCAGTTGCCCTCCCAGTAGAGTTGTACTTCAGTTTCATTTGCTGGGCTGGGCTCTCTGGAAAGGCTGGAGCCAATGATGCTCCCAGTGTGTGCAACACAGTCATCATCCCCAGCACAACACATTTTATTGGGCAGTGTGTGGGTTGTAGAAACGTGTTTAATCAACTCAGCCGTAGGGGAGGTCTTGACCTCATGTCAGTGGTTCCCAGCCTTGATTTTGTGTGTGTGTTGGGGTGTGTGTGTGTGTGTGTGTGTGTGTGTGTGTGTGAATGGCTCCCAGCCTTTTGCTGTGGAGTGTGACCTGCGGTGAAGCCTCTGGTTCACACTGTGCTCTCTGCTGTTGCTGGTTTAAGTGATTAACTGTAGAAAGTGATGACTAATCTGTCGGTTTGAGAGTCTGAAACAATTGCAGTCAAATGAGATATTACAGGCAATATTGTATGTAATGTGGCCCTCTGGATCCAATCAAGATGAACATTCATAGAAAGCAATCCCAGAGTTCTACTCCACAATATTAGATATTTATTTTAAAAACAAGTATTACTCACAATTCATCATCACACATGTTTTGTATTTTTCCAACCACTGAGTAAAGCTAACTAATATGCTTTGCAAGAAAATATCATAAAATCATCTCATTTTGTGCAGATTTTTTTATTCCATTATTCATTTTTACCCATGCTAGCAGCATGGGTCTAGGGATAACCATGTCAAAGCAATATCTAAACAGATGGATTAATATAGGATTCTTTACTGACATTCATGTTCCCATTTGACATGTACTAATGAGGTTGTCCTCTTGTGCCAGTGTGTAATTGACATTTGTGGTTTTGAGTGAACTTTCTTGACAACTATTGGATGGATTTACACGAAATGTGGTACAGACACACATGTTCCCCTCAGAATGAAGGAAGGGGGATGCAACGCAACCTCAAGCAAGGCACTGCATTGACCAACCACATATGCACACGCACATTCCTCAATTTGTGACATGAACGCTGTTTCTGTAGTTTACCTCGTGCTTGTAGCAGCAAAATTTAGTTCCAGCTGTGATAACTTACTAGAGTTGTGGAATCCTGTTTTGCATCGTTTTGGCCTCTGGTACGTCTTTAAAGCCATTACTCTCTCGCTCCAATTGGACTTGCCTGTATTTTATCCCCCCCAGTACCTTAAAGTGCTCCTATAATTAACATTTTAGGATACATTATTGTATTTTTCACAATGTCGGCCATTGTCAGTTACAAGGTAACAAGCTAAAAGATGCTAACTACACTTGACACATCTGCTCCTCATCTGAATCTGTTAGCTCGAACATGTATGGCTGAATCTCTTTTATTTCTTCTAACAGAGAAGATTTAACAGACACAAAACCCAGACCCTTTTTATAATGGCAAACCATGTTTAATGAAATATTAATTATAGTTTTTGGTGAACATGCTAATAACTATATCTGCTAAACATCAGCATGATAGAATTGCTAGTATCTTGACATTAGTATTAGCTCAAAGCAATGCTGTCCTTATGGAGCCATGAGCGCAGCTGTCGAGTTCTAGTCTTTTTTTAGTAATAAAACAGCAAATAAAGTAGATTAATGTGTTCAACTAACAAATCTTGTGGCTGCTCTATCTCAAGGAACGGAAATAGCAGCTTCCAGTTTTGTGCGTCTCGACAACAGTAACATCCTGTGAATTATTCAGCTTCCCACCCAAAGACTTTGTACACTTTAAGCTTGAAGATTTATAGAGCAAGAATACTGTAGTTCACTGATGAACAGGCCCCCTAATTGCAGCCTGCCTGCCTGCATTGTGTTTTGTGCGTGTGTATGTGGGTATGAGTCAGATAAAATAAACCACATGGTTTGTGTCCTTCTGTGTGTGTGTGTGTGTGTGTGTGTGTGTGTGTGTGAGGAAGCTGAACAGAACCCTCTGCTCTCATTTACTATCTCCTTGTGTGGTTTGGCAGCAGCTCTGTTGGTATGGGGGCGTGTAACGGGCATCCGTCTGGGCGTGAGGCAGGCCTGGCATGCCGCTTAGCCCCCTGCAAGGCTGCATGAGGGTGGGATCAGAGCAGGAGTCCGCCAGGCTCCAGACTGGTAGTCTGTGCATGTTTGACTGTGAACAAATGTGTGTTCTTCGGAGTGTACATGCACTATGTGTGTGGGTAATTAAATCGTAATTACATAGGTTTAAATAGCAACCGCAGGTCTGCCATTGTTCTGCTTGTCACTTGCAATATGTTGACTTCTCTGTATGTTGTTTCACCATTCAAACTCTATCACAGTGTCTCTCTGAGTCTGTGTGTTCCCTAATCATTTCTCCGCTGAGTTAACACCAGACCATTTATTTGACCTTTGTGGTCATTATAATTGTGAGGTGCGATCCAGCCATGCTGAAAGGAACACAATAGCATGCATACCACCATGGCTCGATGCCATACCTCCCTTCACTGTTCTGGATAACAAGCAAAGCACAGCAGAGCTAAGCTGGGCCTGGTTAGCACTTGGACAGCAGACCACCCTTGCTAAATGGTGTTGCCTCAAGAAGTGCTATTTGTTAGAGGCCAGTGGAGGATGTTACGTCCTTAACACCCCAATATTTGGGCCTCTATGATGGCACATAGTGTTGGAGCTACAGCATATTATATTGTCAGTGCCAGATACAGATGCAGATACAGACAATTAGTTGAAGAGATCCAGATTTTTTATTGGTTGACGGACACAAATAATTAAAATTTTTTGGTTAAACAGATATAAATACAAATAATTTAGTTGGTTAAACAGATATAAATACCGATAATTTATTGGTTAAATAGATAAAAATACAGATAATTTAGTTGGTTGAACAGATATAAATACAGATCATTTATTGGTTAAACAGATAAAAATACAGATAATTTAGTTGGTTGAACAGATATAAATACAGATCATTTAGTTGGTTAAACAGATAAAAATACAGATAATTTAGTTGGTTGAACAGATACAGATACGTATACAGATACAGATACAGATACACATAATGGTGTATTTCCTCATCCCTAAAGATAATATACAAAAGCATCTGCAGGTACGGTATTCAATATAATGCTCAGTCACATCACTGAGCACACAGTCACTTCAACATGACCAAATGCAGTGACATCCGACATCTAATTAAGAAATAGGCTGGTACAAAAATCCTCATTTGCAGCACATTCCACAGACGCCAACGAAACAGCAGCCGCAGCAGAAACGACATTTAATCGGGCCAGTCTGGCGCTTCTCTCTGATGTCAAACGGCATCTGTAAGACAGAAAAGAGCACCATCATTTATCCTGTTCATCAAAAACACAACCAATATACATTTGGTCAAAATCAGGTTAAAATACCTCATTTTTTTCAATCAATCGAACATACCATCCATGTTTCCACTGATTCGTCTTCATACGAAACTAGACTGTCATTGCTCATTGTCTCCTCCAGCTCTGGCACCTGGTAACAAATTGTGAACAATTAGCAATTTAGCAATCTTAGCATTCTGACAAAACACAGATAATTGCAAATTATATTAGTCATGTTCTTACTTCAGTGACTGGGACAGCAGAACTCTCTTGGATACAAATAAATGTGAGCATGGCAACTGCTGCAACTGCAACACTGAATGTCTTCATCTTAGGAGGGTTTGACTGGTTTAAGTTGTTATTTGGTAAATTATTTTCAGCTCCGGGCTGTTCTCCTGTCTGATGGTTGAGTGTGTAAAACTTGCTGGTATTTATACTCACTTAAGCCACTGTTTATTTATCATTGGTAGCACTGGCTTGCCTCCAGTGGTGGGCTTGCATCACTGTGTGTGTGATCATGGGAATAGTTGTTGGAAATTCCAGAGGAATCGGACGTTCTGTAGCCATGGTTTTAATATTTTCGGGTTATGATTTTAATGTCTGGGTTAGGGCCCAGTGTCTGTGACCATATGAAACTGAACCATTATTTTCTACAAACAGAATACAATGTTGCTGCACATGTTCTAAAATATACAGTAATGAAGCAAAATGTATCCTGTGCTTATGTGTGGATTGTGCGAATATTTATAATATTTTATTTAATGTAATAATTCAATTTTTTTTTTTTGGTAGTATAAAAAGTAATCACTGTTCAGTTACACTGATAAAGTCAGGTGCGTTTTAATGTGTAGTAACTTCAGTCTTTCCAAATATCTTGCGCAATAACTAAAATCCCCTCTTTCATGTGACTTTCTCCCATATACTGATAACACTCCTGACCTCCTGAGTACAGAACCATGAAGACTCCACTCTGTTGGAATATACAACTTTTAGTTATTATGCTCTCCACTGTTGGAACAATCTGCCAGGAGAACTCACACATGCACCAACTGTAACTTTTTTTTAGAAAAGCTTGAATGCTTTTTAACTGAGATTGCCCCCTGTGATTAATTTGGGGTGAAATCGCACTTTTTTGCATTATGATTATTATTATCCCCTTATTTTCTCATTAGTTTATTTTAGTATATCTTAGTATTATTTTTTTTGTGTGTGTCGTTAGTTTGTTGTTTATTCCTTTTCTTGGAGATCCTCATTTGGGGAATACCAGTTTGCCTTGTATATATGTTTGTCTGTTTACCCTATGTTTTTTATTTACTTTAAAAAAAAAAATAAAAAAAAATGCAAGGTACAATATTGTAAAGAAAATGAAATGACTGATTATGTTTGTGAAAGGAAGAAGCCTTGCAATAAAGTATGTAAAAAATGATTATTATTATCATTTTATTTGTTTTATTTATCTTATCATTTTATTCTTTATTAAGCATTTTATATAAAACGTTTTATGCAGTTTTATTTCTCATACCTGCCTTTTTTAAATGTAATTATGTAGAGCACCTTGAGCTTCCTCTGAGTATAAAATGTGCTGTAATAATAAACTTGCCTTTCCTTACAGCAGACTACCTATGGTTTAAATACCTATTTTTAATATCAAAGGACAGCATCAGGTTCAGCATTTCTTTATACTACAATTTGAGCTCATTTATTATATCAAATAACGATAAAAATGTTTTGGTTTAGAAAAATCCTTTAATCATTACTTAATTGTTGTTGTTCTTTATGTAAGGTTTTTATTTGCAAACCCTGATAAAAGAACAGAGGTCGCTTGAATTGTCAGTTTAACTTAAGTCTTTCATAATTTAGTATCTTGAGTGAAAAGCATCATGTCTGACTTCACTGACTCTTTACTGAAAACCAAGACATTTTCATAGTGACAAAGTTTATTGTGATAACATACTCCAGTATCAGATATTTAGCAAAATAAGTGCATGATACTGTCACATCACTGAGGACATGTACATCACCTACAGCAAGAAGAAATCTAGGAACATCCTCAGATTTTTACAACAACAAGTACTATTAAAAAATGAGGGAAAACATGTGAGAAATGATAATTTAGTTGTTGCTTATTTTAGTTTTGCCAGGTTCGAGGTTAAATTACCATTATTTTTTACAGACTGAACACGTTTTGGTAACGCTTTATAATAAGGTCCTTAATAAGCATTAATTAACAAGTAATAAGGCATTGTTGTCGCTTTAGATCCGGTAGTTGCAAAAAGCATAGGTAACTTATAGTTAACTTATAATAGATGAGCAATAAAGTATATTTTAATATCAATAAGCAAACAAAATAAGATTAATAAAGGCATGGCAAAGACATAATGGGTGGGTCATGGGTGTTTGTAATGCCATTATTAACACTTATATAAGCTTATAAACACACAACAATGTTAATAAGCATCTTGTAAGGACTTACAAGGGCCTTATTACTTGTTAATTAATGGTTATTACAAGGACCTTAATATAAAGCGTTACCCACGTTTTCATAAAGTAAGAAGTTGCTGTACATGTTAAGAAAAAATGCACTCTGTGCCCTTAAATTCATTTTAAGTTTTAAAAATACGTTATATACATTTCCTATTGAGCATGACTGCAATAGTAATCCTGATGTTTGGCATTTGTTACTAATTGTTTAAAGTCATATGTAATACCTTCTAACAATTCTGACATTAATGAAGTAATATTATAATAATAATTTGCAACAAAAACGCCCAAGTAACTAATACAATTGTCATCCTTTTTTAAGATTGCACAACCACAAATACAAAAGAATGGACATTGTCTAAAATATAAATTAAACAATGACCATTTGCTAATAGTTTGTTAGATATATTCAACGGAAAATTGTACAAAGACAGTATATCATATGTTTATTTACCTCTTGCACAGTGTCCAAACTTTTTTGGAATCAGGTTTGTCATTTTTTAGAAAATGTGGAAGACTTCTGTGTTCATGAATACTTTTAAATTTAGATTGCACTCTGTCTTTAATTTGGGGTGAAACTGCACTTTTCTTTTGCAATAATATTATTGTTATTACGATATTTGTTTTATTGATTTTATTATTTTATTCTTTATCAAACTTTTTATATAAAACGTTTTATGCAGTTTTATTTCTCATACATGCCTTTTTTACTTTATTATGTAGAGCACCTTGAGCTTCTTCTGTGTAAGAATTGTGCTGTATTAATAAACTTGCCTTTCCTTACAGCAGACTACCTATGGTTTAAATATCTATTTTTCAGTATGTCACAGGACAGCATCACCTTCAGCAGTTCTTTAAACTGCTATTTGAGCTCTTTTATTATATCAAATTATGATAATGTTTTGGTTTAGAAAATCCCTTAATCGTTACTTATTTCTTTTTGTTCTTTATGTAAGATTTTTATATGCAAAAGTATCTTAATTCAAACGCATCATGTCTGACTTCACTTATTTACTGAAAACCCTTTTATTGGTAATTCAACACTTTAAGAAATTTTCAAATAGTGACATTAAAGTTTATTGTGATAACTATCAGATATTTAGCAAAATAAATGCATGATGCAGTCACATCACTGAGGACATGTACAACCACAAGTACAATTAAGAGTGAGTGAAAAAAGGGTAATAAATTATAATTTCGTTGTTGTTGTGGAAATCTCATCTTCTCGCAGGAATCTTCAGAAATCACAGCGGACACCGCACATGACCCCGTCTCGAGTCGGGTAGCAGTAAGGTGTGCATTTCATGCCTCTGCTGCGTTTCTGCCTGAAGTTCAACGGCATCTGTGTGAAAGACAAGAGACATTAGTGAAGTGTTCACCTCCAACATCATTTAGTTTCTTCTCTCTCGTTCTCTTTAACAACATTAATTGGTTCATGGTATTTAATTTAATTTATTCAGTTAACTGAACGTACCTTCCATTCTTCTGTCATCTCTTCTTGTTCAGCAGCTGGATTGTCGTTGCTCATCAGCTCCTCTGGCTCTTGTACCTGTTGATGAATTTTGCACGTTAAGAACGTCATCTTAGCATTTTTTAACACTTACAGCTACAAAGAAAATAAAATGAGTAAAGTCATGTTCTTACCCCAGTGATTGGGACAGCAGAGCTCTCCTGAACACAAATGAAGGCGAGCATGACGGCCACTGCAACTGCAACACTGAATGTCTTCATCTTAGGAGAGGACAGCTGGTTTAGTTGTTCAGCAGATAGAAACTAGATGTTTTCTGATCTTCTGGTGACTCTTGTCAGGTCTTTGAGTTCTGTCTGTCTGATGGTTGAGTGTGTAAAAAGCACTATTTATACTCAGACTTGCTTCCATGAATGAACTTTGCATCATGACTGACTGGGAATGGCATTGGGAATTTTTCTTCTTTCGACATTGGGCCATATTGTTTGTTCCACAACAGCTAATAAACCATGAACTTTTGAATGCAGTAATATTATATATAATGTTCTTGTCTGTGGTAGAAAAAGCACTGGATTTCGAAAGACTGTTAGACTGCACAGTACCAGATATTGCAAGGGTGACTGAGCCATATTTCTTCGACCTATGAGAAAAGTCCTCCACAAGAAGGGAACCCATATTGAATATCTTTTGCTCAGAGTAACTGATGGTTTCAATTAGTGACACTCAAAGAAAATTGTCAAATATTGCAGTTTTTGCATAATACACTGGAACCTGCAGGTCAAAAAAATGAATTCATGACCCATATTTGAAAGATCTCATTTGATCAAATATCTATTGCAATAACCAAAATCCCCTGTTTACTCTATCTGTTGGAGTGGCCCACATTTAGTCAAATATGACCTTGTCTAACCTTTCTAACAAAATAAAAGTATGAACTGTGTAATCAGGAGAGTATAATAACATTACCAATAGTTATTTTCAGGTGTTATTTTATGACAGTTTGATCCATGTTTAATGAAGAAAATCTAATAATATTTTGTGACTAATTGATGGGGAGAGAATTTAAGTGTAATTTTAATAAAAATGATACCTCATACTTTGTCAACAGAAGAGCAGAGAGACAGATGAGACAACAAGTAAAGCATGAGGATGTTTCAGCCTGTGGAAGAAGGTAGAAGTTAGACAATCAGGCATGTAATCAGAGGGTCTAAGGTTCAAATCCCAGGACTGACGGGTCACGGTCTGAGGGCTGCAAGTCACCTAACCCAGATATTCTGTTTAGTGTGTTTACTGTGTGCACTCAGATCATTGATTACATATGAATTACAGCATTACCAAATCAATTATTAACATCAGTGTAAAACACCAGGTTGCGAATGATAAATCAATAGTGGTGGACATGACATAACAAAAAGGAAACATTTCATGATCACTATCTGCAACAACTAAATTTCCCTTTCAACCCTGTCATTCACTGAGAAATCTGGCCCCGTTTGCTGGCTTATGTGACCACAACAGCAGCATTTACAAACATCATGTTTGGCTCCCCATCTGATGGAATTCAAGATTTTTCTTAAAAAAGAGGAAGATTACCTCATCCTTAAACCAACAGTTGAATTAGCATGTCATGTTAAATACAGTTATTGCTTGCCAACTGAGCATTAACAGCAGGTCCTCGTTGGTCCTTGTTGTCATCTTTTTTTATTTTATTTTGTCATGCATGGCAACTATTTGTCATGAAGCAATGTTAGCATCAACAAACAGCACCATATTTTGAAACATGAAAGGCGAACACCCCTAGATTACTAAAATATCTTAAAGTTAGTATTTTCAGTAAAATCAAAACCATTCATAATATTTAAATGCACAGCTTATACAATACAGTGTCATTAGTATGGCTAAAATGTCTTATCTATGTAATATTATCTGAGTTTACAGTTTACAAAAATCCATGGTCCCTTTACAAGCTCAGTATTTCTGTATTATCTATATGTGACCGGGGCAACTATAAGCCCCTGACACTGGATATGACAACGCCACCCTGGGAGTTTCACCCAGAAATACACATTTACTATCTAGGTTCTTAATAAAAAAGGAGGAGCAGAGACGTGCGTTTCCAGGTATAGACAAATTGATGAGATTTTATTTAAATATAAAATAATGCACACAATACTTAAAAATGCGCAACAGTGACAGGCTAAAATGGCTACCAGTACAAGGGAGGGGGTGTCAGGGAAGTCTGCAGGAGGGAGTGAGTGAGGGGAAGGGGGAACCACCACCAGGCCGGGATAAAGGGAAGTCAAACGCACTGCAACACAAAAGACACGCAATAAGTTTCACACAAAATCAAAATAATCATGCAAAATGCCGTAAATTATACATGCAAAACACAGGCAGGGGAGAAGCAGACAAAAAGGAAGACCTCCACCATGTGACTCACCACCTACAGAAATATGGCAGCCCACCTGTACTGGCACCAACAACTACATAAAAATCACTCACAGGTAGTATAATAAAGCAAAATAACCCCAAAAATATACAAAGTAAATTAAATAGGGACAAAAACAGCAGTAGGTCAGAGCTCCTCCTTGGCAATTGTCTTACAGCAATTAGGTCATGCAGCAATCACCATCATCATCTCATTCCCATCATCTCATTTCTTACATTCTGCATGTGATCTGGAATACAAATGCACTATGTGCTACACAGCACAAGGAGGGGAGGAGAGCAGCCACTGCGTCCACATATAGCTCTGATCCTTCCTGCAACAATCGGGACAATATTGCTCCACCAGGACGGTCAGGTAGAGAGAGCAAGGCCAGCCTGCTGCAGGCTGTTTGCAGCTACATTTAAAGGGACTGTGGTGATTAGCACTCACCTGCTATCAGTTGGGCTGATTAAGGGGTGTGGCTGCACTGGCAGGGAGAGGGGCAGAGGAAGGGGAGAGCCCTACTCATCACATGTAACATACATGCTTATAGCAGGAGACGCATCTGATACACCATTAAAAGAAAAGTTCACGCTTTCAATGGACACCAAAAGACAAAACATATCTAATGCGATAAATAAATGTTTTTCCTCTTATTTTTCATAGTTATTGTCAAAAGAACATGTTCACACATTGTATATTGGTTAAATGAAAGTTTATTGTGAAAAGACACAGTAGTATAGTATGTAAGTACAGTGTGTGAATGATGCAGTTACATCACTAACAAATATTAAATAACACCATGACCAAATCCAGTAACATCCTCAGATATTTACAACCACAAGTACAATTGAAAGAGGTAAAATTGCTTTTGTAGAAATTTGCATCACTCATAATTTAGTTGTTCTTGTGGAAATCTCATCTTCTCGCAGGAATCTTCAGAAATCACAGCGGACACCGCACATGACCCCGTCTCGAGTCGGGTAGCAGTAAGGTGTGCATTTCATGCCTCTGCTGCGTTTCTGCCTGAAGTTCAACGGCATCTGTGTGAAAGACAAGAGACATTAGTGAAGTGTTCACCTCCAACATTATCTATTTGTTCTCTCTTCTTCTCTGGTGACAACATCAACTGGCTCATGGTATTTAACTTCATTTGTTCAGTTAACTGAACGTACCTTCCATTCTTCTGTCATCTCTTCTTGTTCAGCAGCTGGATTGTCGTTGCTCATCAGCTCCTCTGGCTCTTGTACCTGTTGATGAATTTTGCACGTTAAGAACGTCATCTTAGCATTTTTTAACACTTACAGCTACAAAGAAAATAAAATGAGTAAAGTCATGTTCTTACCCCAGTGATTGGGACAGCAGAGCTCTCCTGAACACAAATGAAGGCGAGCATGACGGCCACTGCAACTGCAACACTGAATGTCTTCATCTTAGGAGAGGACAGCTGGTTTAGTTGTTCAGCAGATAGAAACTAGATGTTTTCTGATCTTCTGGTGACTCTTGTCAGGTCTTTGAGTCCTGTCTGTCTGATGGTTGAGTGTGTAAAAAGCACTGTTATTTATACTCAGACTTGCTTCCATGAATGAACTTTGCATCATGACTGACTGGGAATTTTTCTTCTTTCGACATTGGGCCATATTGTTTGTTCCACAACAGCAACTAAACCATGAACTTTTGAATCCATTATATTTGATATAATGTTCTTGTCTGTGGTAGAAAAAGCACTGTATTTCGAAAGACTGCACAGGTCCTGATATTGACTGAGTTGTATTTCCTCGACCTATGAGAAAAGTCAAGAAGAGAACCCATGTTGAATATCTTTTGCTCAGTGTAAATGACGGTTTTAAACTTTAAATTAAACTGTGACATTAAATTAGATACTTGTGGATGCAAGGACATGGTGCCAATGATGATATGTCACAGTCATACCTTTACCTTTGCAGAATGTGCTCCCCCTGACTGTGGCTCTTTCCTTTTCCACCAAGTTGACTTATTTTTTTACCCACAACACGTCCCTTAACAACCGAACGTGCTAACCAATTGCATCACAGAGACAAGTCTGACATACAGCTGCATTTGCCATTGAATTCTGTTTGTCGCGCTTAAAATATGTATTAATTTTATGATAAGTGGAGTTCCCTAACATCCCCTGGGGTAGCTGAATATGCTAGGCAGTTTTAATTACTAACACTCAAATAACATCATTGTTAACTATTTCAGTTATTGCATAATACACAGGACCCTGCAGTTCATAAAATAATTCATGACCAATATTTGAAAGATCTCATTTGATCAAATATCTGTTGCAATAACCAAAATCCCCTGTTTGCTCTATCTGGTGGAATGGCCCACATTAAATTATTATCAAATATTATATTATCTGCCCTTTCTAACAAAAGAAAAAATGGTGTAATTATGTGAATGATAACATGACCAATAATTATTTTCAGGTGTAATTTCATGACAGTTTGATCCATGTTTAATGAAGAAAATGTAAATGGTGTTTTGTTTTGTGACTATAATGTATTGGGAGAGCATTTAAGTGTATTTATAATAACATGATACCTAATACTTTGTCAACAGAAGAGCCAAGAGAGACAAACGAGACAAGTAAAGCATGAGGATGTTTCAGCCTGTGGAAGAAGGTCAAATCTGGGAACCAGAGGGTCTAAGGTTCAAATCCCAGGACTGACGGGTCACGGTCTGAGGGCTGCAAGTCACCTAACCCAGATATTCTGTTTAGTGTGTTTACTGTGTGCACTCAGATCATTGAGTACATATGAATTACAGCATTACCAAATCAATTATTAACGTCAGTGTAAAACACAAGGTTGCCAATGATAAATCAATAGTGGTGGACATGACATAACAAAAAGGAAACACTTCCTGATCACTACCTGCAACAACTAAAATCTCCCTTTTAACCCTGTCATTCACTGAAAACCCTTCTGGTCCCGTGTGCTGGCTCATGTGACCACAACAGCAGCATTTACAAACATCATGTTTGGCTCCACATCTGATGGAATTTGAAATTTTTCTTAATAAAGGGGAGCATAACCTCATCTTAAACCAAGAGTAGAATCAGCATGTCATGTTAAACAAAGTTATTTGCCAACTGAGCATTAACAGCAGGTCCCCTTGTTGTAATCTTGTTTCTTTTATTTTGTCATGCATGGAACTTATTTGTCATGAAGCAATGTTAGCATCAACAAACAGCACCATATTTTGAAATATGAAAGGTGAACACCCCTAGATTACCAAAAATATTTAAGTTAGTATTTTCAGTAAAATCAAAACCATTCATAATATTTAAATGCAGAGCTTATAAAATACAGTGTCATTAGTATGGCTAAAATGTCCCCCCCTACACACACACACACACCATCCCACCCCTCCTTGTATTCCAAACTAGGAAAATATGATCAGATGGGAATCCGATCAGAAAGCATCTCACAATGTTGTGCTGTTGAAAGTTATTTTTTAATTTATTATTATCTAGGTAATATTATCTGAGTTTACAGTTTACAAAAACCCATGGTCCCTTTAAAAGCTCATGTATCATCTATAACTTACATGCTTATAGCAGGAGACGCCTCTGATACACCATTAAAAGAAAAGTTCACGCTTTCAATAGACACCAAAAAACAAAACATATCTAATGCGATGATTAAATGTTTTTCCTCTTTATTTTTCATAGTTATTGTCAAAAGAACATGTTCACACATTGTATATTAGTTAAATGAAAGTTTATTGTGAAAAGACACAGTATAGTGTGTTTGTACAGTGTGTGAATGATGCAGTTACATCACTGAGCAAATATTAAATAACACCATGACTAAATCCAGTAACATCCTCAGATATTTACAACCACAAGTACAATTGAAAGTGGTAAAATTGCTTTTGTAGAAATTTGCATCACTCATAATTTAGTTGTTCTTGTGGAAATCTCATCTTCTCGCAGGAATCTTCAGAAATCACAGCGGACACCGCACATGACCCCGTCTCGAGTCGGGTAGCAGTAAGGTGTGCATTTCATGCCTCTGCTGCGTTTCTGCCTGAAGTTCAACGGCATCTGTGTGAAAGACAAGAGACATTAGTGAAGTGTTCACCTCCAACATCATTTAGTTTCTTCTCTCTCGTTCTCTTCAAACAACATTAATTGGTTCATGGTATTTAACTTCATTTATTCAGTTAACTGAACGTACCTTCCATTCTTCTGTCATCTCTTCCTGTTCAGCAGCTGGATTGTCGTTGCTCATCAGCTCCTCTGGCTCTTGTACCTGTTGATGAATTTTGCACGTTAAGAACGACATCTTAGCTTTTTTTTAACACTTACAGCTACAAAGAAAATAAAATGAGTAAAGTCATGTTCTTACCCTAGTGATTGGGACAGCAGAGCTCTCCTGAACACAAATGAAGGCGAGCATGACGGCCACTGCAACTGCAACACTGAATGTCTTCATCTTAGGAGAGGACAGCTGGTTTAGTTGTTCAGCAGATAGAAACTAGATGTTTTCTGATCTTCTGGTGACTCTTGTCAGGTCTTTGAGTTCTGTCTGTCTGATGGTTGAGTGTGTAAAAAGCACTGTTATTTATACTCAGACTTGCTTCCAGGAATGAACTTTGTATCATGACTGACTGGGAATGGGATTGGGAATTTTTCTTCTTTCGACATTGGGCCATATTGTTTATTCCACAACAGCAAAAAAACCCATGAACTTTTGAATCCATCATATTTGATATGATGTTCTTGTCTGTATGACGGTTTTAAACTTTCAATTAAACTGTGACATTAAATCAGATACTTGTGGATGCAAGGACATGGTGCCAATGATGATATGTCACAGTCATACCTTTACCTTTGCACAATGTGCTTCCCCTGACTGTGGCTCTTTCCTTTTCCATCAAGTTGACTTATTTTTTTACCCACAACACGTCCCTTAACAACCGAACGTGCTAACCAATTGCATCACAGAGACAAGTCTGACATACAGCTGCATTTGCCATTGAATTCTGTTTGTCGCGCTTAAAATATGTATTCATTTTATGATAAGTGGAGTTCCCTAACATCCCCTGGGGTAGCTGAATATGCTAGGCAGTTTTAATTACTAACACTCAAATAACATCATTGTTAACTATTTCAGTTATTGCATAATAAACAGGACCCTGCAGTTCATAAAATAATTCATGACCCATATTTGAAAGATCTCATTTGATCAAATATGTATTGCAATAACCAAAATCCCCTGTTTGCTCTATCTGGTGGAATGGCCGACATTAAATTATTATCAAATATTATATTATCTGCCCTTTCTAACAAAAGAAAAAAGGGTGTAATTATGTGAATAATAACATTACCAATAGATATTTTCAGGTGTCATTTCATGACAGTTTGATCCATGTTTAATGAAGAAAATGTAAATGGTGTTTTGTTTTGTGACTATAATGTATTGGGAGAGCATTTAAGTGTATTTATAATAACATGATACCTAATACTTTGTCAACAGAAGAGCCAAGAGAGACAAACGAGACAAGTAAAGCATGAGGATATTTCAGCCTGTGGAAGAAGGTCAAATCTGGGAACCAGAGGGTCTAAGGTTCAAATCCCAGGACTGACGGGTCACGGTCTGAGGGCTGCAAGTCACCTAACCCAGATATTCTGTTTAGTGTGTTTACTGTGTGCACTCAGATCATTGAGTACATATGAATTACAGCATTACCAAATCAATTATTAACGTCAGTGTAAAACACCAGGTTGCCAATGATAAATCAATAGTGGTGGACATGACATAACAAAAAGGAAACATTTCATGATCACTACCTGCAACAACTAAAATCTCCCTTTTAACCCTGTCATTCACTGAAAACCCTTCTGGTCCCGTGTGCTGGCTCATGTGACCACAACAGCAGCATTTACAAACATCATGTTTGGCTCCACATCTGATGGAATTTAAGATTTTCTTAATAAAGGGGAGCATTACCTCATCTTAAACCAAGAGTAGAATCAGCATGTCATGTTAAACAAAGTTATTTGTCAACTGAGCATTAACAGCAGGTCCCCTTGTTGTAATCTTGTTTCTTTTATTTTGTCATGCATGGAACTTATTTGTCATGAAGCAATGTTAGCATCAACAAACAGCACCATATTTTGAAATATGAAAGGTGAACACCCCTAGATTACTAAAAATATTTAAGTTAGTATTTTCAGTAAAATCAAAACCATTCATAATATTTAAATGCAGAGCTTATAAAATACAGTGTCATTAGTATGGCTAAAATGTCCCCCCCTACACACACACACACCATCCCACCCCTCCTTGTATTCCAAACTAGGAAAATAAGATCAGATGGGAATCCGATCAGAAAGCATCTCACAATGTTGTGCTGTTGAAAGTTATTTTTTAATTTATTATTATCTAGGTAATATTATCTGAGTTTACAGTTTACAAAAACCCATGGTCCCTTTAAAAGCTCATGTATCATCTATAACATACATGCTTATAGCAGGAGACGCATCTGATACACCATTAAAAGAAAAGTTCACGCTTTCAATAGACACCAAAAAACAAAACATATCTAATGCGATGATTAAATGTTTTTCCTCTTTATTTTTCATAGTTATTGTCAAAAGAACATGTTCACACATTGTATATTAGTTAAATGAAAGTTTATTGTGAAAAGACACAGTATAGTGTGTTTGTACAGTGTGTGAATGATGCAGTTACATCACTGAGCAAATATTAAATAACACCATGACCAAATCCAGTAACATCCTCAGGTATTTACAACCACAAGTACAATTGAAAGAGGTAAAATTGCTTTTGTAGAAATTTGCATCACTCATAATTTAGTTGTTCTTGTGGAAATCTCATCTTCTCGCAGGAATCTTCAGAAATCACAGCGGACACCGCACATGACCCCGTCTCGAGTCGGGTAGCAGTAAGGTGTGCATTTCATGCCTCTGCTGCGTTTCTGCCTGAAGTTCAACGGCATCTGTGTGAAAGACAAGAGACATGACTAAAGTGTTCACCTCCAACATTATCTATTTGTTCTCTCTTCTTCTCTGGTGACAACATCAACTGGTTCATGGTTAGGGTTGCCAACTCCCCGAAAAATAAATAAGGGACACTTCATTGGCAGGGCCGGCCGACCCGATTGCCTTCACCCATCCTGGCGTGGTGGAATTTTTTAGCCCCTTTTTTGTAGGTAAAATGATTTTTTAACAATTTGACTCGAACCTGAATTGAATTAGATGCATATTTTTGTGTGACATGAATACATAGAAAACAAATGATTATCCAGCAATTCACTTTAACACAAAATAACAATTAGCCTGTTTTCAAAGATGTAGTGGAGTTTGATGATAACAATTTGATTCACTCCTTTAGTTGGCTTTTAAAATGCAGCATGTATGCAATTGAATGGCCATTTTGGAAGATTATAGCATTCCGTAATTCCAAATTGGTTCAGTAAAAAGGCATTAAATTCATGTCATGAACACATGGGGACCTGGTCTTCAAGAATGCACTGGAGTTTGCTGAGAACAAATTGATGTATTTATTTTATTGGAGCAGCATGAATACAATTGAATGGCTATTTTGGAGTCATGCAGCTGACAAACGGGCCGTAAAGTGCAATGTAATTGCGCACTAAAATTTAAAGTGCAGATGGCGTGACCGCAGTACTGGAAGCATGTTGTTTCAGATCAGTCAGTCCACCATGGACTAAGGAAAAAGAGCGCCGGCACAACGCGCAGTGTGCTTTATAGATGTTATCACGCACTTTTTCCACCCAGGTGCTTCCTTTTACCCATTCTTCAGTATTTTTGCATCCTTTTCTGTTTTTTTCTCGGAGGGGTACTAGACACATTGCTGCTCGAAGGTGTAGCGCCCCGTAAAGCAGTGTCGGCGTCTGTGTCACTGTCACCTACGCATGCTGCTTTGTTGTCTTCTGCTCTCTTCTCCTCGACCAATGGGATGAGCGTATTCTGTATCGTCATACTCGTTTGTGAATATGCTGTCAGTTCATTGGTCACAGAGCAGGACGGGGCCTTGGAACAAGTTTACCGTAAGTTTACATATAAAGCGCCCTGTTATTAAATTTTCATTGGCATTTACTGACTATTTTTTGACTGTCACAATAATACGGGACAAAGTGCGTCCCTTTTCACCTCAATACGGGACGGGTGCTTTTGTTTCTAAATACGGGACGATTCCGTTTTTCAAGGGACGGTTGGCAACCCTATTCATGGTATTTAACTTCATTTGTTCAGTTAACTGAACGTACCTTCCATTCTTCTGTCATCTCTTCTTGTTCAGCAGCTGGATTGTCGTTGCTCATCAGCTCCTCTGGCTCTTGTACCTGTTGATGAATTTTCCACGTTAAGAACGTCATCTTAGCATTTTTTAACACTTACAGCTACAAAGAAAATAAAATGAGTAAAGTCATGTTCTTACCCCAGTTATTGGGACAGCAGAGCTCTCCTGAACACAAATGAAGGCGAGCACGATGGCCACTGCAACTGCAACACTGAATGTCTTCATCTTAGGAGAGGACAGCTGGTTTAGTTGTTCAGCAGATAGAAACTAGATGTTTTCTGATCTTCTGGTGACTCTTGCTAGGTCTTTGAGTTCTGTCTGTCTGGTGGTTGAGTGTGTAAAAAGCACTATTTATACTCAGACTTGCTTCCATGAATGAACTTTGCATCATGACTGACTGGGAATGGCATTGGGAATTTTTCTTCTTTCGACATTGGGCCATATTGTTTGTTCCACAACAGCAAATAAACCATGAACTTTTGAATGCAGTAATATTATATATAATGTTCTTGTCTGTGGTAGAAAAAGCACTGGATTTCGAAAGACTGTTAGACTGCACAGTTCCAGATATTGCAAGGGTGACTGAGCCATATTTCTTCGACCTATGAGAAAAGTCCTCCACAAGAAGGGAACCCATATTGAAAATCTTTTGCTCAGAGTAACTGATGGTTTCAATTAGTGACACTCAAAGAAAATTGTCAGATATTGCAGTTTTTGCATAATACACTGGAACCTGCAGGTCAAAAAAATGAATTCATGACCCATATTTGAAAGATCTCATTTGATCAAATATCTATTGCAATAACCAAAATACCCTGTTTACTCTATCTATTGGAGTGGCCCACATTTAGTCAAATATGACCTTGTCTAACCTTTCTAACAAAATAAAAGTATGAACTGTGTAATCTGGAGAGTATAATAACATTACCAATAGTTATTTTCAGGTGTTATTGTATGACAGTTTGTAAGTAACTCTTAAAAGGGGTTTTGATAACTGATTGTTGCTTCCTGTATGATTTTATTTGTTGTTTTCGTTTTGATTATTCCATGCTTTTATTTTGGCGCTCACGGACCGGAAGTTCGGGTTGTGTGTAAAACGGAGCAATTGACTTCGCACGGAGCAGACGATGACACAGAGGCCAGAGATCAATATAGCTCCGCGATTTAAGGATTTCACTAAATGTTTAAGCGCCTAGCTGGAACTGGGAACAAGGTGTGTTGAAAAGATATGTTTGCAGGGAGATGTGTGTGTTTAATTAACTTTTTGTAGGAGAGTGTTTGTTTTCTCCATGCTAGTTTGTTGTGTTGCTGGTCAAGCTAATTGTTGCCTCTGTGGGGTGCTAGTGTGTGTGTATGTGATGATGTTGGGCTGGAGGGATCCTTTGGGTCAGTCCATGGTTAAGCTGTCATTTTTTATATTTTTATGGTTTATTTGTTAGTAAGAGCTCATTTTGTTTTATCTGCCCTTAGCTCTTACGGTGATCCAGAACGGAAGGAGATTGTGTACAAAATCAAATCAAACGGCTGTACATAAATAAATACACCTGGAACCATCAGTATGCTTCACCATTGTCTGGCTGGGTTCGCTACAGTAAGAGCTTGACCCTCATCAATTCTGATGATCTGCCGCTGCCGAGACGGGGTACAACAGAGGGTTTCCATGGCGTGCTCCTGAGACGGGCCACGACAGAGGGTTTCCATGCGTGCTGCTGCTTCTGTTATACCACTCACAGTCCACAGGAGAACCAGATATCGCACATTCCCATACGTCTATGCCTGCTCTACGGTGATTCGGGTGGCAGTCACAACGATTCGGTGCAATGGTCAAGTACAGTTATATTCAGTGACATCGAAGCAGGACTATTGAACATGTAAACACATAAATACTTACCTGCTCATCTACAGTAAAAGGGAAACTGTTAATAATGGTATAAGGTATAAATGGACACTTTCTAATTGAGGGACATTTTTCACCTTTGGTTTTTGCATTTATGCACCTTGAGAATTGCACTTATTGTGGTGTTTACGTTCACGTTAATGGTAATTTGAGTGTCTCTATGTTTATGTCTCTGCACTGCCAATTATTATGCACGGACAAATTTATGCTGTGCTTATGCTGTTCACTCTTAAGTTTCTTGAGCATATCTGCCTAAGGGTTTTCTTCTAACTTAAAGGGTCAAAATTCAGATGATTATGGCAGAGACAGCTAACAAGAAAGGGGGAGAGAAGCAGACGGCTGATCCCCAGCATAAGGTTCAAGACCCACAGAGTGAAAGCCACGCTGCGGCAGATGCTTCTGAGAGAGTAGGTCTGAAGGAGATGGTTGAAGCTAAACAACACCTCACTGACCAACAAGGTAAATCAGAAAAAACAGGCGATGACCTGCCTGAGGACCTCCGTCGCTCTGAGCGTGCACGACATCCCACAGAGAAAATGCGTGCACTCCAAGAGGAAAGTGCCAAGAAAAAGGAGAAAGGGCTGTTATCCATGTACGAAAAATGGAAGTCCCAAATACGCAGAGCGAGAGAGCAACTAAAGACATACATGAAAGACTGTGACCTCTGGCTTCTCATTGATGAACTTAGGACAAGTAAAGAAGATATAATGACTATGTACTTTGAAATTCGAGATCTCACCACACCTTCCACAGACATAAGACGGAGAGTTGACACGTGTGAATCGGTGTCCAAAGAAATCATCAACATCGCCTACAGCAGAGCAATAGACGAGGAAGGTGAGTTTGACGAGAAACAGGAAAGACCCCGTCTTCATGAACTGCTTCGGCACGACTGTGCAAAATCTATCTATGGATCTGCTGTGTCCACGATGAGTCACAACAAGTCGGATCACTGCTCCATGACATCATCACTAGCAGCCAAGCGTGCTGATGCAGCAGCCGAACTCGCAGTGAAGGAAGCAAATTATGAGATGCTGCTTGAGGAAGAAAAACAAAGAGAATCAATACGAGAGTTAGAGGAACAACAACGAAAGGCTCTAGAGGCACAAAGGCGCGAGTTGGAGCGTTTGCAAGCAGAGAAGGAAGTGCGAGCAGCTCAGGCCAAACTTAAGGCCTATGATAAGGAGACAGAACGTGATGTTGCTTACTATGCAGACAATGAAAGGAACAAGGAAGCAAATAACGTGTCTGTAACTGCAGTCACTTCACCTCATGCTACAGTCCCCTCTCACACAGACATTTCCTCACTCACTCAGGTGCTTCAAGACAGTATAGCCTTGAACAGGCTTCCTGTTCCTGAACCATTCGTCTTCAGTGGCGATCCAATATGCTTCATTGAATGGAAGGCAGCCTTTACCTCACTTGTTGATCAAAGGGCAATCACGCCAGCTGAAAAACTCTACTATCTCAAGAAATATGTTGGCGGCCCAGCACGGCAGGCCCTTGATGGCACCTTTTACCGGAGTGACAATGAAGCCTACCAAGATGCCTGGAATAAGTTGAATCGTCGCTATGGCCAGCCATTTGCCGTTCAGAGAGCATTCAGAGAAAAACTCTCCAAATGGCCAAGGATTCAACCTAAAGATGCTGAGGGACTGAGAGAAGCTTCTCAGACTTTCTAAACGCCTGTCAAGATGCCATTCCTCATGTCAAAGGCCTTGACATATTAAATGACTGTGAGGAGAATCAGAAACTCGTTCATAAACTCCCAGACTGGGCAGCTTCACGCTGGAATCGTCAAGTCACCCAAAGCCTGAACGAGAAGCAAGAATTCCCCACTTTCAAGGACTTTGCTAGCTTCTTGTCAACTGAAGCTGAGATTGCGTGCAATCCCATTACATCTCTTCATGCTCTTCGTTCCTCAGACTTAAGCACTGAAAAGAGAGATGTACGAGACATAAAGAGAAGTAAGGCCAGTGTTCTCACCATTCAAACAGTTGCTGATAACGAGAACCAAAGGTCAAGAAAGGCTATGCCTCCATGTATTCTTTGTCAAGATGCTAAACACCAGCTTAATGCATGCTCCAAGTTTGCAGAGATGTCATTAGTCGAGCGACGAAACTATGTAAAGGAGAAGAAACTCTGCTATGGATGCCTGAAAATAGGCCACAGTGCGAAAAACTGTCTGCTACTACTACAACTATGTGAAGGAAAGGTCTTCATCCGAGGCAAGGACAAGTCAAGGTCCTGCTGCAACATCACTCAGCGTAGCATCAGAAGGCTCATCCAACATATCGATGGTAATACCAGTGTGTGTCTCGTCCAAAAATAACCCGACTGTAGAGAAGCTTGTCTATGCTCTTCTCGACACCCAAAGCGACACTACATTCATCGACCAAGAAGTGAGTGATGGTCTTGATGCTGACAAGTGTCCTGTGAAGCTAAAGTTGACCACCATGAGTGGAAAGGACACAGTGATTAGAAGTGAGAGCGTTTCTGGCCTTCGTGTAAGGGGATACAGTTCTGCTATTCAAGTTGATCTTCCAAGAGCATACACAAAGGACTGTATACCAATAAACCGCGCCCACATTCCTACCTGTGAGACAGCTAAACAGTGGAGTCATCTCGCAGGAATAGTCGATGAAATCCAACCACTGAAGGACTGTGAAGCAGGGCTTCTCATCGGCTACAACTGCTCCAGGGCCATGGCTCCAAGGCAAGTTATTGTAGGAGGAAATGAAGAACCCTATGCTATACAAACAGACTTTGGGTGGAGCATTGTGGGGCGCTCATCACAAGGCCATGATACTCTGAGCACACGCCATCTGTGTCACAGAATCACCGTTAAGGAGCTGCCTCCAGCAACCCCTGCTGATGTCATCCGCATCCTGGAATCAGATTTCAAGGATGGCAGTGAAGATGGTAATACAGTATCACAAGATGACATCACGTTCCTCAACAAGGTAGAGGAGGGCATACGGATAAACATACATGGCCATTACGAAATGCCCCTGCCCTTCAAAGCCAGACCCTCTTTACCTGATAACAAGGACTTAGCTGTGACACGCCTCAACCACCTCAAAAGGAAACTGCAACGGGATGAAAATTATAAAGAGCAGTACGTCGGGTTCATGGAAGAAGTCATTGAAAGAGGGGATGCAGAGCTGGTTGAAGACGGTGGGAGCAAGGGGGAGACGTGGTACATTCCCCATCATGGTGTTCGCCATGCAAAGAAGCCAGATAAACTTCGAGTAGTGTTCGATTGCTCAGCCAGGTACAGAGAGACCAGCTTGAACGACCGTCTTCTCTGTGGACCTGACATGTTAAACAACTTGATTGGAGTTCTCATCCGCTTTCGACAGCACCCCATTGCGCTGATGTGCGACATCGAGAAGATGTTCCACCAATTCCATGTCGCAGAAGCTGATCGCAACTACCTGCGCTTTCTTTGGTGGAAGCAAGGAGACTTGAAATCACAGCCTAGTGAGTTCCGCATGAAAGTGCATCTGTTCGGCGCAGCGTCCTCTCCCGGATGTGCAAATTTCGGGCTGAAGCATCTAGCTAAGGTTAATGCAGACGTCTATCCTCAAGGCTCACGATTCATCATGAGGGACTTTTACGTCGACGATGGCCTTACGAGTGTGGAAAGCACTGAAGATGCTATTGAACTCGCCAGAGAAGCACGTGAACTTTGTGCTACGGGTGGTCTCAGACTACACAAGTTTGTGTCGAACAACAGAGACGTCCTAGAAAGTATACCATCTTCTGAACGGGCAACCAATGTGAAAGATATGGACCTCGCCTTCAGTGACCTGCCACTTGAGAGAGCACTTGGAATTCAATGGGACGTGGAGTCTGACCACTTCAGGCTTAACGTCAGCCTCAAAGAGCAGCCTGCAACGCGCCGCGGCATTCTGTCCACAGTGGCCTCTCTGTACGATCCTCTCGGACTTGTAGCACCGGTTCTGCTCAAAGCGAAGATCATCCTTCAAGAGATGTGTAGACGTGGTACGGGCTGGGACGATCCCCCCACTGACGAACTTCGTCTAAAATGGGAACAGTGGAGAAGTGATCTGGCTCATCTGGATAATGTCACCATACCCCGCACCTACCTACCTGCTGGATTTGGAAGGGTCTTAAAGGCAGAGCTGCATCATTTCTCTATGGGCTATGGTCAGTGCTCATACCTAAGACTGCAAAATGAAGATGGGGCTATTCACTGTGCCTTAGTTTTTGGAAAATCACGTGTCTCACCAACAAAACTCACCACTATTCCAAGATTGGAATTGACGGCAGCAGTTGTCTCTGTGAAAACAAGCAGCCTACTCAAGGAGGAATTAGGATCTGCAGACACTGAGGAGTTCTTCTGGACCGACTCAAAGGTGGTCTTGGGATATATAAAAAATGAAGCACGGCGATTCCACACCTTTGTGGCCAACCGTGTTCAGAAGATTCAGCTGAGCTCAGCTCCTCAACAATGGAGATATGTACCGACCAACGAGAATCCTGCTGACCACGCTTCTCGGGGCTTGACCACCAGTGAGCTTCTGTCGTCCACCTGGCTCAATGGACCCCGGTTCTTATGGAAGAAGGACATAGAGCTGCCAGCAGATGATACTCCAGAGTTGAAAATTGGAGATCCAGAGGTCCGAAGTGCTTTAGCACTCACCACAAGAACCACGGAGCATTTAAGCTTGGTTGATCGTTTATCTAAGCTCTCATCATGGTCTCTGGCAACTCGAGGTGTTGCACGCATTCTAAGACGCATTCGAAAGAACAAGTCAAACAGTCTCACCTCTGTGAAAGAACGAGAAGATGCAGAACAGTGCATAATCAAAGATCTGCAGAAAACTGTGTATCAAGAAGAGTTGAAGCTGTTAAGCAAAGGGATTCCCCTACCCTCTCGCAATCCACTATACTCTCTTGAAGCAGTCCTGCACGAAGATGGCGTCCTCAGAGTGGGAGGAAGACTGGGCAACTCCTCTCTTCCCAACTCCATCAAGCACCCTGCAATCATTCCCAAGAATCATCACATCACAAGGATGTTGATTGCTCACTTTCATGAAAGGGTGAAACATCAAGGTAAAGGTCTTACCATTAATGAGATCAGGTCCAATGGCTACTGGATTCCAGGGATTAATCGCGCTGTAGCATCCTACATTCACCAATGCGTCACCTGTAGACGGCACAGGAAACCGACTGAAGAGCAAAGGATGGCTGATCTTCCCCCTGAACGTGTGGAACCATCACCCCCCTTTACCTTCTGCGGAATGGACTGCTTTGGCCCATTCCTCACCAAGCAAGGAAGAAAGGAGAGCAAGAGATACGGCCTTCTCTTTACTTGCCTTAGTTCCCGTGCCATCCATATTGAGATGCTTGACAGTATGTCAACGGACGCTCTCATCAATGGCCTGAGATGTTTCATTGCCATACGTGGTGCTGTTCGTCAGATTAAGTCCGACCAAGGAACCAACTTTGTTGGAGCCAAAAACGAATTCAAAGAGGCTCTCAAGGAAGTTAATGCAGATCGGCTTGCTGCATTTCTTGCAGACAAACAGTGTGACTTTGTCATGAATGCACCCCATTCAAGTCACGCTGGAGGGGTGTGGGAGAGGCAAATCAGAACTGTGAAAAGCGTCCTCAGTACCACACTTGCCCTTTCCTCTGGTAGGCTAAGTGATGCTTCTCTCCGAGCTTTTCTCTACGAAGCTATGGCGATCGTCAATGGTCGCCCACTGACTGTTACCAGTCTCAATGATCCCCATGGCCTGGAGCCACTCACTCCAAACCATCTCCTGACAATGAAATCTGCCAAGGCCTTACCTCCCCCTGGAGAATTCGTCAGGGAAGACATGTACGGAAAGAAAAGGTGGAGGCATGTTCAATACTTAGCAGAACAGTTTTGGAGCCGATGGCGTAAGGAGTATCTTGCCAATATCGCTCTCAGACAGAGGTGGCACGCCCCCAGGAGGAATCTTCAAGTTGGAGACATTGTGATGATGAAAGGAGATGATGTCAGCAGAAATAAATGGAGATTGGCTAGAGTCACAGGAACCACTGTTGGGAAAGATGGACTTGTAAGGAGAGTTAAGATCTGCCTTGGGGACAGGAATCTTGGTAAAGGGGGGGAGCGTCTCCACAAGATGTCTGAAGTAGAGCGCCCAGTCCAAAAACTAGTTTTGTTGCTAGAGGCTGACTAAAACCAGGTTCCCCCTTTAAAATCTTATACCTCCTCCACGTACCTTATAATCTTAACACTTTATGAGGAAGTTCTACCTGTGTTCTAAGCTACTCTATGTGTATTCTTACATAAGAAGGTAATTTTCAGTTAAAATCACTCGTGATTAATGTAAATTGAATACTGTTCCATTATTCACTCATGATTGGTGGGAGTGTAAGTAACTCTTAAAAGGGGTTTTGATAACTGATTGTTGCTTCCTGTATGATTTTATTTGTTGTTTTCGTTTTGATTATTCCATGCTTTTATTTTGGCGCTCCCGGACCGGAAGTTCGGGTTGTGTGTAAAACGGAGCAATTGACTTCGCACGGAGCAGACGATGACACAGAGGCCAGAGATCAATATAGCTCCGCGATTTAAGGATTTCACTAAATGTTTAAGCGCCTAGCTGGAACTGGGAACAAGGTGTGTTGAAAAGATATGTTTGCAGGGAGTTGTGTGTGTTTAATTAACTTTTTGTAGGAGAGTGTTTGTTTTCTCCATGCTAGTTTGTTGTGTTGCTGGTCAAGCTAATTGTTGCCTCTGTGGGGTGCTAGTGTGTGTGTATGTGGTGATGTTGGGCTGGAGGGATCCTTTGGGTCAGTCCATGGTTAAGCTGTCATTTTTTATATTTTTATGGTTTATTTGTTAGTAAGAGCTCATTTTGTTTTATCTGCCCTTAGCTCTTACGGTGATCCAGAACGGAAGGAGATTGTGTACAAAATCAAATCAAACGGCTGTACATAAATAAATACATCTGGAACCATCAGTATGCTTCACCATTGTCTGGCTGGGTTCGCTCCACAGTTTGATCAATGTTTAATGAAGAAAATCTAATAATATTTTGTGACTAATTGATGGGGAGAGAATTTAAGTGTGATTTTAATAAAATGATACCTAATACTTTGTCAACAGAAGAGCAGAGAGACAGATGAGACAACAAGTAAAGCATGAGGATGTTTCAGCTTGTGGAAGAAGGTAGAAGTTAGACAATTGAGAACATATGAATTACAGCATTACCAAATCAATTATTGACGTCAGTGTAAAACACCAGGTTGCCAATGATAAATCAATAAACAGAACATAAAAAAAGGAAACATTTCATGATCACTATCTGCAACAACAAAATTTCCCTTTCAACCCTGTCATTCACTGAAAAATCTGGCCCCGTGTGCTGGCTTATGTGACCACAACAGCAGCATTTACAAACATCATGTTTGGCTCCACATCTGATGGAATTCAAGATTTTTCTTAAAAAAAGAGGAAGATTACCTCATCCTTAAACCAACAGTTGAATTAGCATGTCATGTTAAATACAGTTATTGCTTGCCAACTGAGCATTAACAGCAGGTCCTCGTTGGTCCTTGTTGTCATCTTTTTTATTTTATTTTGTCATGCATGGCAACTATTTGTCATGAAGCAATGTTAGCATCAACAAACAGCACCATATTTTGAAACATGAAAGGCGAACACCCCTAGATTACTAAAATATCTTAAAGTTAGTACTTTCAGTAAAATCAAAACCCATTCATAATATTTAAATGCACAGCTTATACAATACAGTGTCATTAGTATGGCTAAAATATCTATGTAATATTATCTGAGTTTACAGTTTACAAAAATCCATGATCCCTTTACAAGCTCAGTATTTCTGTATTATCTATAACATACATGCTTATCGCAGGAGACGCATCTGATACACCATTAAAAGAAAAGTTCACGCTTTCAATAGACACCAAAAGACAAAACATATCTAATGCGATAATTAAATGTTTTTCTCTTTATTTTTCATAGTTATTGTCAAAAGAACATGTTCACACATTGTATATTAGTTAAATGAAAGTTTATTGTGAAAATACACAGTAGTATAGTGTGTTTGTACAGTGTGTGAATGATGCAGTTACATCACTGAGCAAATATTAAATAACACCATGACCAAATCCAGTAACATCCTCAGATATTTACAACCACAAGTACAATTGAAAGTGGTAAAATTGCTTTTGTAGAAATTTGTATCACTCATAATTTAGTTGGTGTTGTAGAAATCTCATCTTCTCGCAGGAATCTTCAGAAATCACAGCGGACACCGCACATGACCCCGTCTCGAGTCGGGTAGCAGTAAGGTGTGCATTTCATGCCTCTGCTGCGTTTCTGCCTGAAGTTCAACGGCATCTGTGTGAAAGACGAGACATTAGTGAAGTGTTCACCTCCAACATCATTTAGTTTCTTCTCTCTCGTTCTCTTCAAACAACATTAATTGGTTCATGGTATTTAACTTCATTTATTCAGTTAACTGAACGTACCTTCCATTCTTCTGTCATCTCTTCTTGTTCAGCAGCTGGATTGTCGTTGCTCATCAGCTCCTCTGGCTCTTGTACCTGTTGATGAATTTTGCACATTAAGAACGTCATCTTAGCATTTTTTAACACTTACAGCTACAAAGAAAATGAAATGAGTAAAGTTATGTTCTTACCCCAGTGATTGGGACAGCAGAGCTCTCCTGGACACAAATGAAGGCGAGCATGACGGCCACTGCAACTGCAACACTGAATGTCTTCATCTTAGGAGAGGACAGCTGGTTTAGTTGTTCAGCAGATAGAAACTAGATGTTTTCTGATCTTCTGGTGACTCTTGTCAGGTCTTTGAGTTCTGTCTGTCTGATGGTTGAGTTTGTAAGAAGCACTGTTATTTATACTCAGACTTGCTTCCAGGAATGAACTTTGCATCATGACTGACTGGGAATGGCATTGGGAATTTTTCTTCTTTCGACATTGGGCCATATTGTTTGTTCCACAACAGCAAAAAAAAACATGAACTTTTGAATCCATCATATTTGATATGATGTTCTTGTCTGTGGTAGAAAAAGCACTGTATTTCGAAAGACTGCACAGGTCCTGATATTGACTGAGTTGTATTTCCTCGACCTATGAGAAAAGTCAAGAAGAGAACCCATGTTGAATATCTTTTGCTCAGTGTAAATGACGGTTTTAAACTTTAAATTAAACTTTGACATTGAATTAGATACTTGTGGATGCAAGGACATGGTGCCAATGATGATATGTCACAGTCATACCTTTACCTTTGCACAATGTGCTTCCCCTGACTGTGGCTCTTTCCTTTTCCATCAAGTTGACTTATTTTTTTACCCACAACACGTCCCTTAACAACCGAACGTGCTAACCAATTGCATCACAGAGACAAGTCTGACATACAGCTGCATTTGCCATTGAATTCTGTTTGTCGCGCTTAAAATATGTATTCATTGTATGATAAGTGGAGTTCCCTAACATCCCCTGGGGTAGCTGAATATGCTAGGCAGTTTTAATTACTAACACTCAAATAACATCATTGTTAACTATTTCAGTTATTGCATAATAAACAGGACCCTGCAGTTCATAAAATAATTCATGACCCATATTTGAAAGATCTCATTTGATCAAATATGTATTGCAATAACCAAAATCCCCTGTTTGCTCTATCTGGTGGAATGGCCCACATTAAATTATTATCAAATATTATATTATCTGCCCTTTCTAACAAAAGAATAAAGGGTGTAATTATGTGAATAATAACATTACCAATAGATATTTTCAGGTGTAATTTCATGACAGTTTGATCCATGTTTAATGAAGAAAATGTAAATGGTGTTTTGTTTTGTGACTATAATGTATTGGGAGAGCATTTAAGTGTATTTATAATAACATGATACCTAATACTTTGTCAACAGAAGAGCCAAGAGAGACAAACGAGACAAGTAAAGCATGAGGATGTTTCAGCCTGTGGAAGAAGGTCAAATCTGGGAACCAGAGGGTCTAAGGTTCAAATCCCAGGACTGACGGGTCACGGTCTGAGGGCTGCAAGTCACCTAACCCAGATATTCTGTTTAGTGTGTTTACTGTGTGCACTCAGATCATTGAGTACATATGAATTACAGCATTACCAAATCAATTATTAACGTCAGTGTAAAACACAAGGTTGCCAATGATAAATCAATAGTGGTGGACATGACATAACAAAAAGGAAACATTTCCTGATCACTACCTGCAACAACTAAAATCTCCCTTTTAACCCTGTCATTCACTGAAAACCCTTCTGGTCCTGTGTGCTGGCTCATGTGACCACAACAGCAGCATTTACAAACATCATGTTTGGCTCCACATCTGATGGAATTTGAAATTTTTCTTAATAAAGGGGAGCATAACCTCATCTTAAACCAAGAGTAGAATCAGCATGTCATGTTAAACAAAGTTATTTGCCAACTGAGCATTAACAGCAGGTCCCCTTGTTGTAATCTTGTTTCTTTTATTTTGTCATGCATGGAACTTATTTGTCATGAAGCAATGTTAGCATCAACAAACAGCACCATATTTTGAAATATGAAAGGTGAACACCCCTAGATTACCAAAAATATTTAAGTTAGTATTTTCAGTAAAATCAAAACCATTCATAATATTTAAATGCAGAGCTTATAAAATACAGTGTCATTAGTATGGCTAAAATGTCCCCCCCTACACACACACACACACACCATCCCACCCCTCCTTGTATTCCAAACTAGGAAAATATGATCAGATGGGAATCCGATCAGAAAGCATCTCACAATGTTGTGCTGTTGAAAGTTATTTTTTAATTTATTATTATCTAGGTAATATTATCTGAGTTTACAGTTTACAAAAACCCATGGTCCCTTTAAAAGCTCATGTATTATCTATAACATACATGCTTATAGCAGGAGACGCATCTGATACACCATTAAAAGAAAAGTTCACGCTTTCAATGGACACCAAAAGACAAAACATATCTAATGCGATGATTAAATGTTTTTCCTCTTTATTTTTCATAGTTATTGTCAAAAGAACATGTTCACACATTCATTAGTTAAATGAAAGTTTATTGTGAAAAGACACAGTAGTATAGTATGTTTGTACAGTGTGTGAATGATGCAGTTACATCACTGAGCAAATATTAAATAACACCATGACCAAATCCAGTAACATCCTCAGATATTTACAACCACAAGTACAATTGAAAGTGGTAAAATTGCTTTTGTAGAAATTTGCATCACTCATAATTTAGTTGTTGTTGTGGAAATCTCATCTTCTCGCAGGAATCTTCAGAAATCACAGCGGACACCACACATGACCCCGTCTCGAGTCGGGTAGCAGTAAGGTGTGCATTTCATGCCTCTGCTGCGTTTCTGCCTGAAGTTCAACGGCATCTGTGAGAAAGACAAGAGACATTAGTGAAGTGTTCACCTCCAACATCATTTAGTTTCTTCTCTCTCGTTCTCTTCAACAACATTAATTGGTTCATGGTATTTAACTTCATTTATTCAGTTAACTGAACGTACCTTCCATTCTTCTGTCATCTCTTCCTGTTCAGCAGCTGGATTGTCGTTGCTCATCAGCTCCTCTGGCTCTTGTACCTGTTGATGAATTTTGCACGTTAAGAACGTCATCTTAGCATTTTTTAACACTTACAGCTACAAAGAAAATAAAATGAGTAAAGTCATGTTCTTACCCCAGTGATTGGGACAGCAGAGCTCTCCTGAACACAAATGAAGGCGAGCATGACGGCAACTGCAACTGCAACACTGAATGTCTTCATCTTAGGAGAGGACAGCTGGTTTAGTTGTTCAGCAGATAGAAACTAGATGTTTTCTGATCTTCGGGTGACTCTTGTCAGGTCTTTGAGTTCTGTCTGTCTGATGGTTGAGTGTGTAAAAAGCACTGTTATTTATACTCAGACTTGCTTCCAGGAATGAACTTTGCATCATGACTGACTGGGAATGGCATTGGGAATTTTTCTTCTTTCGACATTGGGCCATATTGTTTGTTCCACAACAGCAAAAAAAAACATGAACTTTTGAATCCATCATATTTGATATGATGTTCTTGTCTATGGTAGAAAAAGCACTGTATTTCGAAAGACTGCACAGGTCCTGATATTGACTGAGTTGTATTTCCTCGACCTATGAGAAAAGTCAAGAAGAGAACCCATGTTGAATATCTTTTGCTCAGTGTAAATGACGGTTTTAAACTTTAAATTAAACTTTGACATTGAATTAGATACTTGTGGATGCAAGGACATGGTGCCAATGATGATATGTCACAGTCATACCTTTACCTTTGCACAATGTGTTCCCCCTGACTGTGGCTCTTTCCTTTTCCATCAAGTTGACTTATTTTTTTACCCATAACACGTCCCTTAACAACCGAACGTGCTAACCAATTGCATCACAGAGACAAGTCTGACATACAGCTGCATTTGCCATTGAATTCTGTTTGTCGCGCTTAAAATATGTATTAATTTTATGATAAGTGGAGTTCCCTAACATCCCCTGGGGCAGGTGAATATGCTAGGCAGTTTTAATCACTAACACTCAAATAACATCATTGTCAACTATTTCAGTTATTGCATAATACACAGGACCCTGCAGTTCATAAAATAATTCATGACCCATATTTGAAAGATCTCATTTGATCAAATATCTGTTGCAATAACCAAAATCCCCTGTTTGCTCTATCTGTTGGAATGGCCCACATTAAATTATGATCAAATATTACATTATCTGCCCTTTCTAACAAAAGAATAAAGGGTGTAATTATGTGAATAATAACATTACCACTAGTTATTTTCAGGTGTAATTTCATGACAGTTTGATCCATGTTTAATGAAGAAAATGTAAATGGTGTTTTGTTTTGTGACTATAATGTATTGGGAGAGCATTTAAGTGTATTTATAATAACATGATACCTAATACTTTGTCAACAGAAGAGCCAAGAGAGACAAACGAGACAAGTAAAGCATGAGGATGTTTCAGCCTGTGGAAGAAGGTCAAATCTGGGAACCAGAGGGTCTAAGGTTCAAATCCCAGGACTGACGGGTCACGGTCTGAGGGCTGCAAGTCACCTAACCCAGATATTCTGTATAGTGTGTTTACTGTGTGCACTCAGATCATTGATACATATGAATTACAGCATTACCAAATCAATTATTAACGTCAGTGTAAAACACAAGGTTGCCAATGATAAATCAATAGTGGTGGACATGACATAACAAAAAGGAAGCATTTCCTGATCACTACCTGCAACAACTAAAATCTCCCTTTTAACCCTGTCATTCACTGAAAACCCTTCTGGTCCCGTTTGCTGGCTCATGTGACCACAACAGCAGCATTTACAAACATCATATTTGGCTCCACATCTGATGGAATTTAAGATTTTTCTTAATAAAGGGGAGCATTACCTCATCTTCAACCACGAGTAGAATTAGCATGTCATGTTAAACAAAGTTATTTGCCAACTGAGCATTAACAGCAGGTCCCCTTGTTGTAATCTTGCTTCTTTTATTTTGTCATGGATGGAACTTATTTGTCATGAAGCAATGTTAGCATCAATAAACAGCACCATATTTTGAAATATGAAAGGTGAACATCCCTAGATTACTAAAATAAATTTAAGTTAGTATTTTCAGTAAAATCAAAACCATTCATAATATTTAAATGCAGAGCTTATACAATACAGTGTCATTAGTATGGCTAAAATGCCATCCCACCCCTCCTTGTATTCCGAACTAGGAAAATAAGATTAGATGGGAATCCGATCAGAAAGGCATCTCACAATGTTGTGCTGTTGAAAGTTATTTTTAATTTATTATTATCTATATAATATTATCTGAGTTTACAGTTCACAAAAATCCATGGTCCCTTTAAGAGCTCAGTATTTCTGTATTATCTATAACATACATGCTTATAGCAGGAGACGCATCTGATACACCATTAAAAGAAAAGTTCACGCTTTCAATAGACACCAAAAGACAAAACATATCTAATGCGATAATTAAATGTTTTTCCTCTTTATTTTTCATAGTTATTGTCAAAAGAACATGTTCACACATTGTATATTAGTTAAATGAAAGTTTATTGTGAAAATACACAGTAGTATAGTATGTAAGTACAGTGTGTGAATGATGCAGTTACATCACTGAGCAAATATTAAATAACACCATGACCAAATCCAGTAACATCCTCAGATATTTACAACCACAAGTACAATTGAAAGTGGTAAAATTGCTTTTGTAGAAATTTGCATCACTCATAATTTAGTTGTTGTTGTAGAAATCTCATCTTCTCGCAGGAATCTTCAGAAATCACAGCGGACACCACACATGACCCCGTCTCGAGTCGGGTAGCAGTAAGGTGTGCATTTCATGCCTCTGCTGCGTTTCTGCCTGAAGTTCAACGGCATCTGTGTGAAAGACAAGAGACATTAGTGAAGTGTTCACCTCCAACATCATTTAGTTTCTTCTCTCTCGTTCTCTTCAAACAACATTAATTGGTTCATGGTATTTAACTTCATTTATTCAGTTAACTGAACGTACCTTCCATTCTTCTGTCATCTCTTCTTGTTCAGCAGCTGGATTGTCGTTGCTCATCAGCTCCTCTGGCTCTTGTACCTGTTGATGAATTTTGCGCGTTAAGAACGTCATCTTAGCATTTTTTAACACTTACAGCTACAAAGAAAATGAAATGAGTAAAGTCATGTTCTTACCCCAGTGATTGGGACAGCAGAGCTCTCCTGAACACAAATGAAGGCGAGCATGACGGCCACTGCAACTGCAACACTGAATGTCTTCATCTTGGGAGAGGACAGCTGGTTTAGTTGTTCAGCAGATAGAAACTAGATGTTTTCTGATCTTCTGGTGACTCTTGTCAGGTCTTTGAGTTCTGTCTGTCTGATGGTTGAGTGTGTAAAAAGCACTGTTATTTATACTCAGACTTGCTTCCAGGAATGAATTTTGCATCATGACTGACTGGGAATGGCATTGGGAATTTTTCTTCTTTCGACATTGGGCCATATTGTTTGTTCCACAACAGCAAAAAAAACATGAACTTTTGAATGCAGTAATATTATATATAATGTTCTTGTCTGTGGTAGAAAAAGCCCTGGATTTCGAAAGACTGCACAGGTCCTGATATTGACTGAGTTGTATTTCCTCGACCTATGAGAAAAGTCAAGAAGAGAACCGGTGTTGAATATCTTTTGCTCAGTGTAAATGACGGTTTTAAACTTTAAATTAAACTGTGACATTGAATTAGATACTTGTGGATGCAAGGACATGGTGCCAATGATGATATGTCACAGTCATACCTTTACCTTTGCAGAATGTGCTCCCCCTGACTGTGGCTCTTTCCTTTTCCATCAAGTTGACTTATTTTTTTACCCACAACACGTCCCTTAACAACCGAACGTGCTAACCAATTGCATCACAGAGACAAGTCTGACATACAGCTGCATTTGACATTGAATTCTGTTTGTCGCGCTTAAAATATGTATTAATTTTATGATAAGTGGAGTTCCCTAACATCCCCTGGGGTACCTGAATATGCTAGGCAGTTTTAATTACTAACATTCAAATAACATCATTGTTAACTATTTCAGTTATTGCATAATACACAGGACCCTGCAGTTCATAAAATAATTCATGACCCATATTTGAAAGATCTCATTTGATCAAATATCTGTTGCAATAACCAAAATCCCCTGTTTGCTCTATCTGGTGGAATGGCCCACATTAAATTATTATCAAATATTATATTATCTGCCCTTTCTAACAAACGAATAAAGGGTGTAATTATGTGAATAATAACATTACCAATAGATATTTTCAGGTGTCATTTCATGACAGTTTGATCCATGTTTAATGAAGAAAATGTAAATGGTGTTTTGTTTTGTGACTATAATGTATTGGGAGAGCATTTAAGTGTATTTATAATAACATGATACCTAATACTTTGTCAACAGAAGAGCCAAGAGAGACAAACGAGACAAGTAAAGCATGAGGATGTTTCAGCCTGTGGAAGAAGGTCAAATCTGGGAACCAGAGGGTCTAAGGTTCAAATCCCAGGACTGACGGGTCACGGTCTGAGGGCTGCAAGTCACCTAACCCAGATATTCTGTTTAGTGTGTTTACTGTGTGCACTCAGATCATTGAGTACATATGAATTACAGCATTACCAAATCAATTATTAACGTCAGTGTAAAACACAAGGTTGCCAATGATAAATCAATAGTGGTGGACATGACATAACAAAAAGGAAACATTTCCTGATCACTACCTGCAACAACTAAAATCTCCCTTTTAACCCTGTCATTCACTGAAAACCCTTCTGGTCCCGTTTGCTGGCTCATGTGACCACAACAGCAGCATTTACAAACATCATGTTTGGATCCACATCTGATGGAACTTAAGATTTTTCTTAATAAAGGGGAACATTACCTCATCTTAAACCACGAGTAGAATTAGCATGTCATGTTAAACAAAGTTATTTGCCAACTGAGCATTAACAGCAGGTCCCCTTGTTGTAATCTTGTTTCTTTTATTTTGTCATGCATGGAACTTATTTGTCATGAAGCAATGTTAGCATCAACAAACAGCACCATATTTTGAAATATGAAAGGTGAACATCTCTAGATGAGTAAAATATATTTAAGTTTGTATTTTCAGTAAAATCAAAACCCACTCATAATATTTAAATGCAGAGCTTATACAATACAGTGTCATTAGTATGGCTGAAATGTCTTATCTATGTAATATTATCTGAGTTTACAGTTTATAAAAATCCATGGTCCCTTTACAAGCTCAGTATTTCTGTATTATCTATAACAAACATGCTTATAGCAGGAGACGCCTCTGATACACCATTAAAAGAAAAGTTCACGCTTTCAATGGACACTCAAAGACAAAACATATCTAATGCTATAATTAAATGTTTTTCCTCTTTATTTTTCATAGTTATTGTCAAAAGAACATGTTCACACATTGTATATTAGTTAAATGAAAGTTTATTGTGAAAATACACAGTAGTATAGTATGTAAGTACAGTGTGTGAATGATGCAGTTACATCACTGAGCAAATATTAAATAACACCATGACCAAATCCAGTAACATCCTCAGATATTTACAACCACAAGTACAATTGAAAGAGGTAAAATTGCTTTTGTAGAAATTTGCATCACTCATAATTTAGTTGTTCTTGTGGAAATCTCATCTTCTCGCAGGAATCTTCAGAAATCACAGCGGACACCGCACATGACCCCGTCTCGAGTCGGGTAGCAGTAAGGTGTGCATTTCATGCCTCTGCTGCGTTTCTGCCTGAAGTTCAACGGCATCTGTGTGAAAGACAAGAGACATTAGTGAAGTGTTCACCTCCAACATCATTTAGTTTCTTCTCTCTCGTTCTCTTCAAACAACTTCAACTGGCTCATGGTATTTAACTTCATTTATTCAGTTAACTGAACGTACCTTCCATTCTTCTGTCATCTCTTCTTGTTCAGCAGCTGGATTGTCGTTGCTCATCAGCTCCTCTGGCTCTTGTACCTGTTGATGAATTTTGCACGTTAAGAACGACATCTTAGCTTTTTTTTAACACTTACAGCTACAAATAAAATAAAATGAGTAAAGTCATGTTCTTACCCCAGTGATTGGGACAGCAGAGCTCTCCTGAACACAAATGAAGGCGAGCATGACAGCCACTGCAACTGCAACACTGAATGTCTTCATCTTAGGAGAGGACAGCTGGTTTAGTTGTTCAGCAGATAGAAACTAGATGTTTTCTGATCTTCTGGTGACTCTTGTCAGGTCTTTGAGTTCTGTCTGTCTGATGGTTGAGTTTGTAAGAAGCACTGTTATTTATACTCAGACTTGCTTCCAGGAATGAACTTTGCATCATGACTGACTGGGAATGGCATTGGGAATTTTTCTTCTTTCGACATTGGGCCATATTGTTTGTTCCACAACAGCAAAAAAAAACATGAACTTTTGAATCCATCATATTTGATATGATGTTCTTGTCTGTGGTAGAAAAAGCACTGTATTTCGAAAGACTGCACAGGTCCTGATATTGACTGAGTTGTATTTCCTCGACCTATGAGAAAAGTCAAGAAGAGAACCCATGTTGAATATCTTTTGCTCAGTGTAAATGACGGTTTTAAACTTTAAATTAAACTTTGACATTGAATTAGATACTTGTGGATGCAAGGACATGGTGCCAATGATGATATGTCACAGTCATACCTTTACCTTTGCACAATGTGCTTCCCCTGACTGTGGCTCTTTCCTTTTCCATCAAGTTGACTTATTTTTTTACCCACAACACGTCCCTTAACAACCGAACGTGCTAACCAATTGCATCACAGAGACAAGTCTGACATACAGCTGCATTTGCCATTGAATTCTGTTTGTCGCGCTTAAAATATGTATTCATTGTATGATAAGTGGAGTTCCCTAACATCCCCTGGGGTAGCTGAATATGCTAGGCAGTTTTAATTACTAACACTCAAATAACATCATTGTTAACTATTTCAGTTATTGCATAATAAACAGGACCCTGCAGTTCATAAAATAATTCATGACCCATATTTGAAAGATCTCATTTGATCAAATATGTATTGCAATAACCAAAATCCCCTGTTTGCTCTATCTGGTGGAATGGCCCACATTAAATTATTATCAAATATTATATTATCTGCCCTTTCTAACAAAAGAATAAAGGGTGTAATTATGTGAATAATAACATTACCAATAGATATTTTCAGGTGTAATTTCATGACAGTTTGATCCATGTTTAATGAAGAAAATGTAAATGGTGTTTTGTTTTGTGACTATAATGTATTGGGAGAGCATTTAAGTGTATTTATAATAACATGATACCTAATACTTTGTCAACAGAAGAGCCAAGAGAGACAAACGAGACAAGTAAAGCATGAGGATGTTTCAGCCTGTGGAAGAAGGTCAAATCTGGGAACCAGAGGGTCTAAGGTTCAAATCCCAGGACTGACGGGTCACGGTCTGAGGGCTGCAAGTCACCTAACCCAGATATTCTGTATAGTGTGTTTACTGTGTGCACTCAGATCATTGAGTACATATGAATTACAGCATTACCAAATCAATTATTAACGTCAGTGTAAAACACCAGGTTGCCAATGATAAATCAATAGTGGTGGACATGACATAACAAAAAGGAAACATTTCCTGATCACTACCTGCAACAACTAAAATCTCCCTTTTAACCCTGTCATTCACTGAAAACCCTTCTGGTCCCGTTTGCTGGCTCATGTGACCACAACAGCAGCATTTACAAACATCATGTTTGGATCCACATCTGATCGAATTTAAGATTTTTCTTAATAAAGGGGAGCATTACCTCATCTTAAACCACGAGTAGAATCAGCATGTCATGTTAAACAAAGTTATTTGCCAACTGAGCATTAACAGCAGGTCCCCTTGTTGTAATCTTGTTTCTTTTATTTTGTCATGCATGGAACTTATTTGTCATGAAGCAATGTTAGCATCAACAAACAGCACCATGTTTTGAAATATGAAAGGTGAACATCTCTAGATGAGTAAAATATATTTAAGTTTGTATTTTCAGTAAAATCAAAACCCACTCATATTATATATATATTATATATAATATTTAAATGCAGAGCTTATACAATACAGTGTCATTAGTATGGCTGAAATGTCTTATCTATGTAATATTATCTGAGTTTACAGTTTATAAAAATCCATGGTCCCTTTACAAGCTCAGTATTTCTGTATTATCTATAACATACATGCTTATAGCAGGAGACGCATCTGATACACCATTAAAAGAAAAGTTCACGCTTTCAATGGACACTCAAAGACAAAACATATCTAATGCTATAATTAAATGTTTTTCCTCTTTATTTTTCATAGTTATTGTCAAAAGAACATGTTCACACATTGTATATTAGTTAAATGAAAGTTTATTGTGAAAATACACAGTAGTATAGTATGTAAGTACAGTGTGTGAATGATGCAGTTACATCACTGAGCAAATATTAAATAACACCATGACCAAATCCAGTAACATCCTCAGATATTTACAACCACAAGTACAATTGAAAGTGGTAAAATTGCTTTTGTAGAAATTTGCATCACTCATAATTTAGTTGTTGTTGTGGAAATCTCATCTTCTCGCAGGAATCTTCAGAAATCACAGCGGACACCACACATGACCCCGTCTCGAGTCGGGTAGCAGTAAGGTGTGCATTTCATGCCTCTGCTGCGTTTCTGCCTGAAGTTCAACGGCATCTGTGTGAAAGACAAGAGACATTAGTGAAGTGTTCACCTCCAACATCATTTAGTTTCTTCTCTCTCGTTCTCTTCAAACAACATTAATTGGTTCATGGTATTTAACTTCATTTGTTCAGTTAACTGAACGTACCTTCCATTCTTCTGTCATCTCTTCCTGTTCAGCAGCTGGATTGTCGTTGCTCATCAGCTCCTCTGGCTCTTGTACCTGTTGATGAATTTTGCACGTTAAGAACGTCATCTTAGCATTTTTTTTTACACTTGCAGCTACAAAGAAAATAAAATGAGTAAAGTCATGTTCTTACCCCAGTGATTGGGACAGCAGAGCTCTCCTGAACACAAATGAAGGCGAGCATGACGGCCACTGCAACTGCAACACTGAATGTCTTCATCTTAGGAGAGGACAGCTGGTTTAGTTGTTCAGCAGATAGAAACTAGATGTTTTCTGATCTTCTGGTGACTCTTGTCAGGTCTTTGAGTTCTGTCTGTCTGATGGTTGAGTGTGTAAAAAGCACTGTTATTTATACTCAGATTTGCTTCCAGGAATGAACTTTGCATCATGACTGACTGGGAATGGCATTGGGAATTTTTCTTCTTTCGACATTGGGCCATATTGTTTGTTCCACAACAGCAAATAAACCATGAACATTTGAATTCAGTAATATTATATATAATGTTTTTATCCGTGGTAGAAAAAGCACTGGATTTCGAAAGACTGCACAGGTCCAGATATTGCAAGGTGAGTCTTATCTCTTCGACCTATGAGCAAAGTCCTCCACAAGAAGGGAACCCATGTTGAATATCGTTTGCTCAGAGTAATTGATGGTTTTAATTACTAACACAAAAAGAAAAAATCATTGTCAACTACTTGGATAATACACAGGAACCTGCAGTTCAATAAAAAATAATTCATGACATATTTGAAAGATCTTATTTGATCAAATATCTATTGCAATAACCAAAATCCCCTACTTACTCTATCTGTTGGAATGGCTCCACATTTAGTTAAATAATACCTTATCTAACCTTTCTAACAAAATAAGTATGAATGGTGTTATCAGGTGAATATAATAACATTACAAATACACGGTCGCCCATAAAGTTGGAATAATTGTCTGTTAATTGTGGTTTTATTTTCTTTGTGATATGTTTGGAAGTGATTGATTATTAACGTTTGAGAAGATATACACTTTATCTATCAATAATAAATCACATTGTCCCAGTCATTTCCTGGAAAGAGCTAAAAAATCAAAACATAAAAAAAAAAAAAAGCAACCGTGTAGTTATTTTCGGGTGTAATTTTATGACAGTTTGATCCATTTCTAATGAAGAAAATGTAAATTATTTTTTGTGTGTTGTGTCTGTGGAAGTGAGAGATCATCTAAGAGTAATTATAATAGAATAATATCTAATTATTTGTCTTAAGTTAGCAGTGCGAAGAAGAGCAGAGAGACAAATGAGACAACAAGTAAAGTGTCAGTCTTGTAACCAGCGAATCGCTGGTTCAAGTCCCAGGCCTGACTGACAGCTCAATGGCTGAGGAAGGCACCTAACCCAAATATTCTATTTAGTGTGTTTACTGAGGGCACTCAAAACACTGAGTATGAACTACAGCCTGACCAAATCAATTATTAATCAATTGTGTGTCAGTTGCGAATGATAAATCAATAATGACTTAAAAGGAACCATTTAATGATCACTATCTGCATTGAAACAACTAAACTCTCCCTTTTAACTTTGTCCTTCACTGAAAACCCATATGGCCTACACTGCAAAAAAAGAAAAGTTGGGTGAACTCAAAATTTCAAGGCAACAAACTTCGATAAAATTTTAAGTTTTGTTTTTGAGTTTGCTCAACTCTGAATTCGGATTTTTGTCAACTCAACTGTAAGTTGTACTAATTCATAATTTTACATTGTAATAACTTTTAATTCTTACTTCTGCTAACTTCTGCAATGTGCTGAATTGGCACGATTAACGCCGCTATGAAATGTCAGCTAATGTTGCAACCACAATTTTGAGTTAGCATTGATACGCTAATGGCTACTCTTGTAGGTGTAACAAGCAGCGCCGCTAGCATCAGTTAGCCGCTAGCTTTCGCTAATGAATTTCACGGCTTTCCTGCATTTCACAACAAAGAAATAAGAGTTAGCAGAACTATTGTCCCTTGTTGTGAACCCCAACTTAAAGATATAAGTAACAACAACTCACACACTTGTTTTTGAGCATACAACTGGCTTCCTTGTTGTGCTAACTTGCATTATTGCCCTAAATGTCAATCATTTATATTTCCAAGTTTAGGCTACCAACTTAAATCACTGTTTTAGGCCAAAAAATACAAGTTGGCTTTTTTGCAGTGTATGTGCTGGCTCATGTGATCATAACAGCAGCATTAACAACCAGTATTACGTTTCAGTATAATGTGCTTTTTCAAACTCTAACTGAATGGTTTTTTCACAGAAAGAGGGGATTGAGGCTAGTGGCAAGGGTCTGCTGTGGCTCAGATGGTAGAGCAGTTGCCCTCTGATCAGGAGGTCAGTGCTCCTGGCAGTCTATATGTCAAAGTATTCTTGGGCAAGACACTGAAGCCCAAGTTGTTTCCGATGCTGTGCTAGGTGTGTGAGTGTGTGTAAATGGTTATTTACTGATTAGCAGGTGGCTTATTGGAGGGTAGCCTTGGCCACCAGTGTATGAATGTGTGTGTGAACGGGTGCATGATGATCTCAAGTGTAAAAGCAATTTGAGTACAAGTGCAGTCCATTTATCATAGTAGAATAATTGCAAAGTAGGTTTTTTTATAGCAGGTTTTCACCACTGGTAATTCAGCTGTATTCAGCAGGTACTTCCTGTCTATATATATATATACTTTTTATAATTTTTTCATGTGTGACAGTTAAAAGAAAGTCACAAGACAAATTACCATGTTTATGCTATCACAGTTTGTCTGTTCTTTGTTTATACTCATTATTAAAAGAACATGTTCACACATTGTATATAAGTATTAATGAACTTTATTATGATAGTATACAGTAGTATCTGCAGATATCCCATAAAGTGTGTGGATGGAACAGTATCATCCTTTAGTAATTCAGATTAAAAAAAAGCTCTACTCTTGGACACTTGAGGGGCAGTGGCCATGGGAGCAGCAGTGATGGCACAGTTGGCAATGGTTGCCATGGCAGCTATGGCAGCAATTGCTTTGACGCTTCTCTCTGATGTTGGACAGCATCTGTGTGAAAGACAAGAGACATTAGTGAAGTGTACACCTACAACATGACCTCTCACTGTGTTTGTCCTCTCTCCTTCTCTAGAGACAACAGTTTATGGTTTTTGGCTTTATCCACTCAGTTAACTGAACGTACCTTCCCCAATCTCCCTGGCAACTCTTGATGTTCAGCAACTGGATTGTCGTTGCTCTTTGGCTCTTCCGGCTCTTGTACCTGTTGATGAATTTTGTTCTTTTAGAAACAACAACTGAGCAAAACACTCAGGCAGCAAATGTAGCTATTTAGCAAATAAAATGAGTAAAGTCATGTTCTTACCCCAGTGATTGGGTCAGCAGAGCTCTCCTGGATACAAATGAAGGCGAGCATGATGGCCACTGCAACTGCAACACTGAATGTCTTCATCTTAGGAGAGGACAGGTGGTTTAGTTCAGCAGATAGAAACTAGATGTTTTCTGATCTTCTGGTGACTCTTGTCAGGTCTTTGAGTTCTGTCTGTCTGATGGTTGAGTGAGCAAAAAGTACTGTTATTTATACTCAGCCAGGTCATTGTTACCTCATCACTGGCAGAATCTTACCTGATTCCAATGATGGACTTTGCATCATGACTAACAAAGGGACATTTTCAACTTTTAACCTTGACCGTATTTTTTATGTTACAAAACAGCAAAGCAATTATGAACTCCTAAATTTAATCGTACACTGTAAAAAAAGATAAACAATAACTACTCAATAAAATTGAGGCAACAGATTGCAGGCAATATTATTAATTAAATCTAACTACGTTAGAAGTTCAGAAAATCACAACTTAACAGGAAGTGCCTGTCAATTAAAAACGGACTAATTCTATTGTGTTGGATTCATTGAAAATTCTCTTGATTTAGAATTACATACACATGAAGATTATATTTAATGTGATCAAAATAAGTAGATTCTATCTCAAACATTTTTATATTAAGCTACTTAAACAGCTACCTCAAAATCAAGGACACATTTATATTTAATACATTTTATCAAATATACTAAGTAAAATGAAATGACTACAGAATAATTTATTACAGTGTTTTATATGGAATACACTTTTTCCTGAGGGAAACAGAAAATAACTGTTAGCTGTTTAGTTGCACTGTCCGGAGGTTTTGTGATACAGCAATATGTCCCCATATGATGTTTGGAGAATAAATGATCGAAAAGTAAAGTTGAAGCTAATTGAGTACGGAAATAACAGGATTCATACGTTTTGGGAATCCTCAAGTGGCCAGCAGCAGCAGAAATGTTACTTTTCAAGTCTTGAAGAGCATCAAGTTTTAAGAAGGATGTAACATAGTTTAATTAACTGTTTTCCATATTCCGTATATATATTCCATATACATCATGTCTAAAATAAATAATGTTAATGAGAAGTTATGTAATTCTTACTTTTGTATAATCTTAATCTATAATGATGTAAAACACACTACACTGTGAATTATTGTAGCCTATTTATTTACTATTTGAAATGTTCACATGATTACACACCATTTAGAATAAAAGTGCTTCTCTGTTTTGCCAGTTTGTTTACATGACAGAACGTGCTAGAAAGAGAACATATGGTAATATTTAACTAAAGGTGGGCTGAATCAAACACATTTGGAGCCATTTATGGTTGTTGACATTGACACTGTGTTCAGCCGAAGCCAGCACATGGGTCAGCAGGGTTATCAAAAGAGTAATTCACATAAATGGGGGATTTTGGTTTTTGCAATTGATACGTCTTAATTATATATATTGTTTCTGTGCTCTTAAGGGGATTTATTAAATGGATTATGTTATACTGCTTCCTGTGTATGATGGAAGAACTGAAGTTACTCAGATTTATTCTAATAAAGTGCTTCTTTTACAATGAGCAAAGACATTGAACAGGGTTCTCTTTCTTTGTGGAAAAAAATGTGGCTCAGTCATCTCAGTCTTAAACAGGCCTGTCTTGTTTCTTTCAGGTAAAACTACATTAAATATCGTTTAATTTTAGTTAATAGTCCATGGTTCATTTACTGTTGTGAACAGAAACAGACAATATGTCCAAAGGTCAAAAGCTGAAAATTTCCCATTTCTGTTTGAACATCAGTCAGTCATGATGCAAAGTCCATCAGTGGAAGCAGGTAAGATTCTGCCAGTGATGAGGGAACAATGACCTGGCTGAGTATAAATAACAGTACTTTTTGCTCACTCAACCATCAAACAGACAGAACTCAAAGACCTGACACGAGAGTCACCAGAAGATCAGAAAACATCTAGTTTCTATCTGCTGAACTAAACCACCTGTCCTCTCCTAAGATGAAGACATTCAGTGTTGCAGTTGCATTGGCCGTTGTGCTCGCCTTCATTTGTATCCAGGAGAGCTCTGCTGACCCAATCACTGGGGTAAGAACATGACTTTACTCATTTTATTTGCCTATTAGCCACACCTTGAGCATTTCGTCAAAATGCTATGATGTTGTTTCTAATAGTAAAAATGAATCAACAGGTACAAGAGCCAGAGGAGCCGGAGGAGCCGATGAGCAACGACAATCCAGCTGCTGAACATCAAGAGTTGCCAGGGAGATTGGAGAAGGAACGTTCAGTTAACTGAATGAATGAAGCCAAATACCATGAACCAGTTGATGTTGTGTCCAGAAAAAGAGAGAGGACAAACACAGTGAGAGATCTTTACTTGTGTCTCTTGTCTTTCATACAGATGCTGTCCGACATCAGACAGAAGCGCCAAACCAATTGCTGCCCTTACACCACCCATGGCGGCCATGAGTGTATACTCTGCGGCGGCTCTCATGGCCACGACCCCATACTCAAAGCGCCCGAGTAGAGATTTTTTCTCTTAATACAATTCAACAACTTTCAACTTGTGATTGTAAGTATGTGAGGATGTTACTGGATTTGGTCATGATGTAGTTCATATGTTCTCAGTGATGTGACTGCATCATCCACACACTACACTGAATATCTACAGATACTGATGTGTTTTATCACAATAAAGTTTCAATTGACTTCTATACAATGTGTGAACATGTTCTTTTGACAATAAACAATTGACAGACAAACAGTTCATTCTAGTATCAATATCAGGTTGTTTTTCTCACATTCTAAAGATCAAAGGTCAAGTTCACTGTGATATCAATATAACTGCAAAAAGGCTTTTATGGCCATTATTCATCATCATAACTCAGGAACAGAAGAGGGTCATTTGGTTGGACAGTGACGTGGTAACACCAATGTTGAATATGTTGTGATTGTAGAACTTCTGAGCCTCTGGGTTAAACATGTGTGAAACATCCACATTGTATAATTTGTAGCTTCTCTGCAGCATCGTCCACATTTGAGGCATTGTTTACTGTCATGGCTGTACATGAGTCTGGACAGACATGGATGCACTTGCCTGGTGTGTGGGTCAAATCATCAGTCAGCATATCTAATTGAGACTGGTAAATCACATTTTAATAAGATTTACATCATCAACAACTATGTGATGATCATTAATGTTTCTAAACCTCTTTGCCTTCTGACGGCCCACCACTCAGGGGTTAAGATGCTTTTTTACTGATTCTTTCTTTCAGAGGCTGTAGTGGGCTCAGTTTGGAAGCTGCTGGTGCTAACCATGTTGTGATGTTGTGGTTGTAGGAAAGAGGCAGAAATAATGTTCCAAAGTGAACATAAATTTTAACGAGGGAAAAAGTCATGGCCATTTTTAAAGAAGTCCCTTGACCTCTGACCTCAAGATATCTGAGTTAAAATCAACTATTGTATTTTAATATTACTGCATACTGGGGTCCCTAAACAATCTTAGATTTGCATAAGTTGGGTATGATTGGAAAACTGAGACTCTTGTGGGTTAAATGATCCCAATTATAAACACATTTGATGAGGCTAATCTCCATAGCAGCAATTTAATTGCAGTGAGAGCATTTCTTGAAACTTGACCTCACTGTGTAAAATGACCTGTTGTTACCTCTAGGACAATCACAGCATCATGAGCTCATTTGCAGTTAAAAACACATTTATGGTCATTACACAGTTGTTCATGGTGTGAATACTATTAAAATGTGCTCTTACCAGATTTGAAATAGTTCTGAATTGACTGAATCTTAAGTTAAAGTAGTTGTGTAGTACGAGTGTCATTGTTCCAATATCCCATTGATCTGACAGATTGTCCTTTTTCAAAAAAGGTAGAATTATTATTATATTAATAGAATAATCGCAGAGTAGGGTATTTATAGCAGATTTTCACCACAGATAATTCAGCTTTGTGTGTATTCAGCAGGTATTTTACGACCATTCAGCCTTCATGTTAAACATGCTGCATAAAATAACTTTCTCAGATAACGTTTTTTATTTTATAAAACCTTTTTTGTTTGTGACAGTTGAAAGAAAATTAGCACTCACTATCAACACTACAAGACTATATATGTTCTAACTGCTTTCACGAATTATGGAGCGACGCCTGCGAGCTAGTTCAGGCAGGCAACTCGAGCTGTGCTGCCATACACATGACATGCCCCACTCCTCATACATCCTCCACTAAAACACACCCTCTATCCAATCTGGCGCTCTATTTAAAATGAGAGTAATCCTCGCTCTCCTCTGCCTGCCTATGCTGCTGCTACATCTGTACTGCCGCTTGCTTTCTCAGTCCCACCACCACCCCAGCATCCAACTGTAGGCTCCGACTGGGGGATTTATTGCATCACTCCTCAATACCTCATGTAACTGCTGAGGAGTGATTTAGTCGGAGCCTAGACGCCAAATCTAATCTATGTTTATTGTCCAATAAACACATTTTGTATCACGTGAGTTGTCTGACCGAAGTTTGTTTATGTTCATTGTTAAAAGAACCTGTTCACATATAAGTCACAATACACTTTATTGTGGGAGTACACAGTAGTATCTGCAGATATTCCATAGAGTGTGGGGATCATGCTCACATCCCTAAGAACAGTAATATCCTCAGATAATTCAGCTAAAAAAGCTCTACGATAGCCAAGAGATATGGCAGTGTTGGCAGCCATCGCAGCCTGATTTCCTGTCATGGCAGTTATCGCAGCAAATGACTTGACGCTTCTCTCTGATGTTAGACAGCATCTGTGTGAAAGACAAGAGACAATAGTCAAGTGTTCACCTCCAACATGACCTCTCACTGTGTTTGTCCTCTCTCTTTCTCTGGACACAACATCAACTGGTTCATGGTATTTGGCTTCATTCATTCAGTTAACTGAACGTACCTTCTCCAATCTCCCTGGCAACTCTTGATGTTCAGCAGCTGGATTGTCGTTGCTTATCGGCTCCTCCGGCTCTTGGACCTGTTGATGAATTTTGCACTTTTAGAAAGAACTTAGCAAAACACTCAGTCGGCAAATGTAGCTATTGAGCAAATGAAATGAGTAAAGTCATGTTCTTACCCCAGTGATTGGGTCAGCAGAGCTCTCCTGGATACAAATGAAGGCGAGCACGACGGCCACTGCAACTGCAACACTGAATGTCTTCATCTTAGGAGAGGACAGGTGGTTTAGTTCAGCAGATAGAAACTAGATTTTTTCTGATCTTCTGGTGACTCTTGTCAGGTCTTTGAGTTCTGTCTGTCTGATGGTTGAGTGTGGAAAAAGTACTGTTATTTATACTCAGCCAGGTCATTGTTACCTCATCACTGGCAGAATCCTATCCGCTTCCACTGATGGACTTTGCATCATGACTTAAAATAAATCTCGCCCTCTGATCAGGAGGTCAGTGCTCCTGGCAGTCTATATGTCAAAGTATTCTTGGGCAAGACACTGAAGCCCAAGTTGTTTCCGATGCTGTGCTCGGTGTGTGAGTGTGTGTAAATGGTTATTTACTGATTAGCAGGTGGCTTATTGGAGGGTAGCCTTGGCCACCAGTGTATGAATGTGTGTGTGAACGGGTGAATGATGATCTCAAGTGTAAAAGCAATTTGAGTACAAGTGCAGTCCATTTATCATAGTAGAATAATTGCAGAGTAGGGTTTTTATAGCAGGTTTTCACCACTGATAATTCAACTGTATTCAGCAGGTACTTCCTGTCTATTCAGCCTTCAAGTTAAATGTTCATCTCATCGGGTTCTACAATTTCCACAAATCACTGGGACCTTATATATTAAATATATGTGTGTGTATATATATATATATATATATATATATATATATATATACATATATATATATATATATATATATATACATATATATATATATATATATATATACACACACATATATATATATATATATATATATATATATATATATATACCGTAACGCCGGTGATCTCGCTACGAGCCAGGGGACAGCGGGGCCGCCGAGAGACCCACAGCAGCTTGTTTATTGCCCATAAAATCAGTGGATGTGTGTGGCTGAATGACATGAGGGGGAATAAAGCGTGAAAATAAATAATCTTGCAGAAAGCGAGAACTGGAGAAGCAAATCAGCAAGCAACACTCTCTCACAGACACACACACAACAAACATCCATTTCTGTCGCTCTACAAACGTCATCTGGTATAACTGATACGATTGGCTAAGAGCTACTTACAGACGCTTTTGATAGACATTCTAAGGGCCCAATAAACGGCTCCGGAGGATTGTAAACCACGCCTCCTCTACGGAGAAATGAACGGCTGGTTTCCAGACTAATTACAATTTAGTCTGGTGTTAGCCAGGCTATGTTACAGCTACAAGAGAAGCCATTAGGGTATCAATGCTAACTCAAAATTGTGGTCGCAACATTAGCTGACATTTCGTAGCAGCGTTACAATCGTGCCAATTCAGCACATTGAAGAAGTTAGCAGAAGTAAGGATTAAAAGTTATTACAATGTAAAAGTTAGTACAACTTATAGTAGTTGACAAAAATCTGAATTCAGAGTTGAGCAAACTCAAAAACAAAACTTAAAATATTTAGTTTAATTGTCCAACTTAAAATTTTATTGAAGTTGCCTTGAAATTTTGAGTTCACCCAACTTTTCTTTTTTTGCAGTGTAGTTGTGTAGTACGAGTGTCATTGTTCCAATATCCCATTGATCTGACAGATTGTCCTTTTTCAAACTCTAACTGAATGGTTTTTCCACAGAAAGAGGGGATTGAGGCTTGTGGCAAGGGTCTGCTGTGGCTCAGATGGTAGAGCAGTCGCCCTCTGATCAGGAGGTCAGTGCTCTTAGTAGAATAATTGCAGAGTAGGGTATTTATAGCAGATTTTCACCACAGATAATTCAGCTTTGTGTGTATTCAGCAGGTATTTCCCGACCATTCAGCCTTCAAGCTAAATATGCTGCATGAAATAACATTCTTAGATAACGTTTTTTATTTTATAAAACCTTTTTTGTTTGTGACAGTTGAAAGAAAATTAGCACTCACTATCAACACTACAAGACTAAATATGTTCTTACTGCTTTCATGAATTGTTTGTTTATGTTCATTGTTAAAAGAACATGTTCACATATAAATCACAATAAACTTTACTGTGGTAGTACACAATAGTATCTGCAGATATTCCATAGAGTGTGGGGATCATGCTCACATCCCTAAGAACAGTAATATCCTCAGATAATTCAGCTAAAAAAGCTCTACGATGGCCGACAGTGGCCATGAGGGCATTGATGGCAGTGTTGGCAGCCGTCGCAGCCTGATTTCCTTTCATGGCAGTTATGGCAGCAAATGATTTGATGCTTCTCTCTGATGTTAGACAGCATCTGTGTGAAAGACAAGAGACAATAGTAAAGTGTTCACCTTCAACATGACCTCTCACTGTGTTTGTCCTCTCTCTTTCTCTGGACACAACATCAACTGGTTCATGGTATTTGGCTTCATTCATTCAGTTAACTGAACGTACCTTCTCCAATCTCCCTGGCAACTCTTGATGTTCTGCAGCTGGATTGTCGTTGCTTATCGGCTCCTCCGGCTCTTGTACCTGTTGATGAATTTTGCACTTTTAGAAACATCTTAGCAAAACACTCAGTCAGCAAATGTAGCTATTGAGCAAATGAAATGAGTAAAGTCATGTTCTTACCCCAGTGATTGGGTCAGCAGAGCTCTCCTGGATACAAATGAAGGCGAGCACGACGGCCACTGCAACTGCAACACTGAATGTCTTCATCTTAGGAGAGGACAGGTGGTTTAGTTCAGCAGATAGAAACTAGATGTTTTCTGATCTTCTGGTGACTCTTGTCAGGTCTTTGAGTTCTGTCTGTCTGATGGTTGAGTGTGGAAAAAGTACTGTTATTTATACTCAGCCAGGTCATTGTTGCCTCATCACTGGCAGAATCCTATCCGCTTCCACTGATGGACTTTGCATCATGACTTAAAATAAATCTCGCCCTCTGATCAGGAGGTCAGTGCTCCTGGCAGTCTATATGTCAAAGTATTCTTGGGCAAGACACTGAAGCCCAAGTTGTTTCCGATGCTGTGCTCGGTGTGTGAGTGTGTGTAAATGGTTATTTACTGATTAGCAGGTGGCTTATTGGAGGGCAGCCTTGGCCACCAGTGTATGAATGTGTGTGTGAACGGGTGAATGATGATCTCAAGTGTAAAAGCAATTTGAGTACAAGTGCAGTCCATTTATCATAGTAGAATAATTGCAGAGTAGGGTTTTTATAGCAGGTTTTCACCACTGATAATTCAACTGTATTCAGCAGGTACTTCCTGTCTATTCAGCCTTCAAGTTAAATGTTCATCTCATCGGGTTCTACAATTTCCACAAATCACTGGGACCTTATATATTAAATATATGTGTGTGTATATATATATATATATATATATATATATATATATATACATATATATATATATATATATATATATACATATATATATATATATATATATATATACACACACATATATATATATATATATATATATATATATATATATATACCGTAACGCCGGTGATCTCGCTACGAGCCAGGGGACAGCGGGGCCGCCGAGAGACCCACAGCAGCTTGTTTATTGCCCATAAAATCAGTGGATGTGTGTGGCTGAATGACATGAGGGGGAATAAAGCGTGAAAATAAATAATCTTGCAGAAAGCGAGAACTGGAGAAGCAAATCAGCAAGCAACACTCTCTCACAGACACACACACAACAAACATCCATTTCTGTCGCTCTACATACGTCATCTGGTATAACTGATACGATTGGCTAAGAGCTACTTACAGACGCTTTTGATAGACATTCTAAGGGCCCAATAAACGGCTCCGGAGGATTGTAAACCACGCCTCCTCTACGGAGAAATGAACGGCTGGTTTCCAGACTAATTACAATTTAGTCTGGTGTTAGCCAGGCTATGTTACAGCTACAAGAGAAGCCATTAGGGTATCAATGCTAACTCAAAATTGTGGTCGCAACATTAGCTGACATTTCGTAGCAGCGTTACAATCGTGCCAATTCAGCACATTGAAGAAGTTAGCAGAAGTAAGGATTAAAAGTTATTACAATGTAAAAGTTAGTACAACTTATAGTAGTTGACAAAAATCTGAATTCAGAGTTGAGCAAACTCAAAAACAAAACTTAAAATATTTAGTTTAATTGTCCAACTTAAAATTTTATTGAAGTTGCCTTGAAATTTTGAGTTCACCCAACTTTTCTTTTTTTGCAGTGTAGTTGTGTAGTACGAGTGTCATTGTTCCAATATCCCATTGATCTGACAGATTGTCCTTTTTCAAACTCTAACTGAATGGTTTTTCCACAGAAAGAGGGGATTGAGGCTTGTGGCAAGGGTCTGCTGTGGCTCAGATGGTAGAGCAGTCGCCCTCTGATCAGGAGGTCAGTGCTCTTAGTAGAATAATCGCAGAGTAGGGTATTTATAGCAGATTTTCACCACAGATAATTCAGCTTTGTGTGTATTCAGCAGGTATTTCCCGACCATTCAGCCTTCAAGCTAAATATGCTGCATGAAATAACATTCTTAGATAACGTTTTTTATTTTATAAAACCTTTTTTGTTTGTGACAGTTGAAAGAAAATTAGCACTCACTATCAACACTACAAGACTAAATATGTTCTTACTGCTTTCATGAATTGTTTGTTTATGTTCATTGTTAAAAGAACATGTTCACATATAAATCACAATAAACTTTACTGTGGTAGTACACAATAGTATCTGCAGATATTCCATAGAGTGTGGGGATCATGCTCACATCCCTAAGAACAGTAATATCCTCAGATAATTCAGCTAAAAAAGCTCTACGATGGCCGACAGTGGCCATGAGGGCATTGATGGCAGTGTTGGCAGCCGTCGCAGCCTGATTTCCTTTCATGGCAGTTATGGCAGCAAATGATTTGACGCTTCTCTCTGATGTTAGACAGCATCTGTGTGAAAGACAAGAGACAATAGTAAAGTGTTCACCTTCAACATGACCTCTCACTGTGTTTGTCCTCTCTCTTTCTCTGGACACAACATCAACTGGTTCATGGTATTTGGCTTCATTCATTCAGTTAACTGAACGTACCTTCTCCAATCTCCCTGGCAACTCTTGATGTTCTGCAGCTGGATTGTCGTTGCTTATCGGCTCCTCCGGCTCTTGTACCTGTTGATGAATTTTGCACTTTTAGAAACATCTTAGCAAAACACTCAGTCAGCAAATGTAGCTATTGAGCAAATGAAATGAGTAAAGTCATGTTCTTACCCCAGTGATTGGGTCAGCAGAGCTCTCCTGGATACAAATGAAGGCGAGCACGACGGCCACTGCAACTGCAACACTGAATGTCTTCATCTTAGGAGAGGACAGGTGGTTTAGTTCAGCAGATAGAAACTAGATGTTTTCTGATCTTCTGGTGACTCTTGTCAGGTCTTTGAGTTCTGTCTGTCTGATGGTTGAGTGTGGAAAAAGTACTGTTATTTATACTCAGCCAGGTCATTGTTGCCTCATCACTGGCAGAATCCTATCCGCTTCCACTGATGGACTTTGCATCATGACTTAAAATAAATCTCGCCCTCTGATCAGGAGGTCAGTGCTCCTGGCAGTCTATATGTCAAAGTATTCTTGGGCAAGACACTGAAGCCCAAGTTGTTTCCGATGCTGTGCTCGGTGTGTGAGTGTGTGTAAATGGTTATTTACTGATTAGCAGGTGGCTTATTGGAGGGCAGCCTTGGCCACCAGTGTATGAATGTGTGTGTGAACGGGTGAATGATGATCTCAAGTGTAAAAGCACTTTGAGTACAAGTGCAGTCCATTTATCATAGTAGAATAATTGCAGCAATAATTGCATATATATATATATATATATATATATATATATATATATACCGTAACGCCGGTGATCTCGCTACGAGCCAGGGGACAGCGGAGCCGCCGAGAGACCCGCAGCAGCTTGTTTATTGCCCATAAAATCAGTGGATGTGTGTGGCTGAATGACATGAGGGGGAATAAAGCGTGAAAATAAATAATCTTGCAGAAAGCAAGAACTGGAGAAGCAAATCAGCAAGCAACACTCTCTCACAGACACACACACAACAAACATCCATTTCTGTTGCTCTACATACGTCATCTGGTATAACTGATACGATTGGCTAAGAGCTACTTACAGACGCTTTTGATAGACATTCTAAGGGCCCAATAAACGGCTCCGGAGGATTGTAAACCACGCCTCCTCTACGGAGAAATGAACGGCTGGTTTCCAGACTAATCACAATTTAGTCTGGTGTTAGCCAGGCTATGTTACAGCTACAAGAGAAGCCATTAGGGTATCAATGCTAACTCAAAATTGTGGTCGCAACATTAGCTGACATTTCATAGCAGCGTTACAATCGTGCCAATTCAGCACATTGAAGAAGTTAGCAGAAGTAAGGATTAAAAGTTATTACAATGTAAAAGTTAGTACAACTTATAGTAGTTGACAAAAATCTGAATTCAGAGTTGAGCAAACTCAAAAACAAAACTTAAAATATTTAGTTTAATTGTCCAACTTAAAATTTTATTGAAGTTGCCTTGAAATTTTGAGTTCACCCAACTTTTCTTTTTTTGCAGTGTAGTTGTGTAGTACGAGTGTCATTGTTCCAATATCCCATTGATCTGACAGATTGTCCTTTTTCAAACTCTAACCGAATGGTTTTTCACAGAAAGAGGGGATTGAGGCTTGTGGCAAGGGTCTGCTGTGGCTCAGATGGTAGAGCAGTTGCCCTCTGATCAGGAGGTCAGTGCTCTTAGTAGAATAATCGCAGAGTAGGGTATTTATAGCAGATTTTCACCACAGATAATTCAGCTTTGTGTGTATTCAGCAGGTATTTCCCGACCATTCAGCCTTCAAGTTAAATATGCTGCATGAAATAACATTCTTAGATAACGTTTTTTATTTTATAAAACCTTTTTTGTTTGTGACAGTTGAAAGAAAATTAGCACTCACTATCAATACTACAAGACTAAATATGTTCTTACTGCTTTCATGAATTGTTTGTTTATGTTCATTGTTAAAAGAACATGTTCACATATAAATCACAATAAACTTTATTGTGGTAGTACACAGTAGTATCTGCAGATATTCCATAGAGTGTGGGGATCATGCTCACATCCCTAAGAACAGAAATATCCTCAGATAATTCAGCTAAAATAGCTCTACAATGGCGGACAGAAGGCATGAGGGCATTGACGGCAGTGTTGGCAGCCGTCACAGCCTGAATTCATGCCCTGACAGGTATGGCAGCACTTGATTTGAAGCATCTCTCTGATGTTAGACAGCATCTGTGTGAAAGACAAGAGACAATAGTAAAGTGTTCACCTCCAACGTGACCTCTCACTGTGTTTGTCCTCTCTCTTTCTCTGGACACAACATCAACTGGTTCATGGTATTTGGCTTCATTCATTCAGTTAACTGAATGTACCTTCTCCAATCTCCCTGGCAACTCTTGATGTTCAGCAGCTGGATTGCTGTTGCTTATCGGCTCCTCAGGCTCTTGTACCTGTTGATGAATTTTGCACTTTTAGAAACAACTTAGCAAAACACTCAGTCAGCAAATGTAGCTATTGAGCAAATGAAATGAGTAAAGTCATGTTCTTACCCCAGTGATTGGGTCAGCAGAGCTCTCCTGGATACAAATGAAGGCGAGCACGACAGCCACTGCAACTGCAACACTGAATGTCTTCATCTTAGGAGAGGACAGGTGGTTTAGTTGTTCAGCAGATAGAAACTAGATGTTTTCTGATCTTCTGGTGACTCTTGTCAGGTCTTTGAGTTCTGTCTGTCTGATGGTTGAGTGAGCAAAAAGTACTGTTATTTATACTCAGCCAGGTCATTGTTACCTCATCACTGGCAGAATCGTATCCGCTTCCACTGATGGACTTTGCATCATGACTTAAAATAAATCTCGCCCTCTGATCAGGAGGTCAGTGCTCCTGGCAGTCTATATGTCAAAGTATTCTTGGGCAAGACACTGAAGCCCAAGTTGTTTCCGATGCTGTGCTTGGTGTGTGAGTGTGTGTAAATGGTTATTTACTGATTAGCAGGTGGCTTATTGGAGGGCAGCCTTGGCCACCAGTGTATGAATGTGTGTGTGAACGGGTGAATGATGATCTCAAGTGTAAAAGCAATTTGAGTACAAGTGCAGTCCATTTATCATAGTAGAATAATTGCAGAGTAGGGTTTTTATAGCAGGTTTTCACCACTGGTAATTCAACTGTATTCAGCAGGTACTTCCTGTCTATTCAGCCTTCAAGTTAAATGTTCATCTCATCTGGTTTTACAATTTCCACAAATCACTGGTACCTTATATATTAAATATATTAATATATATATATATATATATATATATATATATATATATACCGTAACGCCGGTGATCTCGCTACGAGCCAGGGGACATCGGGGCCGCCGAGAGACCCACAGCAGCTTGTTTATTGCCCATAAAATCAGTGGATGTGTGTGGCTGAATGACATGAGGGGGAATAAAGCGTGAAAATAAATAATCTTGCAGAAAGCGAGAACTGGAGAAGCAAAGCAGCGAGCAACACTCTCTCACAGACACACACACAACAAACATCAATTTCTGTCGCTCTACATACGTCATCTGGTATAACTGATCTGATTGGCTAAGAGCTACCTACAGACGCTTTTGATCGACATTCTAAGCGCCCAATAAATGGCTCCGGAGGATCGTAAACCACGCCTCCTCTACGGAGAAATGAACGGCTGGTTTCCAGACAATCACAAATTAGTCTGGTGTTAGCCAGGCTATGTTACAGCTACAAGAGTAGCCATTAGGGTATCAATGCTAACTCAAAATTGTGGTCGCAACATTAGCTGACATTTCATAGCAGCGTTACAATCGGGCCAATTCAGCACATTGAAGAAGTTAGCAGAAGTAAGGATTAAAAGTTATTACAATGTAAAAGTTAGTACAACTTATAGTAGTTGACAAAAATCTGAATTCAGAGTTCAGCAAACTCAAAAACAAAACTTAAAATATTTAGTTTAATTGTCCAACTTAAAATTTTATTGAAGTTGCCTTGAAATTTTGAGTTCACCCAACTTTTCTTTTTTTGCAGTGTAGTTGTGTAGTACGAGTGTCATTGTTCCAATATCCCATTGATCTGACAGATTGTCCTTTTTCAAACTCTAACCAAGTGGTTTTTCACAGAAGAGGGGATTGAGGCTAGTGGCAAGGGTCTGCTGTGGCTCAGATGGTAGAGCAGTCGCCCTCTGATCAGGAGGTCAGTGCTCTTAGTAGAATAATCGCAGAGTAGGGTATTTATCGCAGATTTTCACCACAGATAATTCAGCTTTGTGTGTATTCAGCAGGTATTTCCCGACCATTCAGCCTTCAAGTTAAACATGCTGCATAAAAAAACATTCTCAGATAACGTTTTTTATTTTATAAAACCTTTTTTGTTTGTGACAGTTGAAAGAAAATTAGCACTCACTATCAACACTACAAGACTAAATATGTTCTTACTGCTTTCATGAATTGTTTGTTTATGTTCATTGTTAAAAGAACATGTTCACATATAAGTCACAATAAACTTTACTGTGGTAGTACACAGTAGTATCTGCAGATATTCCAAAGAGTGTGGGGATCATGCTCACATCCCTAAGAACAGTAATATCCTCAGATAATTCAGCTAAAAAAGCTCTACGATGGACAGATGCCATTATGGCATTGATGGCAGTGTTGGCAGCCGTCGCAGCCTGATGGCTTGCCATGGCAGTTATGGCAGCAAATGACTTCACGCTTCTCTCTGATGTTGGACAGCATCTGTGTGAAAGACAAGAGACAATAGTCAAGTGTTCACCTCCAACATGACCTCTCACTGTGTTTGTCCTCTCTCTTTCTCTGGACACAACATCAACTGGTTCATGGTATTTGGCCTCATTCATTCAGTTAACTGAACGTACCTGCACCAATCTCCCTGGCAACTCTTGATGTTCAGCAGCTGGATTGCTGTTGCTTATCGGCTCCTCAGGCTCTTGTACCTGTTGATGAATTTTGCACTTTTAGAAAGAACTTAGCAAAACACTCAGTCAGCAAATGAAGCTATTGAGCATGAAATGAGTAAAGTCATGTTCTTACCCCAGTGATTGGGTCAGCAGAGCTCTCCTGGATACAAATGAAGGCGAGCACGACGGCCACTGCAACTGCAACACTGAATGTCTTCATCTTAGGAGAGGACAGGTGGTTTAGTTCAGCAGATAGAAACTAGATTTTTTCTGATCTTCTGGTGACTCTTGTTAGGTCTTTGAGTTCTGTCTGTCTGATGGTTAAGTGTGGAAAAAGTACTGTTATTTATACTCAGCAAGGTCATTGTTGCCTCATAACTGGCAGAATCTTATCCGCTTCCACTGATGGACTTTGCATCGTGACTTAAAATAAATCATACTATATGGAATAAACTTAAACCTATTTACCTGAGGGAAACAGAAAAGAACTGTACAAATGTAAAACAACATGTAAGATTTAAAGCCCCTTTGTAGTTGCACCGTCTCAGGTCTTTTTGCAATACAATGTGTCCCTATTTGATGTTTGGAGAAGAAAATATAAAAAAGTAATAACTAGAACACACTACACTGTAATATACTGTAACCTATTTATTATTCAAATAACACTTGAAAATAACTTTTTGTAATGCTGTTCTGTTCACAATGTTACCCAATATTTGGACTTTATACTTTTCTATTTTGCAGAACTGTTTACGAGACACAATGTGCCTGAAAGAGAAGATAAGGCAATATTGATCTAAATGTGGGCTGAATCCAAAAGGTTTGGAGCCATTTGTGGTTGTTGACACTGACACTTTGTTCAGCTGAAGCCAGCACATGCGCCAGCAGGGTTATTAAATAAGTAGTTCACATAAATGGGGGATTTTGGTTATTAGGGCCTCGGGGCAATCGCACCGAGCACTGGTCCCATACAGCAATAGCTGTAGGGACCAGTGCTCGGGGCCGACAAAAAATGAGCGAAAAAGAACAATCATTGGAGATTTTTAAACATCTACTTCTCCGGCATAATTTCACCTAGAGACTCCATTTAAACTTTAAACAGTAGACACAAGTCTTGTGTATCGGTGTATTAATCCACGTTTCGATAGGTGATATAGTTTTTTATCAGTCCCTGTTCAATGACCATGATCATTTTTGGAGAAATTATGAGATTATAATGGGTGTGTATTGCACGGAATGTTCGTGTCACAGTGTGTGACATCATCGCCAGAGTGTAGAGGGAGAGAAAAAATTGTCAAAAAATAAATTTGAAAACTGCGCTCCAGGCCGCAAATTCCACTCTACAGAAATAATTTATAAATAGAAACGTAGGAAAATTTGTCTTCTCCCTCACAATCCTCTGGTAAAGCTGCCAGAGTTATAGTTTGGGCGTAGAACGCACAGATGATCCACCAACACCACCAACAGCCTCATTGGCTCCCATATTAAAAACGCAGGGAGATTTCGGAAAAAGGGAGATGGAGCAGTTTTTTTAGATCGCTCTAACAAAGCTATTTTTTCATTTTTCTTAAAAAAAACCAACATATGTAGACGTTCAGGAAAAACTAAGGACGCTCAAAGTGAAGTCGGATCAATGATAGGTATTATGGTTTTGCCAAAAATGCTTTCTGTTCGAGGCCAGAAATTCCAGTCCACCTCTGGCTGCTGTCACTCTTTCATTAACAGGTGTCAGTAAATTCTGTTGATTGCTTTGATCTGATTGCCTTTGATCTTTGATGTGATTACAGTTACAGATACACACACACACACACACACATGCGCGTAAGCACGCACACTCCTCACACATGCTTCAAACACACGCACACACACACACACACACACACACACACACACACACACACACAGGTAACTTTATGTGATTTTAATTACACACACACACACACACACACACACACACACACACACACACTGTGGCCCTTTCAGAATTTCCCCAGAGGAAATTTTCTAGTTGCAATTGATACATTGTTCATCTTTATTATACATAGTATTTCTCTGCTCTCAAGAGGAGTCATTATGGGGGGCTTTGCTATACTGTGGCTCAGTTGGTAGAGTGGGCGCCCATTGATCCGAAGGTCGGTCGTTCAATTGCCTGACCATAACAGCCTACATGTCGAAGTATCCTTTGGCAAGCAATACCAAATTGCTCCTGATGCTGTGTTCATCGGTGTGTGAATGAATTCCCGATGGTGGCACTGTTTAGGGTAACCTCTGCCACCAATATGAATGTGTAGTCTGGGTATACCCATGCTGCCTAGCATGCACAATTTCGTTTCGAACTGCAAGGGGGCATGGTGTCCATGGCCGATTCTTAGCCCTGCTTTTGGTATCCAATCACAGAACGGGGAGGGACGGATGCTTGTAGTTTGCTTACGGATCCAACATGGCTGCAGCAGACGCGAAGCTCTCTTTCGATCTAGCTGTAGACAGTGTTCTAGATAGTTTAGAGTGAAAGTTTATTTTAAAAGAAGAACAACGGTTGGCTTTACACTCCTTTATCACCACCAAAAAGGATGTTTTAGCCTTGCTTCCAACAGGATTTGGCAAAAGCCTAATCTACCAACTAACCCCTGTTAGTGGCTGAGCTAATGGGGTTTAGTGAGACCCCGGTCATTGTGGTCATCGATTGGCTAAGAGCTACGTACAGACACTTCTGATAGACATTCATAGCGCCCAATAAACGGCTCTGGACGATCGTAAACCACGCCTCCTCTACGGAAAAATGAATAGATGGTCTCCAGACTATATCTCATTTGTGATATAGTCTGGCGTTAGCCAGGCTAATGAATGTGTGTTGTAATGGGTGAAAGAGGACTGTCTGTAGTATAAAGTGCTTTGAGTGGTCGTAAAGACTAGAAAAGCGCTATATAAGTGTAGTCCATTTACCATTATGTCTTAATGCAGATTCCTGTGTATGAAAGAAGAAATGAAGTTACTCAGAATTATTCTGTTTAAGTGCTTCTTTTACACTGAGCAAAGACATTCAACAAGGTTCCCTTTCTTTGAAGGAATAAAAAAAGTGTCTCAGTCATCTCAGTCTTAAACAGTTCTGTCCTGTTATTTCCATGTAAAACTATGTTATATATAACTGAATTGGTGTGTGAGTTTGTGTAAATGGTTATTTAGTGATTAGTAGGTGGTTCCTTGGAGGGTAGCCTTTGCCACCAATGTATGAATGTGTGTGTGAACGGGGGATTGATGATCTTAAGTGTAAAATTAATTTGAGTAGTCGTGATAACTAGAAAAGTGCTATACAAGTGCAGTCCATTTACCATAGAATAATTGCACACTCGTTTAAAACATATTTTCACCTAAAATTATTCAGCTTTTTGGGTATTTAGTATATATTGGTACTTCCTGTCCATTCAGACTTCAAGTTAATCTAATTAATCAAATACATTCTCCAATTATCTCATCTGGTTTTACAATTTACACAAATCAGTGGTACATTATATTTTTTTAAACATTTATACAACTTTTCATACTTTTGTTTATGTGTGACAGTTAAAGAAAAGTTTGTGCTCACCATTAACACCACAAGACAAATCATCCTGTTAATGCTATCAGATTATATTTTTGTACTCATTGTTAAAGGAAAGTGTTCACACATTGTATATAAGTAACAATAAACTTTATTGTGATAGTACACAGTAGTATCTTAAGGGCATGTGGCCATGAGAGCAGCTGTGATGGCAGTCATCGCAGTGATGGCAATGGCTGCCTTCACAGCCATGGCAGCAATGGCAGCAATTGCTTTGACGCTTGTCAGGTCTTTGAGTTCTGTCTGTCTGATGGTTAGGTGTGTAAAGAGTACTGTTATTTATACTCAGTCAGGTCATTGTTCCCTCATCACTGGCAGAATCTTACCTGCTTCCACTGATGGACTTTGCATCATGACTGACTGATGTTCAAACAGAAATGGGAAATTTTCAGCTTTTGATCGTTTGACATATTATCTGTTACACAAAAGCAAATGAACCATGGGCTATTAATGTGAATTATTCTTTTGATAACCCTGCTGACCCATGTCCTGGCTTCAGCTGAACACAGTGTCAGTGTCAACAACCACACATGGCTCCAAATGTGTTATAAATATTACCATATCTTCTCTTTTAGGCACATTGGCCCTCATTTATCAAACGAGCGTACGTCAGAAAGTGTGCGTAAAGTGGGCGTAAGATGATTTCTACGCAAGCCTCGGCATTTATCAATTTGGACGTGAGCGGACGGTACGATCAGATCTCACGTCTGCTCTCAGCTCGTGTACGCAAATTTGAGTCAGCGTGAAGTGCACACGTCTGAGTCGGAGAATTGATCTTAGACTATTGTATCGATGCCTGGAGCTGATAAAACTCTGTGGTGTTTTGATTTTTAATAGTGACAGGCAAAACATGTTAAGACTACATCATTTATCATTAAAACATCATCCAAAAATAAATACACCCTGCGATCGTGAAATTCTTTCAACAGAATACCAGCCGAGGATATTAAATGTTGTTGTCTTCTGCTGTTTACTGTTATTATTATTATTATTATTATTATTATTATTATTATTATTATTATCCAGCTCCGACACCGGAGTGTCAGCGTCTCCTTCACCAGCGGTGCTGCCCGAATAGAAACATTTCCAATCAGCGCTGTCACACGTTCCTCTGAATAGGACATCATTATTAGTAAATGTAAAGAGGTGAATAATATCTCTCCATCATAATAATAGCAATATTCGGATATTACATAGGTTATTAGGCTTTATATATCACGATGTAATTACTCAAACCTCGCTGGGAGTTTAATAGTCCGCTACTCTGCTGACAGCAGCACTGATTTCCTTCTTTTTTTTTTTTTAAACATATGTTTATTGCACATTTTGTTAATTTACAAACGGTGAACAACATAGAACAAGAAGGCACATACAAGAAAAAAATAATAACAATAATGATAGCAATAATTATGATAAAAAATAAATAAATAAATAAAAATAATAAATAAATAACTGGGGAAAGAAAGAGAGAGAGAGAGAAAAAAAAAGGGGGGGGGGGGGGGGGGCTTTATAACCACAAAATAAAAAAAATAAAAAAATAAGTAAATAAATATATACATACTTATATCTATACACACACACAGATACATATACATGTCCGTAAAGCTCTAAATGTGTATGCTAAATCAAGATAAAATAAAAAGATAAAAAGATAAAGATAAATAAATCTTCAGTTCAGCTCATCATTCCAGCCATCTACTTCAATATCATTTTTCTCAAGGAAATTACAGAAAACCTTCCAGATTTTCCAAAACTTGTCAAGCTTGTTTTTCGAGGTGTAGCTTATTTTTTCTAAAGCCAAGTAGAAAGACATCCCTGTTAGCCACTGTGAAGTAGTACAAGGTTTATCCTTTTTCCATGCACAGGCTATACATCTTTTAGCTTCCAGAAAACAAATATTGAGTAAGGATTGTTCATTTTTGGAGGTCACAAAATTGTCCGGGTAAATATTCAGTAAACATAATTTTGGTATGAGAGGTATTTCTTTTTTGATGATTTGACTGGCCAGGTTCAACACTTTTCCCCAAAAAGAAAGTATAAGAGGGCATTCCCACATGCAATGGAATAAAGAACCTATTTGTTGCTTGCATTTAATGCAAGTATCTGGAATATTTGGGTTGAAAAGGTGCAGCTTACTTGGGGTTATATACTGTCTGCTTATCCATTTGTATTGTAATAATTTAGAGTTTGTATTCACTGTTTGAGTTTGAGCTGTTAAACAAGCTCTACCCCATTCTTCCTCTGTTAGATTTTCTTGCACATCGGATCTCCATGATTGTAATATGTTTTGTGATGACTCTTTGGATTTACTTACAAACAAGTTGTAAAGAAAGGACACCTGCCCCTTGGAGTCTGAAAATCTCATTGAAAAATCTTCAAGAGTAGACAGCCGGGGAAGTTTCAACCTATTACATTGCCTAGACAGTATGAAACTTCTCAATTGAAGATATTTAAAGAAGTGTTTTGAGGGCATTTCATACCTGGCCTTAAGTTCTTCGAAAGACATGAAAGTATGATTGTCTTTAAAGAGGTCAGCTATTTTAGCTACGCCTCGAGATGACCAGATTTTAAACCCGCTGTCTGCTCTTCCAGGCTGAAACTCGTCATTACCAAAGATAGGAGAAAACTGTGATAACTTGGAAGTCTCTCCCAAGTATTCCAAAGCACTGTGCCAAATCATTACTGTATTTTTGAGGAAGGGGTTTTTGGTCTGTTTGACTAATTTGTTTTTGTTGGCTGAATATAAATACAAATTCAAAGGAATATTAATTGAGTGAGATTCTAATGAAACCCAGGCTGGGGGATGGTCCTTCACAAAATAAAATATTCCTGCTCTGATTTGAGCTGCCCAGTAATACCACATAAGATTTGGCAGCTGTAACCCACCTCTATCATATGGTAGATATAACAATGTAAGCCTAAGCCTGGGACGCCTGTTGTTCCAAATGAAAGAGGAGAAAAGCTTTTCAAGTGACCGGAAAAAAGAAAGTGGGGGAGCAAGTGGAATAGATTGGAAGAGATACAAATACTTGGGTAAAATTGACATTTTCAAAACATTGATGCGCCCGAACATAGACATAGGTAATCTCGTCCACCTGTTTATGAGCTCTGTAACTCTATCTGTTAAGGGATTGTAGTTCACTGGGACAATTTTGTCAATGGTAGGAGTGATCATCACACCCAAATATACAAAGCCTTTCAATGAAACCATAAAAGAAGTATGAATTGGAGGGTTGATCCTCTCATTTTCATTCATAAATAATATTACTGATTTGGTGCTATTTATTTTGTAACCTGCAAAGACCCCAAAAGTGTTTGTGAGAGAAAGTAAAGTAGGTAGGGTCTGTTTCAAGTTAGAACAAAACAGAATAACATCATCTGCATATAAAGCTATGCGATGTTCGATATCTCCTATCTTTATTCCATTCAGGTTGGTGCTTTTTCGAATCGCCATAGCAAGTGGCTCGATAGCAAGGGTAAATAACAGGGGCGACAGGGGACAACCCTGTCTTGTCCCCCGGTGTAGTTCAAAAGGTGTTGAAAATAATCCGTTTGTTAAAACTACGGCCTGTGGAGCAGCATAAAGAAGTCGAATCCAGCGAAGAAATGTACCCCCTATACCAAACCTTTGCAGAGTCTCGAATAAATACAGCCACTCCACCCTGTCAAGGCCCTTCTCGGCATCCAATGACAGAATGGCAGTGTCCGTACAGCCAGATTTGTTAAACACTATATTAAGTACTCTACGGATATTGTGAAAGCCCTGCCTTCCCTGCACAAAGCCATTCTGGTCAGAGTGAATTATTTCCGGCAAACTCAGTTCAAGCCGCCTAGCCAATACTTTACAAAGAATTTTGAGATCATTATTAAGCAATGAAATTGGTCTGTAAGATCCACAGAGAGTGGGTGTCTTCCCTGGCTTCAACAACAAAGTAATTACCGCTGTATTGAGAGAAGGAGGAAGGGATCCGCTAACTAAAGACTCACGATACATATCAAGCAAAGGTGGTATTAGTTTAGTTCTAAAGGTTTTATATATCTCAATGGGAATCCCGTCCGGTCCAGGGGTTTTCCCCCCCTTCATGCTACATATAGCCGCAGACAATTCTTCGGCCACTAGGTCTAGCTCTAGAGCAGCCTGAGAGTCTTCCTTTAAGGGGAAAAAGTCTAATAAATCAAGAAAATCCTTTTGTTTTTGAAAAGCTAAGGTTGAATAATCCGAACTGTATAAATTTTCATAGAAGCTTGAAAAAGTCTTATTAATTTCTTTAGGGTCACTAGTTACCAAGCCTTCATCTGTTTGTATTGCATTTATTGCCCTTTCAGTTTCCATCTGTTTAATACGCCAAGCTAGGAGCTTACTAGCTTTCTCACCCTGTTCGTAATAGGACTGCTTCAGTTTCATCAAGTTTTTAGTTGCCTTATTTGTAGATAAAACATTGTATTTAGCTCTTAGCTCATTAAGTTCCACAAATAAGTGTTGAGAAGGATTTGCAAAGTAGTTTGTTTCAGTATCCTTTATCTTTTTTTCCAGTTGTTCCATCTCCAATCTAAATTGCTTGTGTTTAAAGCTTGTGAAGCTAATCATCTGGCCCCTCAAAAAGGCCTTAAAAGCCTCCCAACGTATAGCAGCTGATGTCTGATTTGTATTAATTTCAAAATAATAATCAATTTGTGTTCCAATAAATTCTATAAATTTTGGATCCCTAAGCCAAAATGCCTGGAGACGCCACCTTGGGGAGTAATTCAAAGATTGGGGCATGTTCAGGATAAATGAAACCGAAGCATGATCTGAAATTATAATGCTATCATACCAGGATCGTGAGATTGTAGATACCAAGGAGGCAGAAACCAAATAATAATCGATTCTGGAGAATGTCTGACATGTACTAGAATAACAAGAGAAAGTTAGTTGGTCAGGATGGTTCTTTCTCCAAATGTCAATTAAATTAAATTCTTTCATATACTGTAGCAGCTCCTTTCTTGTCTGATTATGGGAAACATCGATTCCAGTAGATCTATCCATTCCAGGCTGTAGAGCGCAATTAAAGTCCCCACCTATGATAAAGTTGCCAGATAAAGTGGCCAAGGACAAAAACAGGTGTCTAAAAAAAGACGGATTATCTTCATTGGGCCCATATATATTAACCAGATTTAATCGAACTGAGAGAATTTCACACTGAATAATGAGGTATCTGCCTAATCGATCTTCATCCACTCTAATAAGGTGAAAAGGCACAGAATTGTGTATCAATGTAATTACTCCACGTGAGTGTGAACTGAAAGAAGCTGAGAATACTCGACCAGGCCACCTCCTCCTCACTTTGATTACATCTTCAGGGGTCAAATGCGTCTCCTGAATAAAAATTATTTTAGCTTTTAAATGTTTGATCCTACTCATAACCTCTTTTAGCTTGACAAGTTTGTTTAAACCTCTTACATTCCAAGATGTAAACTGAAGTTCAGATGACATATAATGACAAAGAAATTGGCTGTAATAAACTCGGAATGACTGAAAACTAAAGGCAAAAGATAATAAATAAATGAAGTGAAAAATATGTGCCTTATAACACTATGAACATAACTGAGTACATCCCCAACTGAGATACACCCATCCCTCCCACAATACACACATCCAAACCATGGAGCCTAACTGGTCCGCCTGCGTCCACCGCGCAGCGAGGAACAGCATGCCCAACAACCGTAGCAGAGCTCCACATGAGATATTATTGATATAGGTAAAACTACGTTTATAGCAACCAAACAGCTATTTGCACGATTTAAACAGTGTTTAAATTAGCTCCCTGGGAAGTCAGAGAGCGTAGTTCAGTGACTTAAACAAACATACCAGCCATACAGTCAGGTCTCAGGTAGTCTCTTTTTCCGCGGATCCGGGGACACAGTCCTTCAATCCACGCACAAAGACCTTTGCTCCCGCTGCGGTATCAAAGATGTGTCGTCTCCCCTTAACAGTCACCAGAAGTTTAGCCGGATGAATTATCCCATAGCGCAGAGTCGGAATGGAGAGGGAAGCCAGCTCTTTTTTCACCGAGTCAAAGATTTTCCTCCGTCTGACCAGATCGGCAGAAACGTCGGGGAAGAACATGACTCTCTGGTTGTCGTAGAATATTTCCCCCTTGCTCCTGGCAGCCTTCATGACCCGAGACTTGTCCGCGTAGTTTAGGAACTTCATTATTACCACTCTGGGACGCACACCAGAGCGGCCGCCTGCCGCAGCCTCGTTAGCGCCGGCTCCGCCGATTCTATGCGCCCTCTCTATCAGTGCGGGTCGTGGAAAATTATGTTCACCTAGCATTTCAGGGATCCACCTTTCCAGAAATGCACACATATCAGACCCTTCTACCTTCTCTGGGAGACCGACCAGGCGAAGATTCGAGCGGCGGGCTCGGTTTTCCAGGTCATCCACCTTTGAAACTAGCTCTTCGATGGCCGCTTTCATGGTGTTGGTCTGAGTTTTCAATGATGCTACATCGTCTTGATTGGTGCTAATTCTGTCCTCCGCTTCAGTGACACGTGCTGACACTGCCTTTAGATCACTCTGTATTCCTTCAATGGCACTGAGCAGGCCGTCAAACCTTAGTACAAATTCTCCTTTCATTGCGCTAATGGCGTTAAGAATTGGGCTAGCCGCCACATCTGAGTCGCAACTGCTAGCATTAGTATCTGCCATTCCCGGATCACCCGTAGCTTCTGCTTTAGATGATTTCTGAGTTTTTGCAGCATATTTCGGAGGCATTAGGGCTGGTTGTTCTTGATTCCGCACAAATTGTGACAATTCACAAGTCCTACACTGGCTATTTGGTTAGATTATTCTCTGAATTTTCATGGGAGCTCCGTCACACGTGTGTTCAGCACAGCGCCATAACCGGAAGTCATTTCCTTCTTTTTCACTTTTTTTGCTGCCAAACAAAACCAGTTTGTTGTGTTGCAGCTGTTGGACGTCAGCGTTTCACTTTCTGACTGAGAAATTCCTCTTCTTTTAGAATTAAAACTTACTTTAAAACATTGTTTACCTCCTTCAACCAAAAAGCTGAAAACTGTTAAGTCCGTGCTCCAAATGTAAAATATTCAGTGAACTTGTTTGAGTTTATAACTATAAGTAAAAAAAAAAAGCTGAAAACTGTTAAGTCCGTGCTCCAAATGTAAAATATTCAGTGAACTTGTTTGAGTTTATAACTATAAGTACTTTTATTTCATAATCCTCCGTCGCTGCGTATTTCTTTAATATGTCTATATTACCCCTATTGTTAATTGTAACGGTGCACTTTGCTAATAAAGCTGAGTATAGAGGGTGAAAAAATCCTCTTTTTGGCCATATTGCGCCCTTCGGTGTCGTAAACTCTGAAGGCGAGTCTTCTGAATCGGGTATATATTAGGGCGTGGTATTTAAATTACGCATGTTTCGAGCCGCCACATTCATCAACAGCCGATCATTCTTACGCTGTGATTGGAGAGATACGATCGTTTGATAAATCACACGTGGACCCTGTCGTAAGACGAAATATACACTCAGATCTGCGCTCGTTTCTACGCTCGCTTGATAAATGAGGGCCATTGTGTCCTGTAAACAAACTGGCAAAATATAGAAGTATTTTTACTCCAAATTGTGTGTAATCATGTGAATAGAAGATTTTAGAAGATTTTAAAGTAATAAATAGGCTACATTAATTCACAGTGTTTTGTGTTTTATGTTATTATACATAAGATTATACGAGAAGTAACAATGACAATAACTTCTAATTAACATTTACTTTAAAACATGACAGAAATTATGGAAAACAATTTATTACATATTAATCTATTTGACATCCTTCCTACAACTTGATGCCCTTCAAGACTTTGCTCCTGAAAAGTAACATTTCAGCTGCTGCTGGCCACTTGAGAATGCCTAAAACGAAGGAATCCTGTTATTTCAACTTTACTTTTTGATCTTTTTTTTCAAAACATAAAATGGGGACATACTGTTGTATCGCAAAAACACCTGACAGTGCAACTAAATGTTGTTGTTTTTTGTTGTTGTTTTGTTTTTTTGTGTGGGATTAGAAAATAAGTGAGAAATTGAGCTTGAAATCAGTGTATTGAGGTTGAGCCCCATTCTGTGTACAAAATTCGCTGGGTCAGAGGATTTTTTCAGGGAGATAGCAAGTCAACAGTCGATCTCACACAAAAGTGTTTAATTAAAAAGTTTAATTTGCAACTCAGGACTGTGTTTCAACTTCTCCTCATCATATCTGTTATAAATTGGAGCAATATTTTGGGTTGACACCATTTGTTACACACATTTGGTCTTAAATTTTGCCATTTTTTATTGAGAATAGAAAGAAATGGTCCAAAGCCCCTCCAGAAAAATACATTTATACACCGAGATCTGTGCAACACCACAGCAAAATGGTACCCATTTTCATTCATGCATCTGGAATCAAATCAAATCAATTTTATTTATATAGCCCAAAATCACAAATCACAGATTTGCCTCAAAGGGCTTCACAGACTGTACGACTATACGACTCATACAACGAAGAGCTTAGGATCAGGATCAGGCCAGCATTCGCAACTGCATCCCCTCTTCTTCCTGATGTTAGATGGCATCTGTGTGAAAGACAAGAGACATGAGTAAAGCTTTCACCTCCAACATTATCATTCACTGCGTTTGTTCTCCGTCCTTCTCTGGAGACAACATCAACTGGTTCAGTTAACTGAACGTACCTTCTCCGGTCTCCCTGGCAACTCTTGATGTTCAGCAGCTGGATTGTCATTGCTCATCAGCTCCTCCGGCTTTTGCACCTGTTAATCATTTTCAATGTTAACCCTTAATAGGGCACTCATTGAAATACTTGCAAATTCCAAATTTCAACCCAAGAGAATATTGGAGGATATTAAATACTGCCAGAATGTGTAAAAAAAACAACATACGGACCCGGGAGAGGGGAGGTAATATTTTGAGAAAAAAGTTTACAAGATTAAAGTGGCAAATCTACGAGAAAAAAATGCACAGATTTATGAGATTTAAAGTGGTGAATCTGCGAGAAAATAGTTGCTTTTTTCCCACTTTTTCCTTGAAATATGTGACTTTTTTCGCGTAGATTTGCCACTGTAAATCTCTTAAATCTGCCACTTATTTCTTGTAGATTTAGCACTTTAATCTAGTAAATTCTCGAAATATTACCCAAAATCCGTGTGGTTCTATGACCTCACAGAGAGACATGGGGACCCCATTTTGGATATCCGTTGAAGTTACCAAATACAGTTCTTCGCCCGATAAAGGGTTAAGGAATGACATCTTTATATTTCAACACAAATATCAAATAAGTAAATTAAACGAATGAAGTTATGTTCTTACCCCAGCAGGGACAGCAGAGTTCTCATGAATGCATATGAAGATGACAACGATGGCCACTGCAACTGCAACACTGAATGTCTTCATCTTCTTTTCAGATCTTCTGGTGACTTTTGTCGGGTCTTTAAAATTCTATCTCTCTGATGATTAAGTGTGTAAAAAGTACTGGTATTTATACTAAGTTGGGTCATTGTTGCCTCATCATTGGCAGAAACTTATCTGCTTCCAGTAACAGACTTTGGATCCCAATCAATGGGGAGGCGAAAGGAAGTTTTAAATCGTCTTTTATAGTCGCACTGTCTCGGGTGTTTTTGCTTAATATGTATAATTAAGAAAGATTTTTTTAAATACCTTATTTATTCAGACATCTATTGCATTAAAAAGGCTTATCAAATTCCCCTATTTGCAGAACCATGTGCCAACTTCAGGTGACCAAAACATTGGTGTCAACAACCACAAATTGGCTCCAAATCTGTTGGATTCTGACCATATTTTGTTAAATATTACTTGATCTTATCTTGCTCAGTCTAAAAAGTTTAATCATGTGAACATTATAATTTAAAAAGACAGATTGATCCCTCTTTTAGGGTAGTGGATGCATTTTAACTGTCTGGGGAAGTTTGAGAAAATCCACCTTTGATTGATCTTTTTTTGCATATCCAGATTGTATCCAGAATAATTTTTCAAAAGATCCAAACCATATTTGGCTTGCTAGGATTATCCTTTTTTAAATTTTATTTTACAAAAAATAGTTGAAAGACCTTATTATTTTAAATATCCCTTGCAATAATGAAAATGACCTATTTCACTGCTGGCCCAGGTGCTGACTTCAACAACACCCATGTAAACAACCACACATTGCTCCAAATCTGTTGGATTCAGACCATATTTTGTCAAATATCACCTGATCTGTTGAACAAACCTGCAAAACAAGTGTCTAAAGTCTAAAGAATGTTTATCATGTGAACACAGCAAATTATTTTTTTGAAAATAGTTTTAATATAAATTTGAAGCTTGTGAAGGCATGATGACAAGCTGTGCAGTGACATGAGAGTAAGATGGATCTGCTGTTTTGGCAAAAGCTCTGTGTGTGTCTGTGTTTACTTGCACTTCCATTAAGTGAGGACCGAAACAATTCTTTAACCAAGTGAGGACATGTTGATTTGTCCTCACTTCTTTGAAGGCCTGTTTGAGGGCTTAGTCTGGTTTTAAGATTAATGCCACAAACAAAAATGTATGTTAAGGGAAACAAATACCCAAGGGACAGCTCTCCTGCTTCCAGTAATCAACTGTGCATCACATCTGACTGATTTTACCATGATCTTTTCCCCCAGCCTAACCAAGTAGTTTTGGTGCCTAAACCTATGCAAACTTGGATGTAAAACATTAACCATGTTTAACCATTTTTAAAACCACAACTGTAATCTAGGCAGGAGCAGATCAACTGCTGTAGCATGGAGTGACAGCTGCAGAAGTCTTGCCACTCCAGGATTTTTTCCTGCCAAATGTTTGTGTAGGGTCAACTTCCACTAGTACAGAATACAGAACAGCCTCAGAAGGATAGTAACGGATGGCTTTGTTGAAGCAGTCTCGTGTACTAATAGTACCATGTTTGATTGGGTGTGAGACAGATAAAACTTGACTGAACCAAAATATACACTGGTGGTTATGAGAAACTGCTCATTTTCAACTTGAAGCCGCCAGACAATGGGTCTTAGGTTTGCCGTTTAATCAAAATTACTGATTAAACACTTGTTGTTTAATATCGTTTTTATATGTAGCTTTCAACAACATGCTTACCTATATTGACCTGTGTGTTCCTGAATATTTGTCAGATACCTTGGCTACCAATATATTGGCCAAATAAAGCGACTGTTGGCACAATCACAGATTCACCTCTTCAGGCAGATCAATGCCCTGGTCTGGGGCACTGACCCTGTCTGTCCCTGTCTCAACATGCTCCTGTTTGTGTGTGTTCAGTTCTTACACCCTGTTTTACCTCATTTCTGTTCCTTCAAGCAATAACTTCAACTTGTATGACAGCTTAACCCTTTATCAGGCAAAGAACTATATTTGGTAACTTCAGGTAATATTTCGAGAAAGAAGTTGCAAATTTACTAGATTAAAGTGGCAAATCTACAAGAAAAAAAGTCGCAGATTTAAGAGATTTAAAGTGGCAAATCTGCGCGAAAAAAGTCGCAGATTTACGAGAAAAAAGTGGGGAAAGAGCAACTTTTTTTCTCCCAGATTCACCACTTTAACCCTTAATAGGACTCATTGAAATACTTGCAAATTCAAAATGTCAACCCTAGAGAATATTGGAGGATATTACATAGTGCCAGAATGTATTAAAAAAAAAAAAAACATACGAAAATAACATTGTGAAAAAAGTTTACGCAAATCTGCAACTTTTTTCGCGCAGATTTGCCACTTTAAATCTCTTAAATCTGCAACTTTTTTTCTTGTAGGTTTGCCACTTTAATCTAGTAAATTTGCAACTTTTTTCTCAAAATATTACCTGACTCTAACTACCAAATATAGTTCTTTGCCTGATATAGGGTTAATTGTTACCAAACCCACTACGTACAGCACCCATGCTGGTAGGAGTGGTACGTTGGGTTCTGGTGCTCTGGATCATTAAATTTGACCTCAGAAACAGGTTTGGTACTTCATTTACATTTCTGTGTGAAAACAAAAATGAGAACTGATAATTTTAATCCAGTATTCTTAGTTTGCTTCCGTTGTGCTTCCCCCTCTTTCCTTGCCTCTCCATGCATGGCAGTTAGTAGCACAGGCAGGACCAGTGAGACGCTTTGACACAATACTGGGAACGTTGCCAAAGCATGTGTAACGCAGGAAGAAAATCCAATAAGAGACCATTGTAATTAGTCCAATAAATGTTTTCACTTGGATGTATTCGAAACAAAGCGGTGCTTATTATGGCGCATGGGTTTTATTGTAAGAGCTTGTAAGCGGATGATGTCTTCTGCACAGAGTCAAAGGCCACTGCTTTTCTGTGCCAATGAAACAATTTAACAGGAGCCCTTGCACTAACAAAACCTGAGTTCTGCTACTGTGGATGCAAAAAAACCCTACTCTATTTCCTGATATGAGGATGCAATAAATGGATTTTTGCTTGAAATTAAAAGGAATACTTCATCATTAAAATAAGCAATGGGATATCGTTACTCATCTAGTGTTACCTTTGCCTCACATGCCTCCACAGTGAACGGAGAATCCAATAACATCCAAAAAAAATCGTAAATCCTCAATGGATTCATGTAAATCGAGGACAGGTTCAACAACAGCAAAACTAAATCAAAACATCACTCATTCGTTCGTTTTCAGATTCTTCATTCACTGTTGAGGCATGCCAGAAGTTTCCTTCCAAAAATTTAAGATAACACACAATAAGTAATTTACAGACAAATGGTCATTTTAAGGGCAAAAGTATTTCTTTAAGATCCTTATATACTTTTCAACGAATCCTCATAAAATATATGAAAAACACTGCAACACCACAGGGGTTATAATTAGATAACATTGATTTTAATGACTTTCATTAAAACTTTAACCTTTAACGGTCAGCTGAATCTATTAGCTGATATTGGCCAATCAAAAAATATTGTCTATATCTGTCTGTATTGGCATATACAGTAAGTTGTCTGATAAGCACCAATTTTATTTTTTATTTTTATCAAAACATGCCAAAAACAATGGTGTGATTTAGACATGGAGTTAGTTCATTATCTTATTTTTATTTATTCTTTATTTACTCAGTTTTCATTGGTTGACAATGCAAAACTGTATATGTATAATGTATAATTATATTAAATATTCTTTAATCTTTCAATCTTTGGCTACAAAACCAATTGCAAAAATAATGAAACACGGAAAAAACAACAACAATGCATCTAATTCAAAATTCAGTGTATATTTACAAACAAAAATGTATCACTTTGATCATTTAATACGTTGTCTTTGTGCAGTTTTCAAAAATGTTCACATTCTGTTGCATTTACATTTTTGACAATGACCCAACTTTTTTGGAACTGGGATTGTGTTTGAAAGGTTGTTTAAATAGGATTATGGAGCTTCTGAAACTGTTGCATGAGTTTAATGATGTACATTCCCAGAGTTTCATTTTGTAACCTGTAATACCTCTAATTCATGGATGCACACACACACACACACACACACACACACACACACAACCCTGACAGCCTGACTTTAATGGGCTGGGGCCGCCAGTCAGGGCCCTGAAGGCTCCTGCGATAGATGTGGCTTTCCAGAGGGTGTTGGGGTTGGGGGGGAGGTGGGAGCTAGAGGGGGCAGAAAGGGGGTCAGGCACATTCACCACTGGGTGTCGGCCGGCCCAAATTACTGCCACATGAATGACTCGTGCACTTGTGATTAAGGAACTAGACGGATGTAGGTGTAGGAGATGTTTTTGAAGTTATCCTGATAGGTAGGAGCACTAAAGAAAATACTCAAAAAGAGAGTAAACATGACTGGGTGTGAAATATGGCATCGATGACTGATATGAGAAGCCATTTCTATTGTGGTCGCCATGTGGTAAAGCCTACAAAGCATCCAGTCAAAGAGCTTCCACTGGCCTCTAATTTGCTGCGACTGTGTCCTGTGTTAGTTAATTAAGCCACAAGATAGCCAGTCAGACTCAACAGTTGTTTTTTTTCGCTTCGCTTCCTGGGAGGCGATATATTTAGCCGTCTCGTGTGGCCCTGCGGGGTGGTTGTTTTGAGGTGACAGAGCTGTCTGTTGCGGCCCACTTGGTCGCAGCCTGTCACGGCTGTAAAAATGTTTGTGAAGTGAGGAACCCAGAAAACTGTGGTCCTGTGCCAAAAAAGGGTCTTCACTCACTCTCAGCGCGTAATGACAGAGCAACACACTCGGCGACAGCTCTGCTGTGAAGTCGCTCCGTCTTTGCCTCGGAGCTGTAAACAAACTTCTTTTTATTCTTTTATCGAGCATTAAAGCAGAGAGTAAACATGTGTGCATATGTGTTTGGGGGGGTTGAGCTTATTTGTGCAGTACCCATCTTCTGTTTAGATCTCATTAAATGTACCTAGACTACAATTAGCATGGAATCTTAATTTGCCTGGAAAGTTAATTAATCCATATAACTTTCAAGGCTGGCTCGTAAAGACTCGTATGGCTGTAATGCGTTATTGGAGACATTTGCAATGGAAACGCTTACTCTTCCAGCCACCCAGGAGCATTTAGTAAGCAAAATGGCCTTTTCAACACCGCATCTTGTCCCCTTTTCAAATTCTTAACGCCCACCACTTATTCCAAGCAGGCGGTGAAAATGAGGCACACTGGAAATCGCTCCTGTTTTATCCATGTCGCTTTACACCCAGCTTTTATAACGTAACGTGGCAAGCATTACACGATGAGGGACTAATGATATATTTTCTCAGCTGGAACGTGGGAAATGCACCGCGGACCCAAAACAGTGTAGAGTCTCAGTAAATTAGTGTGTGCCGCTAAGTGAAAAGTGAACAGCTTGCCAGAGCTGTACTGGCTTGGTACCCATAGGGAACCCGCTATACCGCACGGTGGGAGGGAGAGCCACAGGAGATATTGAACCTATGGGGAAAGGAAGCCCACTGTCAGCGAGAAGTCAGCGAGAGTCTCTGAAAAACCCAGACTTCACCCTCTGACAGCTCGGAAATATCCATTTTAATAAGGGGGAAAAGTGGATTTGGCCAGACATCTTCGTTCCTCCCATGGAAACTCATCTGTCCTGGTGTGAGGCGACACCCTCAGTGACTTTTAACTAAAGGGTTGAGCACAGCAGACTTCTGCAGACCAGTAGGCCCCACAGAATGTATCTGCAATTTGGTCCTCTGGTTTCTTTGAAAATTAATTCACTTCAAATCCACTTTGTATGAGCTCCTCTGACTACTGCAGGTTGCCTAAGCTGTTTTTAATGTTCTTATTTAAAAAATAAAATAAAATAAAATAATATATATATATATATATATATATATATAACATATGTTCCTTTTGTGTTATTTTTTTCACCTTCTCTCCAATAAGGTTATAAATGTCAAGTGTAATGACAGTTGATCCTATTATAACTATGTCTTTTTTTTCCCCCAAAGTCTACAACCTGAGGATATCAACAAGTCCTCTAATCCATGCAAGCAAGCACAAAGAGATTTTTCTAACCTTCTAATATGACCTAGAGGAGCGTATCCTAGATAAGCATCATTACCAGTGTCAGGAGATCAACACTTCCTTATACCTAACTGTAACAGACGAAATTAAATTAATTTCAAACACAAGGTTAACAGACTGAAATTAAATTAATGTTGGTATTCTGAACTACAGATACGATGATCTGTAACTTTTTTTTGTCCAGTGACAAAGTCGTGGAGTTAAAAGCCACGTAGGTCCATGGTCAGGTGGGTGATAGGGAGGCAGATGAGATCGACCAACCCCAAACTTTAAACTGGGAAATTTGTTGTTGGAAGTTTTGTCCAGAAGTTCTGTGTTTGTGTTCTGTTGATGGAACCTAACCTTAACCAAACTGTTTTTAAAGTTTTCGAAACAGTGATCTTCACATGTATAAAACAGCAACTGTCACGTGAATACAATGTGATGCAGTCGTCACATATTTTCAGCAGGTTTAATTAAAGTGGCAGTCATCGTGTGTCACAATGAGAAGGGCTTGCAGAGTTCCAGAAACATTCATATTTAACATATTTATGTTTAAAAATATTGAAATTATATTATATCAAAAACATATCTGTGGTTTGCAGGTAAAATACCAACATTTATTCTGGCGACTAGGTTGCATTTTGGTTATTTCAAGACAACAAAATTAGGTTTAGGGGAAGATCATGACTTGGGTTAAAATAACTGCATTTTTTAGGGTTACTTAATTCCCGTAGGTAACGGGATATCAATACAAGACATGAACACAGGTCTCCTGGGTTAAAGTCCTTTGATTGTTTCAGCTACCAGAAACAGATTCTCTTGGTCTTTCACATCACTTCCTGTTTCACTTTGATCATAACTACCACAGCCACAAGGGGGCACTGCTTAACAAAAAATATATTTTCGAGAAAAATGTATATTCTCCTGCATTATGTTTCTTTTTGACATAATCACAAATATGTTTCAGTCAGGGTAACTCTGCCCTCCACCTCATTCCTCCACCAATCTTGAATTAAATCTGGGTAAGACTACCAACCACCTGCAAACAAACATTTGGCAGTGAAGAGTGAGAGGAAATAAAGGGAGGATGAAATTTATCTCGTATTGACTAAGGAATCCATTATGTAAGCATCAGGACGTCCCATAACTCTAATGTTATTATTGTGCATAGTTGGAATTGACAGCACACCTAACACATTTTCAATGAGCTACAGCTGATTGTATCAGTCACTGGTCTTGCATCACAGAGGCATTTCCCTGTTTGCATCCTCTAGTCAAAAAGGCAAACATTCATGTTTACAGAAATAAAACGTGTAATCACATGTACTGTTTCTTTAAATACTTTCAACAGAACAATATATTTGTTACAATTACAAATAACGACTTCTTTGATCTGTTTCTTCCAAAGATTAAATTAGGAACTACAAAAATGCTCACAAAGGCTTGAACCCTACATTGGTTAACTTAAATTTAAATGTTTAAGAGAGCCACATTACCTTTTTTATGATTTTGATTATAATGGGGTCTTATTTAAAACACATGGGTGAAGTAATATTCAGCAGCTGCGTAGCTCTGCCTCTGGGGCATTCTTTGTTCAACTACGAGGAAAGGGGAAAAAAGGGGGAAAAGGAAAAGAAAAACTTCCACATGCTAACATTTACACAGTGATTTCTTTTAATTGCACTCTACTTTTTAATTTGCCCTCGACTAATGCTTTTAAAAGTAGGACTGGAGGTATTTTATTGAAGTCATGCCTAGTGCAGGACCGAGTTTTCCTGATTGCTGTGGCCTTGTAGCCTGGCTCTTTCCTACCTGACAACCTGCGTTATTCTTTTCATTCGCTATGTCAAACATGCCACACAGCATTTGGACTAGGAAAGGTTGAAGGGAGCGCACTGACTGGGCGAGCTTCCTCCAGGTCCCCTCTTCAAAGGATTACGATAAATTAACGTTCCTTGTACTGGGTGAGCGGCAAAGTCGAAAAGAATCATGTTTAAGAGTGGGGTCGAACTAGAAACGCAGATGGCCTAATAGATATATGTTGCTTTTTAAAGGGAAAGAGAAGAATGTTAAACAGATCCTAATATAAGCAGCCAGAGGGCAGGCGTAATATTTAGTTAAACACTTCCAGTTGTAATAAAGCATCTGTCAAAGCAGTGAAAATACAGCCACGGTTGATGAGCTGCTCATAATTTTTTAACTCTAATACTGCAACAGTGGAATTTCCCTCCTGATATTTACAATTATGAGCAGCCGGTTACTTTAAATCTCTTCTGTCTGACACTCTGCATTAGTAGTAAAGTAAAGTAAGCCTGTGTTTTGCCCGGTCTGACAGCTTTGTCCTCTAGTGATAACTACCTGTACAAAGACACAATTGGAGACCAGACAGAGTCACAAATGCAAGGTTAATTGCAGAAAAATTCATGAAAAATGTTTAGCTAAGAATAAGGTTTGTCCCTGTCATAACCCCCAAATCTTAAGTTTTACTTTCCCATATCTTAGCTATAAAGTATGTTTTATGATCGCAGTTTCCCAAAGACGAAAGACACTACATCTTCTTGCACTGCTGTGTGTGTGTGTGTGTGTGTGTGTGTGTGTGAGGCTGAAACCAATATATCAGTTTACAGAAACAATTCTTTATAATGTTTAGATATTGTATGATTTTTGAGCATGTTTCCCCCATCTTTTGATTAACAGCTTCAGAGTAAAAACCTGCAATTAAAACTGACCTCAACCTGCCAAAAAGTAATTATCTTTAATATTTTCCTGTGATTAAATCTTCAATTATATTGCCAGTTTCCACAACAGTGACTCAACCTTTACCAATTTTGTATTTGCTGTTCTGCTCAGTGGTGCTCTGATAGGGCTCTCCCGAGAGAGACGTGTTATATATCTCAAGGTGTTTATTATGAATAAACAGAGGGGGGGAAATGGGATAATGGCCAGCAGGAGGCCACTGCATTGACTGCAAATAGAACTCTGATTGTATAGAAATCTATGAGAAAATGAACCCACTTCTCAATGTATTTCTTACCTAACTATTTTCCTAGTAAGTTTATGGTTTCAATCTCTAGTTTCAAGTTTTCTTCAGTACACCATGATGTCCATTTAATAAATGATGGTCCCATTCAGAGTAAAATACACCATAAAGCATGGTGTGCTTTAGTGCATGGCTACCTTGTGATTGACAGGTCACTACCACTGTGATTTATTAATCAGGATGGAGGCATGGTGTGCTTTTAAAAAGCCTCTGAACTTGTTTTTTTTGTACACCATGAATCATGGAAGATAACTTCACTAGCAGCAACTTTAACACAACTTAGCCAGGAACCAGGTGCATTTAAATTGCCATGTAGCTCTGGATTTCTATCACTTTTAGCTCTGAAAAAACAAGATAGCAATAGCCAAAATGGCAAACTTGAGGCTTCAGAAAGGTCAACATGGCTTAACAAATGAACATTAGACACCATAAATACTGCCCACTACTGGAAATTGGGGTGTAGTTATCACTGTAGGAAGTGAGATCATGTCCTAACTAACTTGATACTGCTTTCATTTTGATTACTTACAACGCCAACAAATATATAAATACACACACACACACACACACACACACACACCGCCCACTGTATTAACTAGCTAAAGTGGCGGTGTGGTCTTCTGCTGCTGAAGTCCAGCTGCTTCAAGGTTAGATGTGTTGTGCATTCAGAGATGGTCTTCTGCAGACCTTGGTTATAACAAGTGGTTATTTCAGTTACTGTTGCCTTTCTATCATCTCCAACCAGTCTGGCCATTCTCCTCTGAACTCTGGCATTAACAAGGCATTTTGGCTCACTGGATATTTTCTCTTTTTCAGACCATTTTCTGGTTGTGTGTGGAAAAACCCAGTAGATCAGCAGCTTGTGAAATACTCTCGCTTTGAACTTCAGCAGGTCGTCTTCATCTTGTCTACATTTTTTGTCACTAAATCATATATCAGCTCACTTTAAAACTCCATATTACATTTTCAAAATTGAGAAAGGATGGACGGCCACAATTTTCAATAGAAAGCTTAGTGTTAAAGTACTATCTAGGATTTGAAATACACAAGAGTGAATACCCCTGTGGCCCTTGAATTTGCAAATATTACAGAGAGTGGCGACATTCCCTTAAAAAAATCACAATCCGTTTGGATCTCCAGGAAATGTGATTGAAAAACACACCTGCACCTACAGTTTATCGCCACAGGTGCCACTAAAGAAAACGAAATGGAAATCTTGAAGATGGTAATTTTTTGTTTTCATCAAGCTGCAACCTCTGGGCATGAACCAGTGTGGAAGTACCTTTAACCTGCATTCTTTCTAATGACCAGCAGGGGGCGGGTCCACGGTTGCAAAAAGAAGTTTGTTTGTATAAAAGTCTAATAAGGAAAATTACTTCTTACCTCATTTATTACTTCAGTAAACATTATCTCAATGAGTTCATGCTTTCGCTGGTTACAAGTCTTCTCCAATACAGCATAACGATCATTTTGTAAATTATTTTCTCATTTAGAGTAAAATAGACAATAAAGCAGGGTATGCTTAGAGCGGGCTACCTTGTGATTGAGAGGTCACTACTATAGCATGCTGTGTGCTTTTGTCTTCCAACTTTGACACTTTGACAGTGTGTTTTCACTTCATCAAAGTTAAATGGAACATTATGGTGGCTTAAAAATATGTTGTTCAGTGTTTGGTTGGACTAAAGGACACTCTAAGGAGTCAGCTGTTCATTTAGTAGACAAATTATAAAAAACATAGCATTATTCTGGTTCTCGATCCGTTCTGTGCATGTACCGGTTCATTAATTTGATATCTGCTTATACCAGTGAATAAAAATGTAAATATATTAGCATTTTGTTTTTCAGAATTTCTGGCAATCCATTCAAAGTTTCTGCTACATTTAGATGGAAATGTGTAATACTGTATGTGGCTGTTTCAACTATCCTCTTTTTTTTTTCATTTCATTTTTTCATCTCAAATGTTGGAACTGGCGTGTAACATCAGTCTGCAGCAGACTTAGCACATAGCACTGGCACAGTAGAACTGTTTTTTTTTTAATTTTGCACACAAACAGTGTAAGCCTGTTTATGCTGCATCCTGTACATAACAATCTGTATTTGCTGACATCCTTCATCATGCTGCCGCCATAATATAAGCAGATTTGAATTGTGCTAAACACTCAGACTAGCTCAGAGTGGATGCTGTTTTTCTGATGAATCTGCTGCTCAGAATAAACAGGAACGCTTCATTAGAGGGGTAAATGGAAAAGTGAGTGTTTATGATCTCAATTACCACCTTTGCTTTAGTGCCTACTTTAATCATAGCCATATCCTTTTTTTCTCACTCAACACTACAAAGTCTCCCACTACAACACCACACACACGCACACACAAATAAAACTGAGCTCGACCAAAGCACTTCATATATATTTCCAACTGCCATGCAACGTGGAAAGGAAAACAACTTTGTCACACGTTTTTAGAATTTGTTGAAGTCATTCTTTGAATAAATAAAACAAAAGTTTATTTGCTGACTGTGATGATTTCATTTTGTTTTAATCACCTAGAATGTGTCTCCACGTGCAATATCACTTTTCAAGGATGTCTAGATCTATGATTACTGACTCCACCCAAATGCACAAACTTAACAGGTTGGATGTATTTAAGCCAATCGCTGATGTCATAATATCACATTAAAGATGTATTACTTTTACTCACAGGATTAAAAAAAAACAACAACTCTCCAATGGAATGGTTGAAGGATCTGATTAGATTAGATTTTCTAATGATACAATCATGGGCATGTTCCGCCAAGACTAAAATTAACAGGAGGATTGTGTCTGAAAACAAAATTATTCCTACTTTACGGGCGACCGTACACATGCAGTGTGTAATCATAAGTTACCGTTCATGAAATGAGGATAAACTCATGTTTTTGTTGAAAAAGGTCATTTTAACTATTAGGTGGTTTCTTCATTCAGATTCTCCATCCATTGGAATTAACAGGGAAAACAAATCAAGTTATAAGTATTTCAATATTTTTTTTTATTGCTAATGATTTGTGAGAGCATTTGTAGTATAACCCCACCATAACAATATTATTTGTGTTTGTAACATAATTGGGTTCTGAACGGGTTAAGGGGCTTTCCTTTTTTAAGCTTACTCTACGTTGACTGGCTCACACAGTCAAATAACCTGTGGCACAAAACCTTTCACCATGATGATCATCATTATAGTTAATCACCATTCATTTCCAGTTTCACAAGAGCCCACAAGATCAAACATGGAGTATTTTGAGCATTTTCCTATGGCATGGTCTGGAACAACAGTTTGGAGTAATTGAAACAATATGCAGCATATCAACACTCACAGTTACTGAACCATCACCAGTTTGCAGATATCGTGATAATGATGCAAGCTTGTTTTCTCTTTGTTTGCTGCCACAATAGCTGGCAGCGCCACAGCTCGGTCAGTTATATGATACACCAGCAACACCATCTTGTGGACAGAACAGGTAAACTCACTCACCAGCAAGTCAAAATCAAGCAGGGTCAACCCCAGTACAGTGGAACCTGTGGTAAACAACAGTGTTTCCCTAAAAACCCTCAGAAATAAATCAACAAGCGACTACAGTCTTCACTAAAACATTGGCTGCAATCTGATTCTGAGGTCACATCAAGTCTGACATGAAGACGTTTGCGGCAGGGAAGTAAAAAACACTTGCCTGGACACAACAAGAACAGGGCTGCCCCAGTCACTTGAAACCTCCACAATATGTTACCCAAAGACATTCCCCTCCATTATGGCCAACGTTTGATTTGTGGTCTTTGTCTCGGAGACTGCGTTTCCTGGATTTGATACATCTTCAGATTTTAGCATGTTTCTTATTTCACTGCGTCTTCCTTTTCATGTTGTGCACGCCAGCGATGAGGGCTGGACTGCAGTATGGTGAGATGCGACAGTTCAAACACACTGTGGTTCATTAAAGACATCCTGTTGGCTTCAAGAGGGAAAAAGATCCCGAACCAGCCTACTGTTGCTCCGGTCTGCCCTCTAAACCCACACTGGCCAGACCACATCAGCGCTGAAGCTGGAAATCACAGGACGGCCGTGGTCAACCATACACACAATACCGTTTCCATTTGTCATTTCTTTCCTGTACAGTGTTCAATAGCTGGTACAGCAGCGAGTGTTGCCCCAGGATGCCGGTAAGCTGCGCAGATGGCATTCTGTGATGTTTAGTGTCACGTTTGTAGTGGCAGGATTGTCACAGAAACCCTCAAATACTGATGAATTAAACCCTAAATTTACTGTACTTCACACAATGCTGAGTTTTTATTTAATGAGACAGATTGTGTTCAAAGTGAATGTAATAAGAGGGAACAACCACTGGCTGTAACTAATGGCATCAGACAGAGGAAACGTGCATTTCGGGCATTAGAGGCAGAGTTTTTGGTTTCAATAAGTCATGTTGTAATGAGCTGAAAGAGTCACCACCTCGGTTGACTCATAGGAAGAAAGTTGATAGCTGAGGTTGGATCAGAAATTGCTGGGTTCTGGGAGGAAACAAAGAACGAAAACAGCATCCAGTGCCCTCATTGTGGACAGTTAACTTGATGTCAATTTAGGGAACAGTGGTCACAGTTGTAGAGAAAACAAACATCTTAAGATAAATTCATTTCATATCCTATTTTTAATATACTATACTTGACTTATTGTTATGAAGAGAAACTATTCTAACATAGGCCTATACACCTGCTGTCTAAACAGTCATGAGATACATTCTGCTGCTTTGTAATGATAACATTTAACATTTATAGTACCTCAGTTTAGGGTGTTAGTTACAACTAATCATTTATACATGGAATTGTAGCCCCCATGTTTAGTGGACCATTGATAATGTTAACAGTTGATAAACATTTGAAGTCATCCTAATAAAAACATATTTTTAAATGACGGTTGGGGTCAGCAGAAGCTGTAAACACCATGTTACATGATATGTAACCATATAAAGACACGCCATATAAAGTTGTTATTGCAATCACGTAACCTACAGCATTTACACATCCGTTAGATTGGAAGTAACATTAACATTCATTCAGCTTACAAATGTGAGTAGGCCTACTGTCTCCCTTTTAGCTATTTTTTTGGTCCCCACCATTTCCTAAAGGAAAAATCTGTCTCTTTTAGCCTCTTAATTCTCTGCTGTCTTCACCAGCTACGTGCTTACTTTTGGGCTTTATATCCTGCACTTAGCCCAAGGCTAACTGGGGATTTCCATCGGGCGCGGAACAGCTCTGCCGCGGTTTCACTCCGTCTTATGTCCAGCATCAATTCACCCCAGGCGCAGAACGGCCGCGTAGCGAGCCAGCCATATACACGCGAGATAACGAGAACATGCAATAATCCTGAACATACGGGAGACTGCGAGATCCTGTGATAAACTGTGTATAAAGTAAACAACTACAAAAACAAACAGCTTACTTTGCTTCTCCGACATGGAAGATCTGTTGATCTGACCATCTATCCTTTTAGAAAGAATGTGTTATGTCATAAATGATTGTATGCTGTTCCACTTCAAAAATCTGACTCTTGTTGTCCGTGTCGCCGATCCTCTGAGATCCTTTGATTGATTGATTGATTGCTGATCTGGTGCACCCTATCAAGATGTAATGTTGATGTGAAGTAGTTTTAGGCTGCATGAACTGCGTATTGTGTTTTATTTTCAAAGGGGGCAGATGTGTATTATGTTGATTCTGTGTCGGTTTTCCTTTCTGATGCGATCTGCTCTGTTGAGATCTACGAGGTTTAGCTTTTGAGGTTTGGTGTGAGGTTTAGGTTTTCGGCTGGCGGAGAAAATAGAAATGCTACGGAATGCTTGCGCAGCTGAGCGGAGTGGCAGCGATCAGCAATGGTGACCGCGGCACGGCCGTTATGCATCCGGTGGAAATCAGGCTTAAGCAGGTAGGTCTATCTGCCCAGACACAGTACATGAGACACCCACTCGGCCACAGTTTGGTTAGGGTTAAGGTTAAAACTACTTAGTTAGGTTTAGGCACAAAAACTACTTAGTTAGGTTTAGATAAAGGTTTGCTATGGATTTAAATAAGTATGTTACACAGAAAGTTATCTCAGGGTTTGTGTATCTAAGGTAGCTGTTAGCCTGAAGCTAAGAAAACTTTTCACACTGGTGCAATCCTAAACCACTATGTATACTAGCTGTGTGCTAGGGCTTTCAACACTGCACTTAGCCCAAGGCAAAGGGAGCTACTAGCCTGAGGCTAGGAAAGCTTTCACACTGACACAATCTCATATTTGGTCCCAAATTCTTTGTCTGAAGTTGGCAGAAACTTCTACCCGGTCAAGCCTGTAGTACAGCAGTCTTTTTTCTGAGGACTTCTAACATTCTGTCTTTTCTTCACAAAGTGAAACACATGTTCATTGGGGTGACTGGCTCGGTCAGTCAATAGCTTTTAACATTTTGGCCGAAGAACCTCTTTGGTTGCTTTGTACCATTCCTGCTCTGTTTAATATGGATGTGAACACATTCAAAGTCAGCACTTTAACCTCATAGTTATTCTTTCATTTTCAATGCAATGGGCTCGTCTCACAGAAACCAAATCAGTGCACATCTCAAAACCCATTTGTTTCCTTTGGATTTTTCTTGACTTTGCAGCTTTGATTTTGTAGATTACATATTCCTTTTTGTATAACTTCTCTTATCTCCCATTTTCTCTTGTCTTAAATAAGGTCTTCTTGCTTTGGTAGAGAGCTAAAATAATGCAGAAGTCCAAACGCTTACAAACTACACTGCATATCCTCTTTAAGGTTGGTCTGTGTTGCATTTTAACATCAGTTGAAAGTGGATGACCTCACATCTTCAGTTGTTTAGCAGCGCACTAACAATACATCACCTGTAAATGCTGTGTGAGTAAATACTAGAAGCAGTATAGGCAGGGGCACAGTTAAACAACTTGAATGAGTTCGTGTTCATGCATGCATGTGTGTGTGGGTTGCAATACAGTAGCTGTGTACCCGAGGCTCTCATCCAAACAGCTGGTACCCATCTGTTTCTTCTTCTACTCCTGCGGCCTGCGGCTCAGGGAGCGAGGTGCACTGGCATGCGGTGTCTGGGTCTGGACCAATAGTGGGGAGGTATTCACTGCAGGAGTGTGCGTGTGTGTATGAATGTGGTTTATGGCGAGCGAGTGGTCCTGTGTGTATATGTGGTTTCGCACTCGAACTCGTGTATGTGTGTGTGTGGACTCGTGGGTGTACCGCCATGTGTATGCATGTGTGCGCATCTGGCTGCATCCTGCATGCCTGTGTGGTGCAGCTGTGTGTGTTTGTGTGAGTGTGTTTGGCGGTTAGTAATAATCACATTATATATCCACTTTAATATTGTTGATACACAGTCAGATGTTACAGCAAACATATCACAAAGCACTCTGCTGCCCTCTTTTTGCCTGCACAAACTCTCCCATGATGCAGTCTGCTCCAAAAGTGACTCATTGCGGAGAAGCATTCAGTCTTTCCATTTATTGTTTATGTAAATCATATAGAGTGAACGTAACGTTTCCCATAGCGTTCTAGATTTCCGTCATTACTTTATGGCTTTATTGGCGTGACGCTGTCTGAAAATATGCGCCTTCCATCACACAAACAGATAAAAAAATAAGAGTCTTATGATGCTTTAAACAGAAAAAGGCTCACGGTGGCTTAGGTGGTATTTCCGTTGGGTAAGGAAGTAGATGCCTGGAGAATGTTAAGTGCTTGAGGGATAGGATGATCTTTATTGATGTGGCGAATGTTATGTCTGAGGCTTTGTGGATAAAACAAAGTTTCTTCCAATTGCTTTAATAAGACTGTTCTCATGAGGGGTTGGTCAAATAATCCATGACCTGCCTTGAACCCAATCCCACTTTTTATAGAATTTAATGAAACATTTTTTATAATTCCACTGGAGGGCAGTGTTGGTTTAGTAATAATCCCTGGCTGCTGCAGGTGAATGTGTGTGTCTGGGTGTGTGTGTGTGTGTGTGTGTGTGTGTGTGTGTGTATATATATATAACTGGGCAATGTCAGCATCACTGAGGTCGACTGATGCTGTCTCCATTGTTCCCTCCAGCCTACTGAATATGTGGCCACATGATGCACAAGACATCAAAATCTCCCACTAGATCTAGGCTTTAATATTAAACATGTTTTTATGGGATGTTGGGGGTCCGGTCAGGTCATTCTGAGGGGATTAAACCTTGTTCAATCTGACTTGAGTTGGCAACTATCCCAACATTTCTTGTTCATAATTAAACTGTGTTATGATTCAGTTTTTTGAAAGGTGGTCCCGGGGGAGGGCACCTGACCTCTGACATATTTTAGGGTTAGTCAGCAGTAACACAGAAGAGAGTTGAGATGTCTAACTCCAGATTAGTGGTATTGATCAATATATCAGGTTAAGACTGGACTAGAAAAAGAAACATTGCATCATTAAAATATTTTTTTAACAAGTATTAATAATGGGTGAATATTTTTGAAAGATTTAATTAAAACGGAATGTAGAGAAGAACAGTACTTTTTTTCTTTTAAGTTTTCTTGTTATTAGGGCCTCGGGGCAATCGCACCGAGCACGTAGGGACCAGTCCTGTTATACTGTGGATTTCTTCTTCTTCCTCTTCCGGACGCAATTTCGTCCCACTACTAGTCCTACAACTTGAAGAGTTGCAAGACAAATTATATATCAAAACGTGCGGTTTGATAGGGATCGGTGTGCTATTACTTTTCTCTACAGAATATGAATTTTTCGCGACGTAAGTTGCGAAAAACTGCCCAAAATTTTGCATTGAAATGAATGGGACGGCCGAAAAAAAATGAGCGAAAAAGAACAATAATTGGAGCTCTTTAAACGTCTATTATCGGCGTCTAATTGCTCTTACTTCTGGACCAGTGCTTTTAGTGCATATTTATGACTGTTTGCTCAAAGACCTCTCATGGTTGTGGTGATTCACAGGTTTTGATTCTTTTAAATCCTTTAAAAAGTAACCCAAAACGGATTCACTTACATTGCAAAGGCATTTACAGTAATCAGCTAAGCTAAAACAAGCCTTATGTAGTCTGCTGTAGGCCAAATGTTTGCCTATGCAGCACAAGTGCATTGCTGAACATAATTATTTTCATTTAAGCGTTCTGCAAATTCTACCACAGGATTATATTTCTGTTTATTCACGTTACTCTCACAATATACACTAGTGTACATAGCACCACCACAGCTGTGATTAACCATGGCCTATTGCTGATTTGTAGCTGTTGTGGTCCCAGCTTCATCGGAAAACCAAACTCTATCATGCCTGGATTAATAATATCATCTGGAGGTGCATACAGTTTGGTGAATGTCATTGCCTTTTCCAGGACCTGCATCTGGATGACTGACTACAGCACTACTACAGCAGTATGTACTCAAAATAAACTGATTTTGCTATTATTTGCAATAAACTGATTAAAAATATGCCATCGATATGTGACTACATCATGATACAGGTGTGTATAATGTCTGAATTCATGCTTTGTCAGATCTATCTGCAAGACAACAAGCAAACAGCTTTATAAATGGTTGCTTTTTTGGAGGTCAGAATGATCAGGGCATTGGCCTTGGTCTTCAAATCCTCTACAACTTTGGTCGTCACAGACACAGACCAGTAAATACAAGGCTAATTAATGCAGAGACACAAACAGTGAACTAGCTGAACAAAAGACAAATAGCTCTGTTGTTTTGGCAAGAAGTGATAGTTACAGACCAAACGGGGACTTCAAACTTGGCAGAAATAGATCTTAAAGGTAGCTAGGAGACCCCAAACAGAGGAATGAGAAATGTTAGTGGTTTAAGGAGACACTGGGAGATCCCAACAGAGCAGCAGTGCATTCATTTACAGCTCATTAAATATGATTTTTTAATACTATGGAAATTGTATTATGTTAAGTTATAAACATAATTGGATTTTTTTTTATAGATTAGGAGCCTCAGTGTAGTTCTGCCCAATTTACAGTGTACTTTTTGGAACTAAAACTTAATTATTCCACAGATAATGGTCATTCAATGCAGCATTAAATGACATGTCACAATGTTACTGTTACAACAGAAACGTACCGTTACAAGGTTTTAAGGTCCTTAATAACCATTAATTAACAAGTAATAAGGCATTGTTCTCGCTTTAGATCCGGTCGTTGCAAAAAGCATAGTTAACTTATAGTTAACTTATAATAGATGAGCAATAAAGTATATTTGAATATCAATAAGCAAACAAAATAAGATTAATAAAGGCATGGCAAAGACATAATGGGTGGGTCATGGGTGTTTGTAATGCCATTATTAACACTTATATAAGCTTATAAACACACAATAATGTTAATAAGCATCTTGTAAGGACTTTCAAGGCCTCATTACTTGTTAATTAATGGTTATTACAAGGACTTTAATATAAAGCGTTACCGGTTTTATTATATCAAATGGATTGATGAGTGATATCAGTCGTTATCAGGTGAACATTACCTAGCTATGGATTTGTGAGGTAACAGGTTGTATCCAACTAACATTAGCTAACATTAGCCCTCACAGACAGCTGCCGATCTGAACGAGTCTCCAAATGACAAACTAAGTAATCTGAACAAAGTAACAATGCCAATCTCCCTGTGTCAGTGCGGGTTCTCACCGAGTACTCTGGCTTCCTCCCTCAGACCAAAAACATGCACTTATGTATAATTGGCTACTCTAAATTTGCCTTAGGTGTGAATGAGAGTGTGATTATCTGTTTCTGTGTGTCAGCCCTGTGATTCTTAGAACAAGAATCAATTTCAAAATACTGCTCCTGGTTTATAAAGCACTACACGGCCTTGCACCTCAGTACATCACAGATATGCTCATCACTTACACCCCAGCAAGAACACTTCGGTCAACAGGCAGTGGCAACTTACTCATCCCTCACACCACATACAAAGAAGGAGAAGCAGCTTTTAGTGTTCATGCCCCGCGAAAGTGGAACACCCTGCCTGACACAGTTAAACATGCCACATCAGTAGCCATTTTTAAAAACAGATTAAAAACCTATCTTTTTTCAACAGCATTCAGTTGAACTGTGTGCGTGCGTGTGTGCATGTGTGGTTGTGGGAGTGGGTGCACATGCACATGTGTGACTAAGTAAGTGTGTATGTGGTGAATATGGCATAGCTTGTCTACCTGCACTCTTCAATTAATTTGTAATTGATTTTTCTAATTGTTTGTTTGTTTTTGTTTGTTTGTTTTCTGTTGTTTTGTTTTTTAACTGTAATTATGTATATCCATGGTGAAGCACATTGAGTCTGCTTTGTGCATGAAATGAGCTCTATAAATAAAGTTGAATTGAATTGATAGTCTGGCGACCTGTCCAGGGTGTACCCCGCCTCTCAATCAATGTCAGCTTGGATCAGCCCCAGCCCCCCACGACCTGAGTACTGATAAGTGGCTATTAATATGGATTGATTTGTGATATTGGAATTGTGAGGGAACAGATTGTGTCCTGCTAACATTAGCTAACATTAGCCCTCACAGACAGCTGCCGATCTGAATGAGTCTTCAAATGACAAACTAAGTTGGATGCTATGGTAACAGGTAACGTTACAGAAACTTATAAATATTTGTATTTTGTATTTAATATTTAAACTGAAAACATGAAATAAACACAGACTAATCATCTGAGTCATCGTGTCTCAAGTCCAAGTCAAGTCTCAAGTCATCTATTTTTTGTCTAGTCAAGTTGTAAGTCATCAAAACGTTGCCTTCAGTCGACTCCAAGTTTGTACGTTTTCTAAGTAGTGAAATGGTCAAGTGATGTGATCATAAATGTACAATTATGTGGCATAGTTCACCTTGATCTACAGTAGTAAGACCTTCTTTTATTGCCTAATACAAGTGAGTTTTTTTTTTTTTTTTTTAAAAGGCTTATTTTTTACTGTGCTCAGCTCTGTATCTGTAGCTAACAAGACATGCAGCCTTAAAATTGGCTCCACTTGCTGCCAGCTGTAACTTCACACAGGTGTCAGCCTGCCACAACCAGACAGCTGACAACACTAAAGTGCCGGTGCTGCATTAGAAAGTAGACCACTATTTAATTCAGAACAACTGTTACACTGGCAGCACAACACCAATTTCAGCTTGTCAAGCAAGATTAGCCTCTTTGTATAACAATGGGACTGTCTCAGGTGCATTTAGCTCTGGAGTCTCTGAGATAAGGACTAGCAGAAGGTTTGCAGTGAGCCTGTCTGCTGTGAGCAAATCAAGGTCATATACTGAACCCAGGAAACATATTTTTATTCCTAAATTGTACTTGTTTGATGTTTAATTTCTTCCCTAATCCTGTCATTGGTATCATAATCAAATTAATCTAAATAATTTTTTTACAGATATGTGTCTTGTCTTTTGTCTTGAATTATCTTCTCCTTCAATAATGTAAAAAGAACCTGTGTGGTCACATTAAACATGTTGTCGAATTAATTTTTTTTTCCAAAATGTCCCATTAATGAGTTCAGTTTCAAAGGACTTAGACAGCTGGTGGTGTTTACTATAGTTTATCCCGTCCCTCTGCACCGTGTCATTCAGGCAATAGGACCCATGCCCTTTCCAGGTCACTGAATGTCTGCTGTATGTACTGTACACATATGGCTGTGAGGGAACAGCGAGACATTTGTCACTGACAAGATAATTGAGTTCTCTGTGGCCAGCAGAGGTGAGCGGGAAACTGAGAGCAGCAGGGCAGGAATGAGTATTCAGATCAGGCGGCAATCTCCGTGTTTGATCATGGAGGCCAACCAGGAAGTGCCTTAAGCCTGCAATCTACCAAAAATTCCAGTAGGGGGTGCTAAGTTTGGCTGCAAAAAAAATCTGTCCATTAATTTTAGTGCAAAATTTGAAAACTCCTGACTTGATTTATTACCTCAGAAAATGTTTTCAGGATAACACTATGGTCTCAATCGCTAGTAAAAAATCATCTTCAAGACAATTTGATGTCAATAGTTCTAATAATGGCCCCATTTAGAAGAAAATAGAAGATAAAGAATTGTATGATTTGGGGCGGGGCTACCTTTGATTGACTGGTCACTGACAAGGCGAGCCGTCATCAGGAGAGAAGCAGAGCAATGCGTATCCATGGCAACGTGTCAATAAAGTTACATATAACGTTATATAGATAGAAAAGACATTTACTGATTTTGTCTCATAACTTTGACCCTTTCACTGTATTTTCACTTAATGACAGTTTATTTGAACGTTTTGTTCAGTAAAAATTTCTTGTTCAGCGTTTGGTTGGACTAACAGACACTCCAAGGAGTCGCTGCTCAGTTTTCTGAGGTAAGAAAGATACATATTGTTTTCGTTTTTTTGCTAGCCAAAACTAACATCCCAGTTAATGCTCCAATTAATGCTAACATGAGTTAGCAGCGGCTTCTCTCAGTCGGGTTGCCGGTGTAGAGAGGCGTGTAGTCAGTGTCGTCAGATCCAGATCCGCCACAGTCCAAATATGGTCTGCTCCGCGTATCGGAAACGAGATGGCGACACAAGATGGCGACGAGTATAACGCTGAACTCGATGCTTCCAACGGGCAGTCCACAAACCAATGGGGACATCACGGTGACTACATCCATTATACAGTCTATGATTCAGATCAATTGCTCAAGTAAAAGTCAAGTAAAAAAAATCTGATTTTACTTAAGTAGAAGAGGAGACGTATAACAAATGTACAAACATTATAAACCTATGCGCAGCAATATTAGTAAATATTGTAATATAAATAGTGCAAAGGTGCACTCAGGGTGGCCAGGAATGGAGGCGCATCAAAGGCGGTCAAACAAACTCAGGACTTTGACCAGGCGACAGGTGTTCATGTCCTGTGTGAAACCAAGAGTCAATATTGCTATTTGAAGTTAAGCTGCATAACTGTGGTTTTATTGACCGAAGTTAACAACTTCCCAGAACATGGAACATTTATTTTGAAAATCCATGATGCATCTTACTAGCAGAAAGTAAAACATTGTTGGGTCTGACAAAGCGTTGTTGTCTGACCAGTTTGGATGAGAATGTGTTGGCATTTTACTGTTGTAGTTCTACTAAAGTTTTTTTTTTTCTTATTGACCTTTACTAATTTTCTGAAATATTGAATTATTTATTGAGTTATTTAAACAAATCTTGTTGGGAAATATCTCCTTAGTTGAACCAGTAACAATTCATGGACATTTGAAATGTGACAAGAAGCCCCGACGAGATACTGCTTTTCGTAAAAGTGTCAACACAAGCATAAAAGGTGTTGGATCACTGGTTTAATCTTTAACACCTTAATCTTAATCTGAAAGTAACTAAAAACTGCAGTTATGAAATAAATACAGTGGGAAAAAAAGTACAACATTTTACTCAAATAAGCAAATAATGCAAATTAAAATTTTACTAAAGTACATAACTTGAATACATGTATTTCAACATAGTGGTCAATGGGGATCCTTGAAGAAGCCAGGTTGTGTATAAATCTTAGCCAGCCAATGGATCACTTCTATCCATAAAAACAGACTTTATTAAACAAGTTTTTCCAGTTTGTTTGTTTTTGTCAGGGGTGGTCATTGGCTGAAAACCTTCACAACAACATTGGTTTGAAAGTACCAAAATAACATTATCTTAGAGTAAATGGTAATGCAATACCTGTGATGGTGGACAGTATATATACTGTACAACTGGAATGCAGTCTTGAGCTGAAACACTGCAGTACTGAGACAGGTGTAGTATCAAGTTTAAGGTGTTTTTGTTTTGTTTTAGGGGAGGAGTGTTTGGCTGATTCACAAAGAGGTAACAGTTTAACTGGTGGGAATGTGTCAGAAGAACCTAAAGTAGGTATAGAATAGTTTGAAAAGTGGGATTGTGTGGAATTAATATGAAATGATGAATGATACCACACCACTGACTCTACTTTACAATAGTGGAGTAAAAAAAAAAATGTATGTTGAGATATATTAGTGAATCTGGCATGTAACCGGAGTGTTGGCAGTTTGCTTCCCAGGACTGTGCAACAGTGCATATGTCCTTATTGAGCGGAATATTTTGATGTTAGAATCACTTCACGATGAAAAATGTAGAAGTAGATGTGAATCAAAAAAATGTGGTGGAAAAAATAATAATAAAACATTTTTTAGGAGTAGGATAAAAAGAGGTGGGAATGCCTCCAATGAACTTCGCAGTTACACTAAAAAGTCATTATAATTTCACTGGGTAATTAATTTGACCTTATTTGAAATATTTCAAATGTAATAAAAAGTGGTAGAACTTGGATAGAAAGATATAAATTGGCAGAACCAATTTCTATATTGTTTGGCCAAATAATTTGTAATTAGGAATTTGTTTGCTGAGCACTTGCAACATAACAGAGCATAAAGCAGGAATGCTGAGTCAGTGTTGTTTCCTAATACATGCTCGCCCTGTGGTTGGTCCCTGAGCAGATCATTACTATATAACCTGAAATTAAGCATTTTCTATTGGTCTTTTGCTTAAACCATTGAGGCTACACGCTGTGTGTCCATGTTGGTTGCACGCAACAAATGTTGCCAAGTGAACAATAATGGGGGGACACTAGCTGCGGTCCAGATCAAATACTTATTTTTAAATTACTTTTTGTATGTGCTCCAGCTGCCCTTACAAATTATGTAGACCCTACTGTTGCATGCAGTGTGCATACAATGGGGACATATGATCTCAGTATAACATGGCGCCTTGAACTTTGACACTCTGGCTCAAATCATGGGTGCTTCCCAAAGTTATTTTTTTTTTTTTAAATGTATAAAAATATTTCTTCTTCCATTTCCACAAAATATTGAAAAGCAGTGATGCCAAAAACCACATCAGTGTCGTACACTGGGTTTGAAATTGTAGCGCTTAATTGAACAGGTTTTGGAAGCATTCTTGACTTTGAGAAACAGAAACTGTACATGCTGTGCAGAGGATTGTGGTTCTAATCAGTGGCGGTTCTAGACCAATTTTACTGTGGGGGCCAAGGAAGGGCCAGTGTTTAATCAGAGGGGCACATTAAAAAGCGTCAAAAATGATATTTAAGCATTCAAAACCTTTATTTTAGCTAAAAGTCTCATATTTGGAAGATCTACATTGATGAGACTAACCAACATTGATAGTTATTTCTGTATGACAATGACATTTCTCATTTTTGTGCACAATTACTTTTTATTTTATTTTGAAAGTGCAGTACATTAAGAATGATCTTTACATTTAGCTTTTATTGCACAATTAAGCTATGATACAATGTACACATTATGGGTTCCTTTTGTGTACAATGAGATATTGTTTGAACAAAAAATAGGTAAGAATTGTTCCATCGTTCATCGTTATAAATTTATCATTTTATTATTAATTTGACACAGGGGCCACAGCAGGGGCCAAGGGCTTCTTCACAGGGGCAGTAGCCCCTGTAGGCCCCTGTGTAGAACCGCCACTGGTTCTAATAGCCAGAAAAGCATGCTGGCTTGCATACTGCAAAGTGCAACTGGATGTAGAAAAACATCCTGGTACTGCATTTGACATACTGTGTACTATAGACATACTAAATCTTACACTGACACACTAAACAGTATGGTAGTATTGGAAGTGGACTGTCACACTTGGATTACAGTTTTTGAACACATCATGTGTCACGTGACACCCGTTCACAAGTAAATATTCAATTAAACACCTCCCATCCCATTAGGACTGCTTTATCCAAACATCATCACGGCCTAAAACCTTATTTTTTGGTTGAACTCTTCCTTGTGAAAGCTCTACAGACACAACAACACTGCTGAGCCCGGGACAGGCAGGCAAAGTAATCGAACAGTGACTCATGCAGCTTTTCACCGCAGCACCACTCTGTGCTGGTGGCGAAACGCGGCTAAGTTAATTGCTCTCGATCGGTTCGGTAGCTTCACAATAGGTCCGCGGTGAGGATGCGTGCTCCCTATTATTTCTGCAAATATGAATATTAGAACCAGCATTTCGCAGCTTTGGGGGTCAGCGAATGCGTGAATGACTACCGACCTTTTAAATTGTGAGGTGTCGCCATGCAGGGACGGATGTTAGATGAGAAAGAGCGGGCAGAGCTACAGAAACATCACAGATGACTGCGGATTCTGCATGGTGGGTCGTCTCTCCAGCCTCCTCCAGCCCTGCCTTCCGTAAAAGGAGTGGCTATCTCAGCATTACCGGCACACACATGCAGTGCTCTGTCACACACACGGGCTGTATTTGTTTTGGCTGGCGATAACCTGCAGGACACAGACTGAAGCACCGGTGGCACATGCATTCATGGCTGTTTGACAGGCTTTTACGCACTGGACCAGCAGCACAGCAGTAAGGTAAGACAATACACGTTTACTGTAACTGTGTGTCCGTTTGTGCATTGGTTTGGGTTGACAACTGAGAGGTTATAGAGAAAGAAGAGTAGTCTAGTTTTAACTTGCCTTACTGAGTCATCCTATTATTGTGTGTACTGTGCCTTTGGGAACAGTTTAATGCAGGTCCATCAGGCCAGTTGTGCAGGTTCCTGAAGGTGCCCAGCAGAATCCTGCATAGATTAACTGGACCATACCTCTGAATAATTTGTCCCACTAAGAGATTATCTTGTTCTAATCAAAATGCAGTTGCCACTCTTACTATAATTCATAAATATACACACATTTCCACAGTTTAATACTATAAACAACAAGACAACAACTGAATCCCCTCACATGAAGGGCTATGGGGGCCTGACAGTACTACTAATAATGATCTCAGACTGACATTACAAAATTTATGAGCCAATTAGAAGACTGGCTTTTACTGTAATCCTGCAGCACCAGTGATTACTTTTTGTTTGCCATTACCGTGTGGTCTGTAATGCAGCATGACCATAAGGCATTACAGTAGGGCATTTTTTCTATGTAAATAGTGTAAAATAAGCTGCATTGGCATGAAAACAAATACATTAACAGATAATATTATTTGCTGCTCATTTGTGTATGAAGCTGGTTTTATAACGACATCATAACCCAATGCTGGCTGGACTGCTAAAACATTTACATGTGCTGCATGATAACTTCACACTGCACTGAACTATGAACTCAACAATAAGGCATGTGTCGGTAGTGCTATCACCATGACACACCCACTGCACAGTGGGAGTGTCACTGGCATCACATCGGTTAAAGAAATATCTCTTTACTCAGATTATTCAATAAAGCAGATACTTTCCAAGTCATGGTTTCATACTTCAGGAGCCCTCTTGAAATATTTCTGCTGACAGAAAGTTAAGTGATTGTGTCAGGAGGTGGCAGAATGCACGAGGAGGTGTCACCTCAGAGAGCACCACTTCAGTGTGTTATGGCAAATATACAGACAGCGTTTATGAGTGCTGATGACTCATGTAATACTCTGTGTTGACTTGCTCAGGTTTATAAATGTACTTTCACTAATTCAGTAAGATTGCCAGGGTGTGTGGATAACTGTGGCCTGTTCTCCACATGTATTTTCACACCCCTTTAATATCTCCTGGTGATTTAAACTATGACGTAGCTTCCTTCATCTACGTCCTTGTTTGGTTTTAACTGCTAATAGGGCAATTTTATTGAGGATTTTTTTCCTCTTAGCTTTTTGCTGTGTGCTGTGCAAAATATTAAAGGAGAATAGGATGGGTATGATGCGTAGTGATATTTCACACATTATTTCTGTTCTTCTCTGTCAATATTTATACAGTAACGGATGCTGCACATAACTGGTAAATATTTAACTTAAGGCAAAGGTTAGAGAGTGAACAAATCGTCAAAACGTGACCTACAGTATAGTGAGTGATTGTCAGCAATATATCTTAGGGCGGCATCCACACCTGAGCTATTTGGGCCATTGAAACTAACTCTGGTGTGTTTTGTCGGATAGTCTGTTTTGCTGGTGTGAATGCTTAAATGAACTCTGGTCTTCTAAAGAATGGGGGTCCCAGTTCACTTCCAAGTACACCAGAATTTGGTGCGGGTGCAGCTGAGAACGCAGTCCAAACCAAAGGAAGGAAGCAAACCAAAACACAGAGCATTCTGGGTTTAATTTGGGTGAAAACTTTTGATAATCAACAACAGGCAAGGTAGTAGCAGGCGTGAAAAAGGTCTTGAGGACAGTTGTGGTCTAATGATGAAGTACAGTCCTTTATCGAAATATGGTCAGACGATCACACAACACAGTTGCTTGTGGCTAAACGCAAAAACAACAAAGTCTTCGAATTATTTAGTGATAAAGAAAACCAAATTAAAAATACTACAATAGGACAATTTCACCACCGAATTGCACCAAGCCTACCAGACTATTTATTAGGTGACCAAAAGCAGTGTAACAGTATGCAGTGTTGACTTAAAGGGGAACCCGACACATTTTACACATGTTGGGAAGTACTACAGCACTATATATGTCACAGAATATGTCTAAAGCCTTTTGTGGTGTGGTGAAATCTGATAAAAGTTTCAAGTAATGTCTTGAGTTGATGTTGGTTGGGTATGGAAACTGCAGGTTTGTAAAGAAAAAACATCTGGGGGTGTGGAGTCAGAACAAAGTGAGCTCAGTAGACCTTTATAGCTCCTCATACTTTCATACTAATTACATAGCTAACTGTTTATTTAAACCAAATACCACTTCCATGCTCTAGTTTAGTTTAGTATTATATTTACGGTAATTGTCTTCATCATCTTCTGGTTACTAAAACTTTTATTGTTTTGTATTTATGTAGGTAAATTGGTGACAATAAAAGGTCATAACGGGACCGGCCCCACAGCTTTTATGAGAATGTTGACATACATGCTAATTGCTAGTAAACAGAGAACAGCTTACCTTACCTAGATGGAGTGTGCTTTTTCAAACATCTATAACAACTAGTCAGGTAACAGTTAAAGGGGAACTTTGCTGATTTTCAACCAGCTCTGTGTCATCACAGTGTGGAAAATGGATAAAAATAAAATGTCTCTAGTTCTGCAGAATCTATTTTGATCAATAATCTCATTTCCTGAACAAGGTCCACATAAGAAGAGCAAAATAAGCCTTGGATAAACAAACATGGCGCAATGAGGTTACTCTGCTGGCATCCTCACACACCACCCATGATATTTCACAGTGCATTGCGTGTCGAGCCTTGCGTTTAGCATTTTATGACACTGTAATGTTAGGTATTTTAAATGTTATCTTGTCATACATTTTAATGGCAGATAAAAATGAAAAGAGTCAGATCATAGCTCACAGGGGAAGGCCTCTCTTCAACACCTTAGTTCATGTCTATTTGAATAAAGGGCCAGTGGTTTAATGATTAGCTTGGCTGGTGAATTTGAAGGTATTTTGTGTTTCACATGACACCTAATGTGTCAGTATTTGAAGATAAATAATAAATGTATAACTATATAATAAATGTAAACAGTATATGATAACCAGGATAGTTAGCATGACAATTACTGCTCAAGATTTTCTCAAACTCTGTCTTTCACTCTTTTTGTTGGGAAGGTGATGGCAAGCCGTAAAGACAGACGCAGGGATCGAGCCCCAGTGGAGGACAGCTATGAAGAAAGGAGCAACGTCCCCTGTCCTGGAGACACCTTGCCCTGGAACCTGTCCAAACACCAAAGGGTTAAACGCTCCAAGTCTGCGTCAGGGGAGGTCCTGGATCCTGCAGAGAGGGCTGTCATTCGTATAGCAGGTAGGATGATTCAGCTGTGTGTCCAAGCTGGAGGCTGGTCACTGTTTGCAGGCCTAGTTGATGAACTACTGTAGCTACCTAGCAAGGCAGGGACATGCTAGCATCAGTCATAAATCTCTGAGAGTCCTTCTACTTTTGTTGTTTTCTTGTTCTTAGGGTTGTACACTATGTCTTTCAAAAAAGATTTACTGAAAAGGGAAAGCACTCTGAGCTAGCTAGCATGCTAACTGTCATTTGGCAAGAACATTAGTCCCAAACGGGATACAAAGAAGTTCACATTTCATTCAAACAATATACATGTTCCATTCAATTCTGTCTCCTAACTGTCTACAAACTATTATTCTTTTGAGGAGCAGTTAATATTCCAACAGAGGACAGTTAAATAACAGCTAATAAACTACAACATTTATCAAGCACATGTAGTCACATGTCCAACAGACTCGAGACTTGAAACCAGAAAATGTCAATGATGGAATTTAAAGCTCAGTGTTAATTTCTTTTTTAAAGAGGGAATATTCCACACAAGGACAGTTTGATGTGGAGAGTATTTTAAAATTTGTTTCACACATGCATCAGTGAGTCGGACATTAGTGGAAACCAGACCGTTCACCCCTTTAAAAATCCACCTTGATGGGTAAGGGTTACATAAAAGATCATTATTCATAATGTTGACTCTTCTACTAATGAAAAGTAATTGTTCATTTATTAATTACGTCAGGGCCATTGTCCTCTGTGGGAATGTCCTTGTTTGCATTCTGGGTAGAACTTGTCAGACAACATGATAGCAGTTGGTAGGAGAGCTCAGTTTAAGATACTGACCGATGAATTTAACAGGTCACACACATTTGTACCAGTGTGTGTATATTTTTGGTGTAATCTTGCTTTTTTGTGTCTTGATAAGGCAGCAAGATGTACCTTGTTTTTTTTAGACATGTACTCTAAAACTGCTTATAAAATAATAATTCCTGGACTTCTTTGTCTAATGATAGTAGGGTTGAGCACAGGATCACGTGCTGTTGGCAGTATATAGGATGCTCTTTTACTACTATGCACTTCAAGCAGCCTTGAACTATCCAGTGCAACTTTGAATGCCAGGCCACTAAGGAACAGTTAACCATGTAAGTGATACTGTAAGCAAAAAGGAAACCAACAGAACATATGTAAGGTGTTTGTTTCCCCTGCAGGCTGGTAATAGCTTTTGCCACCTGCACAGGATACACACTTTATACTGTAAGGTCTGGACAGTTAGCAGGAGACAGTAGTTTTCCAAGTGTGAGGTGTGGTTCTTTTTGCTCAAACAATAGTCTGGGATCCTGTCCAGTTCAACTGTAGGGGTGCTGGAAACACATTATTTATTTACACTACGGGTTAGCAGTGCCATTGCTGTGATGTGCTTCGTGCCTCAGGCCAAGTGTTAGATACATTTACACAGTTCATCGTCATGTTAAGACTGACTACAACAATCAGTCAAAGACATGAGTTTATTTGAAATGCCAAGTCATGATCATTCCTTATTATATGTAGTTATCAATACTGTAACATGATGGTAAATATATCAATAATATAATAGTCGATCTCAGTTATCTGAAATCACCTCTGAGTGAACTGAGTGAATGCTGTTCACTGTCTGTGTAATGACTTTTACTTCATTACAGTGCAATGCAGTGACTCTAACACAGTTGAGTGTATTATCCCACAACTTTGGCTTTCACAGACATACTGTATTAGTATCAGTGTTGGCAGATATGCAAAAAGAAACCGTATGACATACATTAAAAAAATATTTTTGAAGTAGAGCTTGACTGATATAGTAGTGTTGAGACTGATAATGATACAGATTTTGAAATAAAAAAATCACAGATTACCGATATGGCAGTAGATAAAGTGAATTTTTGTAATGACATGAAAATATAACTTCTTTGGATTCTCCACCAATTTTGCACTTATTTGACTCTGCAAACATACCCAGAAAGCAGCTTTCTTAAAAACGTAAGTTTATTAAAGAATATTTTAACTTTATAATATATTAGAAATGTAATGCATTATAATGCCAATCAGTTCCAGAAATGAAAAAGAAGAAAATAAATAGTAAATACAAACAAGATTAAAATGCGAAATTAACATCAGTATGTCAGCATTAAATGGTTAGCAATTGACTGGTACTGAGTATTACCAGTCAACTGCTGACCATTTAATTACAGACTTAAATAAAAAAAACATTGGTTTCTGCATTTTATTTATTGTAAAAAAGTTTGCGGTGCATATCGGACCACATTTGCGTTGATGCAGGTGGAAACTGATATGTCTGTGATAGGCATATATCAGTCGATAAAATCAGTTAACCAATGAATTGGTTGGGCTCTATTTTGAAGTCATTTCAGAATGGTGTTGCCATGACGGACTCTGTAATCAATGCAGACAAGGCAGAGAAACCATACTTTTGCACTGAAATAATGAAGAGATGACTAGATTAAAGAACATGCTTGTTAACATATTATTTTTTATGACTTCTTTATCACTGTAGTGCAGACATGAGATGTATTATGTTGCAAATGTTCACTGTGCCAGATTTGGCACAATAAGTCTTTGATGGAGTTTGTTTTGGAATGCTGTGCTCCTGCCGGGGTAAGAGGAAGTTTGGATAACTTTAGCACCTACAATAGGTCTGCGTCCACATCCTGCACTGCTCTTCCTCTATCCATCAGAAGGCCAGGTCAGGCTGTGTCAGCACCCGTGGGTGAGGCTGAGCTTTTGTTGTGAGCTCTGCTGACTGACCAACTGGCTGCTACAGAATCCCTGACTGTATATAGATGAGCATGTGCTAGAGGGGTTTCAGAGGAGGACTATGTGCAGTTCTTGTCAGTGATTTCTCTGGATCTTTAGAAGCATTACATCCTTGTGTTTAGGCAGAGAAATCCTCCAGGTTCATCGACTTATCACACATAAACTAGAGGTGGGGGAAAAATCAAATATAGCATAGTATCATGATATTTAGCATGGCAATATTATATTGATTCATGGCTGCCAAGTATCGATATTTAGCATTCCAGCGGTCAGTATTTTTTGCCATTTTTACAGTATATACATTGTGGAGATACTGGTATCATATGAAACTAGAAGATCTAAGGAATCTATAGGCACCATGTGCGTCAGGTGCTTATAGATTTGTGTTGGAATAACGCAGCCAAGTTAGGCTTTTTTTATGTTTCAATCAAAAAAAGTCAGAGCAATGAAGTTTAAAGTTAGGGGAAGTTTGAGTATGCTGCAGTTGTTGTTGTCCATACATCTTTGATATCATTTCAGTTCAGTTTGAATGAATACTTTGTTGGTCAGTCTGTGGGTTTGACTCTCATTATGGAGAAATAAAAAGCCTGAAGTGAGACGAAAAGACTGAGAATTTTCCCTTCTTTGACAAAACAATTCTTCATTGAATATAATTTTGTGGACACAAAATGCAGTTAAACAGTTAAATCGCAATATATTGTATCTCATCGCAAAATGCTTTAAATTGCATTAATATCATATCATGACTCGAGTATTGGGATAAAATCGTATCGTGGGGCCTCTGGTGATTCCCACTTCTACATAAAACAACTATTTTTGGCTTATCACAGATATATAAGTATCTATCTGTATGGGCATATATATTTTGTCCGATATGTGTCAACATGAAAACTTTTTTTATAGGACAAATAATGCAGAAAAAGATGCGTGGGTAGTTGTAGAACTCATATATCTCAAAATTCCCAAATTGGTTTGTCTCTATAAGGAGCACATTACATAAACAGTCCATCCATTCATTGTCATTGACCGGGTCGCGGGGCCAGCAGGCTGAGCAAAGTATTCCAGAGATTACATAAACAGTGACCAACAGTAAAATACTGATAGTTATTTCATGCTTTTGAATCCTTGTATTGAAGAAACAACAAGATTTATACATCCATCTCATCCATCCATTCAATATGAAGCTGTTTACTTAGCTTAGCATAAAGACAGGAAGAAACAGCTAGCCTGGCTCTGTCTGAACAATGGTAACAAAATACGAACAAAGTTTACACTGAAATGCATTTTGTGTCCTTAGACAGTTCCATTCAGGTTAACACACAAGTTTAACATACAGTTACACGAACTTCCCATCAATATGCAAACACATCAAACGGTAATGATAAGTTTATGTATCACATTATATCCAACTACTATTACCTCTAATCCACATGTTATATCTTGTGTGTTTAATGTGTATAAGGGTTATTTGGGTTAGGGTTAGGGTTAGGGTTAACCCTAACCCTAACCCTAACCCAAATTGTGGTTATACAAGGCGTTATATGCTGTGACTTCCTGGAGTAACTGGAGCTCAGGCAATAGGTTTTCTTTTATGTGTCTCTCAAGCACATGACTACTCTCGACTTTGCAGATGTCTCAATTAGTTTTTAAATTACGTTTATCTTTCTAATTACCCATTAAAGCAGCTTAGGCATGTTTCAAATCACCTGCGGGAATAGGCCTTGGAAAATGAGATTGAGCCCTTGTTAAGACCTGGTGTTAAGTGAGGGCTTCAATTGAATACATACCATGGGATCTTATTCCCTATCGGCGACATTAGGAGGTTGTAAATAGGAACGAGGACACTCCATTGGGATAGACATGAGGACTTGATAGGCCCAATGTAACCATTAAAGTCTGTTGCATGAAATAGTACTCCACTGATAACTGTTTAATAGAAGTGCCGGCCTTCTCTGTGTTGACAGTATACAGATGATGCAAATTATATTATTCTCTGCTGTATCCTAGCAATGTTTGCTGCTCTCATGCACTCATTCACAAACCAGTAAATGATTGAGTTGAATGTTCTCCAGTCAGTCAGCTGTCAGAGTGATCACAGGGAGGTTTTTCTGCCCACGCTATGGCTGTGGGGTCAGTACAGGAGAGGTCCGAGGTCATCTCTAAAGTTCAATGCGTGCACGAGTTGTACTCAAGGACCGGCACTTCTATGCTCTGAAACTCAATTATTCAGTATGAGGGCCGGCACTTCACCCTGACACCTTTTGGTTGGCTGTTGGTGTAACTACTTGAGCATTAGTCGAGGGTATGAAGTATGTGACAAATCTTTGAAGAGGCTCCTCACCCAAAAAATTCATGTTACGCTAGTTGTGTAATCATCTCAATAGTTATCTGTCTTGGTTTTGAGATCCACACCAGTGAGGCATTTGCCACCAGCAAAATACAATGGAGGTTGATGGAATTTCACCACAACGGAGGAAATAAAGCTGAAACTCTTTATGTGGCTGGATATTATAGACATCAAAAAGCATGTAAGGCTTACATCTGTTTTTTTACCAGCTGCGACCAGCATATGGCTGATATTGTTTTCACTTTGAGTCTTTGTGTGTCATTTGGGCAGATGTGCTCTTGGAGATGCTTACCGTAGTGGGAACAATCACAGAAGTGGATCTGAGTACTTTGCCAGTTGTTTTATAAATCTGCCTGTCTGGTTGTTCCATCACAGTAGCATCACAACAGTGAAAGATGCAATCACGAGACTTTAAAGGTGTGTGGTTGAGATCAAACTGAAGGCTGAGTTTGAAGATGCAGACACTTCCACACAAGTGATGTTTGAGAGGATTTAAAAAAAAATGTACATTGGTTTTCAGGAAAATCCTGCAGTCTGCAGTATATCTTCAAAGTCACAGAAAAATGAATCAAAAACTTATTAAACGTCCCACTTTAATTTTAACACATTTCTGTTTGTCTGGTTATAATAAAATAATTGTTCGGAAATATTTTAAAAGAACTCTCCCTGTAGTTATAATGGACTTCTAGTCATATAAGTCTCATGCACAGTGTTTCACAGTCTGTTATCAGCAGGTGTTAGCCATAACAATTTCAAAGGCTGTTGGAAAATGTTAAAATCTCATATGCCTTTTGGTTTCATGGTGATATTAATTTAATAGATCAAGTTTGTTGACACTAATTTAATTTCCTTTTATTTCAAGGTTGCAGTCATGGTGTGTGTGTGTGTTGTGTGTAGCCTTGAGACTCCAAGCTGTACTTGAACTCCTCGCATCCCTGAAAGTACTCCTCAATTATTCATCATGAGAAGGCTATGATCTGATAGTGAGACGCTGCCACACAGAGACTCTCATACACTGGTCTAAGCAGTAGAGATTTACTGTGGCAATGATCAAGGTAAATTAACAGAGCCCTAAGCATCTCAGCAGTACGATGTAAATCATTTATTACAAGCAGTATGGGGGAATATTATGTTAGTTTTATTAACTGTATGCACTGTGACAGGACTACAGAAAAGATACCCCTTCAATGGTGTAAATCTTCAGCGACACAAATGCAGTGCTAGCACCACTTACAGTTATTCCACAGACACATAGAAAGACTCTTGCCCTTAGGCGGCTGTTCATAATAGCGCAATAAAAGACATTAAATGGAAGCATCAGAGCTGAATACATAGGCATTTTATGCTTTGCTGGTTGGATTCACTCACAATATGAAAGCCTCTTTGTATTTCTAATTATATTCCTCAGGTTTATGACATGTGTTATGTAAACTAAACGCTAAGATTGTGATGTTGGCCTTTTTTATGAATGTTTGTCGCCACCTATTCTTGGATCTCTGCTGCAGCTTAACCACAATAGCTTTTTAAATGTCATCTTATCATGGATCGAGCTCTATCCTGAGACATGAAAGCAGCTTTTAGTCCCCCTGCACACAGCAATAAGCCATTTGCCCACTAGGTGGCACTTTCTGTTAAAAAAGGCCAGAAGCCTGAAAGTTTTCATCCCAGAGTCATCACCGCTTCTGGAAAATGTGTCTCATTTCCCCACACCCGTCTCAAATAGCATTGACTGCATAGTGTATTCCTTGTGCCCATTTTTGCTACAGTGCACTGCCTTATTTCAGCAGACAAAATGTTATATGCTCATTGAGGGAGTCTGTCAGACAGAACAGCTTTATTTCATCCATTTTTACAGATTTGACCTTCATGCCTTCCCAATTACATGCTGAATCAGGAAAAGGAATGCTGTTTGAAATTCTGTTAATGAGCCATAGCGAAATGGACGGATCCAGACGAGAAGGAGGACAAGCATACAATAACTTGTCACTACTTTTGCACTGGTGTGTTTCAGTTAGACACTGTAGTGGATATCCAGAAGAGGGAGCCAGGCCTGTTTCTATGCTTGTCTCTGTTATTTTAGTGTTATTACAGCAACATTGCAACATTATTGCACTATGCTTGAACAGCCCCAGCCCTGACTGACTGACAGTGAGCTGCTTCAACCACCACACTGGTGTTGATTACTTGATACACTGACAAGAAAGAAGAAAGAAGGAGATGGTGAGATGTCTTAATTCGGTTCTTTCAATGCTGAAACACAGCAACAATGATTTTGAATGAGGGTTTCTTTAAGCACACGTAATGCATGTGGATTAGGGCTGGGTGATATAGAGAAAATAGAACATAATACTTACCCAATGGCCATGATAAATATCACCAATAATATAGATATAGGGGCTATGTATCTAAGGGCACATAATAGAACAGCTACAACAGTCTGTAAAGTAAAAAAAAAAGCAACATCACTTTACTGTATTGCAGCATTTAAAACTAGCAAAAGACAACACTTATGCCATATTACAATATAACAATATCCAAAATCTTATATCGGTATCATGACATGACACTAGATATCTAACACTGATATACTCCCCAACCCAAGGGCCTACTTTGCAATGGTATAAATCATAGTCTAATGCAAGCAAACCTCCAGGCTTGAAAACCAAAGCAAATGCAGAGGTGCTTTAAACCTGCATTCTTTCTAACAAGTATGATTGTATAGAAGTCTATGAGAGATTGAACCTACTTCTCACTTGGTTTATTACCACAGTAAACATTTTCTCAGTGAATAAAACAATCCCTAGTTTAAAGTCTTCTTCAGGGCAGAATGATATGAAATTATGGTCCCGCTTAGAATAAAACGGAGAATAAAGGGCAAGGCTACCTTGTGATTGTCAAATTGGACATGCAGTGTCATCAGGTTTGTCACTTTTGGCGCCCCAAAAACCAAAATGCTGATGGCCAAAAGAATGGTTCCGTAGTTCACAAACTGATTTCTGACATCATGGTGGCCACATTCGATTCTTATTGGAGTTGGGTAATGTCTACCGAATTGGCATAGCTGAGAAACATCATGTAACAACATGTATGTTGGATGATAATTACCATTATGCATTATAATAGCACAATTATCGGGACTGAGGACTGAGACAGGGGCTTTCAAATCACAATGTTGGGCTCAGGGGTGAATGACTGTCAGCCATCAGCTCAACCCTACTTCTTATATACAGTCTATGGTCTAACAATGGCACATAATCAATTTATAGGAAGGACAGCTTTAGTTGAAAGTACGAGGAGAGGTTCCCTTGACTTTCAAAACATGTCTCCACTGACAAAATAATTTCCATCACATCAAAATCCAGCTGAGGATGAGTCCTGTTTTACTTAAAGTCGGCCATAAATTTCCCCATAATAACAGCCGTCACACTATTGTTGAGAGGTTTGTCATCTTCCAAAGCCAGACTCTCAGTCTAGCTGCTGGCCAGTATTAAACTCCTGCCTGTGTGTGTGTGTTTATATGTGTGTGTAAATTCTAGTCGGTGTGTGTGGACACAGAGTTTTGTTTTTTCCCCCCATGGCTTTTTCCATCAGCGGTGAGCTGTTTTTCAGTAATCCCCTTGATGCTGGAGTATAAAAGATGTGCTGTGATTTGTGAAGACTGGTATCTTATTCTCAGGGCAGAGTGGTGTGAAAAAAAAGATTAATAATGTTAATGTTGTATTTTGTCTTGTCCTGCGAGTTGGCCTCACTAGAATATCAAACAGAAAGAAATTCACCTGTAAAAAAACAGAGACAGTCTGTAACTTCTTTAACCAGTGAAGAATGCAATAAATAGTCTGAATGCTGCAAAATGAACCTTTTTATATGTTGAAAATATAATGGCGTCTTTCACTTAATCAAAGTTAACTCTAAGATATTGGTCGCTTAAAAATGTCTCGCTGTACAGTGTTATCAAAAACACTCTAAGGAGTCAGTTGTTCATTTATGGAACTTGCTAAATACGCTAGCTAGCGGTAGGTCCACCTTCTCATCCAAATATGGTCACTTCTGGCTCCAAAAAAACAAGATGGAGACTGCCAAAATACCAAAACAGTAGTCAAAAATGAACCCAAAACAATGGGTGATGTCATGGCGTGTTTGTCATTCTTCTTTTTTTACGGTGTATGAGATGTACTAGAGTTGGGATGAATTGCCAGTTGGGTCAGGTGTAAGAGCTTAAACCTCTTTGATTTTATGCTAACTGGCATTTTTCATTAACACATGTTCTGGCAAAAAAAAAGTGATGATGGCATCATGGTATAATCCGGTAGTCCAGTTTGAACATTTTTACACCAGCCCACACGATTATCTACTGTATTACAATTACAGGGAAAACTGTAATGTAGTATACAGTCTTTTAGGTACAAGGAAAGTTTAATATAAAAAAAATGCAATTAATTGCATGATCCTTATATTATAGGTATTCTAGGCGGACAAGACTTGACAATTCATTGTTAACAATGTAGTTTATACATGCAGTATTTTGTGTGATAAAGGATGCAGAGGAAATCGTTGGTCATTGTGTTCTATTGTCCCCTCGGACCGATCACAAACAGAAATATCAAATGAGGTGGAAAAGCACACACACATACTACTGCACCATGTTATGGGTTTTATACACTGGACCATGCACCCACACATTCACATGCTCCAACGTGGAAATCTTGTGTGAGTGAGCTAATGATTACATGCCAGGGTCTCGAGCCCATGCATGCACCTGTTGAGCATTGTTGAATGAGATGTGGGAAACACTCTCAGCTCCAAATACACACACGTTTTCACATTCTCATTCAGATCACAAGTCGTTTAAAGTCACAGCTAAACTAAATAAACAGATGTCCAGGAGCCAGATTTGGTTGTCCAGCTATTTAGGAGTGGACACCAGGCTAGAATGATCCAGTGAGCACCCTGTAGGAAATTTAAGTATCTCTTAAGTGTAAACACTATTTGTGTCAAGGAAACTGACATGAAGAGACCCAGTGTCAGTGAGTGTTAACAGTGGGTGAAGTGCTAAACGTTTAGTGTTAAATATCCTCACTTAGCTTCCATATGTATCAGCCAGCAGTTTAATACTGATGTCACACCACATGGACACCAGGAAAATATGAGTATGGGCTGATACTGACTAGGATCTGACATGCACATTTCACTGCGCACTACATCAACTTAGACATTACACTTCATCATGTTCTGGTTACAGTATATGACGGATGAAGGGTTCATTCTCTCTGTCTGCTACTGACGTCTCCTCATAGTTGTGTGCAGTTGTATCGGTCAGAAGCCAGAGCCAACATGTTGATGTCTTTTTCCTGTCGTGCCTCTCCCTATTTCAAGGGATACGTAAGCATTTAGCTGATGTCGACGGCATATTAATCCATCTCGGCCGAGGCTTTTAAAGGATTCTTATTTCTGTAGCCACCCACTCTTTAAGGAGAGGGGTGATAGCAGGTCAACAGCAGATGCCACATAGAAGTGGAATACACCGCCTGAAAGCTGGGAGCTGGAAGATTAATTTCAGATGCAGCTCAGCACTATATTTGAAGTTGTTGTTGTCATATAAACATTGTGTTTTGGTCAATAACCTATGTAAATGTTAAATGTTTAGAGTTATAAGGGTTTAGAACAAACCTTGACCCACTTTTACCACTTCAGAATTGCCAAAAATTGTCAAAAATTCCTCACAAATCACATCAATATCACATTAAGACACTAAAACTTTGAGGAACAGCATGGAAAAAATAATGCTGTGATTTTGTGTAAAAAATCTGACATTTTGGAGATTTCAGCAGTAATTTTATTTTTCAGCGATTGTATGGTGACAGGTCTGTTGTGGAAGGTTCTGAGAAACCCTCTTATTTTCAATACACAGGAAAGCCATCCATCCTCTAAATGCCTTAGCTCTCTAGTTTGTGGATGTAAAGTTTAACATTGGTCTCACTACAATTAAATGGCTACGAAGGGGGTGAAATTAACACAGATACATAAATAAAATTGGGCCCATTTAATCCTCAGTTACTCAGTTTATGTCATTCCAAGACTGTTTAGGGACCTTAGAATGCAGAAACATTCAAATGTAACAGGCAGAAATAACACATTTGTACGGCATGCAAACCTGTTTTTTCACCCAAAACTTCAATGAAGTATAGTATTAAGTTGGTATGTTTGTAAAGGGCAGATTCGTGGGTACCCAAAAAATTGGGTAAAACTATTTTCATTCAGATATCTTGAGGTCAGAGGTCAAGGGAACCCTTTGAAAATGGCTGTTCCAGTATTTCCCTCACCAAAATTTAGCCAAAATTTGGAGCACAGTTTTTTTCCCCTTCCCGACAATATATCATAACATTTTCTTAGCTGCAGTTCTTTCATCTAGTATGTTAATTATACATCATAAAATCTGCAATAAAATGCATATAAGCATAGCTCCAATATTATTATTATCAAATAATATAGTGAGGTCTGGAAAATGTAGAAAAAACCCATACTAAAATCAAATTGAAATTGTGTCTGAACTTGCGTTTGGGGCATTAGGAAAACATGTTGCAGTGCATATCTAATTGACTCTGCTAGTAAAATTTCCTGTTAGAGTGATTGCAAAGATATAGACACACACACACACACACACACACACACACACACACACACACACACACACACACTTCTGCAGCAGCAGCAGGAGCAGCAGAGCGTTTGGAGTGGACTTATCGTGTTTCCTCTCAGGAAAGAGTCCTGGCTGATGTCAGTTCGGCCTTGGCCAAAGAAATGTCTGATAGTCAGGCTGAGCTACAGGGATTTTCCTTTTCCTATTGTGCTACAGCAGACTCCTACGCAGCCCCAGCATGGAAATATTGCAGGGTGATATCGTCTTTACTTTTCTCATCATTTTTATGAGGCGTGCCATCATAAAACTTCTCGACAAGATTCTGACACAGTGTAGCTTGCTTCAGCCATTAAGTATGCACAGTATGTCTCTGTTAGCTGACATGATCCTGTCTCTGTTTGCCAACATCACTGTTATTAATCATTTTTAATGTCACAGCTTGCACTGATACTACTCAAAGCCCTGCAAATAAATTGTGTAACAATAAATAAGCTAAATTTAATTAAAATGACCAGACACAACTTGGCATGTGCAGCTGACTGGTAGTTGTTTCTTACCTGTAATTTATTTTGGTCTGGACTGTCATCAGCTTGGCTGCTCAGGGCATCTGTTGAATATTCAGTGGCTACCCCAACCGCTAAAGTACCCCGATGGAAGTCAAGGGCATATCTACATCACGCTGCAGGCATCAACTTTCTCAGCGGCAGGCCGAAACATAACAGCTACCAGCTGGAGTGTGTCACCGCAGCACAAACAAGTGGACAGTATCTTTGTTATGAGATTATGCCCTGTAGTGACTGGCTGCTTCCTTTTCTAATGCGATTAAGTTAAGGCAAACTTCTCAAGCCTTTTAAAATAAATAATAACGAATGACTATGTATTTATCCTAATTTCATTAAAATGGCACTTATGAAGGCCCCGCAGCTACTTTGGAGATATTATTTTGACAGAAACAATGTGGCTGTTTGTGATTAATGTTCGTGAAATCATAGCCATGTCAAACCAAGACAGTTTTATTTAAATAGCCCAATGTTAGAAATTATACATTTGCCTCAAGGGGCTTAACAGTTTGTACAACATAAGACACCGTCTGTCCTTAGACCCTCGCTCCTCTGAAATAAACACTTTAACAGAGATAAAATAGAAGGATAAATGAAATAATAGGCAAATACCCTGTTTAAAATTAATGGAGGATGCACATACAACAAGAGGGCAAATACACTTCTTCCCTCAATGTTATAATAGCTATGTATGCACCTTTGTTGTTGTTGGTTTTTTTTAAAAATGAAACTTGCTGGCAACCGGTAAAATTGCTGTCCAAATGTGAACTTGTAAGTGGCATCTCATCCTAAAATAGTTTTAAAAAGAAAATTGCCACAGGCCACATTTTTAGAAGCATCTGTCTAGCTCTACAGGACGTGAAAAATGATTCGTCCCAAACCTTTTATAGGCAAAGAGGTACTGAGGCTACCTCAGTCTGGAATCCCTGAATGATCAACATTTTACTTCCACAGGCTGCAGCAGGCTCACAGTAAAAATTCTGGTATCACATGAAACTAGAAGACCTTGGCTCCATTGGTATCCACCATGTTGTGATATCTTGTCAGGAACAAGGGAAAATTGAACTCCAAAGTTTGAAAAGAAAAAAAAGAAAGGTTGAAAGCTTAATAGTAGTGAGGAACATTGCCATTTTCAAAGGGGTTCTTGACCTCTGACCTCAATGTATCTGAATGAAAATGGGTTCTATGGGGTCCCTAGAAAGTCATTAAGATGCATAAATTGGGTATGACTGGCAACCTGAGACTCTTGTAGATGCAATAGGCCCAATTTTATTGGGTATTTAGTGATGATGTTAGTCCCCATTGTAGCATTTTATTGCAATGAGACCATTATTTTAAACTTGACCTCACTGTATTAAATGAGCTGTTGTGACCTCTGTCATAGTCACAACCACAGACCACAGACCTAGAGCATTCAGAGGTATCAGAAGTTTTTGATACCAAATCCTGGCATACATTTTTTCATGGTTTTGCTCAAGGTCTTGGTGCCTAAATGTTGTATTTTTGGAGGGAATTTTCAACATTTTTATATATTATTGAGTGGTAAAAAATGGCCAAAGTTTCCAAATCTGTGCAAAATATGGTAACCTTAAAATTGCTCCAATAACTGATGGGAAATAATGTTCCAAGCCTGTCTAGACTTTTAAAATGTATTTAAGTTCATTTTTATTTCTTATTTAAACATCTTGACACTAGATTATGTACACCACTTCTATGTTGTATCTACTGGTGACCTTTTATCTACCCCGAATTATCCCTGTCTCCCACACCCCTGAGAAAAGGGGGGCAGAATGGTAAGGGGTTATAACATTTAACATGTATTTTGACAAAAAAGAAGAAGAAGATAACTGCTGTGCAGGCAAATCTTCACTGACAACAAAAATTTTTATCTTTCTCCCTGTCTTGCATGTTTTTATGTTTTTCAGAGCTGATATAACCAACACAATGTTTATACATTTCAGCCTCGTTTTTTTTTTTACTGGGTTTTGCAAGAGAATTGAGTTTGCAACACTGATCCGACAGCGAGAGAAGTGTATCTGTGCTTCGGTGGTTCTCTACTGCTTACCATCCATCACAGTCTAATTCAGTTGTAGTGTTACTAGAGAGCCTTATGCTGCTGCTCTGCTCTCTGTGCTGCTGTGCTTGTGCTTGGCAAGCAGCAGCCTTTGAGCGTGTGCTGGTCCAGCCTGTGTATCTTTAAGAGGAGGGGCCTGACATTTCTATTAGTATTTCTGAGCCAGGCAATGGGAGGGTATGGAAGGGAGGAGGGGAGGAGGAGGAGGAGATGGGGGGCGGGGGGGTCGGACGTCGGGGCTGTGGAATGAAGTTGGGAGCTGTGGAGGGTTCACACACAGCTGAGAGGGAGCAGACAGAGGACAGCACAGGGGTGCCTCACACACATCCAGACGCACAGAGACAGACCGTCAAGGAGGAAGGAAGAAGCAGAGAGGAGAAGTAGAGAAAGAGGAGGAGGAGGAGAAGAAGAGGGAGCCAGCATGGCCATGTACGAACCCGCCTACCTGCCTCCGAATGCTGAGGAGCAGGACTTCATCCAGGCTTATGAAAACGTCAGAGAGAAGTATAAAGGTGGGAGCTTTCACTCACATTACAGTGATGACAGCTACTGCACGACTACATGATGATGGACGAGGTGGTCTTTGCATGTTTGTAGGGGGCGGGCTTTATTCTTTCTGTCTATTTCTGGAGTTATTGACTCTGCACAGGTGCAAACACGTGACTGTTTGCATACGCACCTTGCCGTGCCTTTGATCACACCGGCTGCTGTGTGTGTGTGTGTGTGTGTGTGTGAGTGGAACAGAGCGGCATCTCTCGACTGCTGAGTGTTTTATTGATTGCCGCACATGTTTGCTGTCACTCTTCCACGCTGTCTTTCTCAGTGAGCCGGCCGGATTTACAAAAGTGCTTCACTTTGATATGCGACCGTAGCCACAAACCCGCTCCGATGACCTCTGACCTGAGGGAGAGAGGGGTTTAGTTTAAGACCGAGCGATGTGCTTGATTGTTATCTGGCATCCAGTCACAACAGAGGACGCTAACAGGTGCTGCTGTGAAGCTCATTATTACAGCGCACAGAGCTTTTCTTCTCAAATATTCATCCATGTCTTTATCCCTTTATCTGCTCTTGTGTGCAGCGCAGCATGTTTTCACTGGATTATCTGACATACTTTACTTTTTTTGGAAATGCGGTGCAGAATGAATCTGAAAAAAAAAGATGGGGATGTTAAGGATAAAAGTTTAGTTCCGACAGCTTAAAGCGAATCCACATCCCAACACGTCTCACTTTTCACTTGCCAGCAGCATCCTCCGGGTGCTGTCATTTCAAAGTTTTGTTTCATTCCTGTCCATGTCTCGTGTGTTAATATTCTCTCACTCTTTGCTCTGCTAGATGTTTTTCCTCCCGCACGTTTCATCTGTTCCGTTCCAGCAAATCATCAGGAAGAGGGAGAGCTCCTCTATAAATATTGCCCCAGATTTTGGGTTTTTTTTCCACCTCTCTGTCTCGAATCTGGCGACTGGGGTTGTGCTGAATCACTGGTGCTTATTTTCTGTGTACCAGCATGTTTGCACGTTTGTCTTTGTCAGACTATTTGTGTGGACATCTCATGTTGTTTCTTTGAAATGCCTGAAAAAAAATCTGTAAACCGTGCATTGATTTAAACTGTTGAATTACTGTAAACAAACAGTGCCATTGCCAAATAGGCAACCTCTACTGGAGTCTGCTTTGTGTGTCATTGGACTGCATTTGATGGGAAATTCACAGGACGAAGGGTCGATTGCTTAGTGACACATAACAGGAAGAAGGTACTGTTATCAAGTGCAAATACTGCAGTGTCCAAGGTTTCAGGGTTTTTTGGTGATCGTGTTGTCGAAAGAGTAAAAGACTGACAGGAAATTGTCGTCAAAAGTGTTCTAGAGCAGGGCATTTAGGAAATGTGGTGTAGTTATTTGGTACTAAAACACCAGAATGCCAAAGCCAGAATTCAGGGTTCATACGGATGCTTGAAATCCTTGAAAATGCTTAAATTTATATGTTGTATTTTCAAGGTTTGAAAAGTGCTTGGATTTTGGATAAAGTGCTTGAAATTCTTACTGTATTTCTTGTGCAATCTGACTATAGATAATCACATGTTCAATAAAAAAAATACTAAATTGAATATTGAGATTAGCAAACTGTACTTTTGGTTGTTAAAAGCGGTAATACCATCGCTGTTGGTATGGCTGAGTGAAATTACCCCTTTTAGCATGTAAGTACTCATCTAAAACATGCAACTTACAACAGTTGTAAGGTCCTGGAAAAGCTTGAAAATGGACCTTGAAAGTCCTTGAAAAGTGCTTGAATTTGACCACAGAAAAGTTGTATGAACCTTGAGAAGTGTATGGTTCTGTTTGTGAGTGTGTGCGTGTTCTACACCAGGAGGTAATGGGAAGCAGGAGCCGGCTCTGTGGCAGGTGTTTATGTTCCAGACGTTCTTCTGTGTCCCTTCCTCGACAGCGTCTGTGCTCCAACTGAGGCCCTGCTCTCCTTATTAAGGCACACTGATGACACAGCCAATCAGAGAGCCTTCCTACCTTTGACTGTGTCACATTATCTTTATCGTTTATACTGCAGAATCCCTCTAAATAAGTTATATTTCTGATGAACATGGAACACTGTAGGAAGACTTGGGAACCTTGGGACTCACAGACACTGCATGCAGTGTAGTTGTATAGATTATGTCTGTGTGTGTGGATGTACGTACAGATGCTTCATAATGGATAGTATTTTGGTTGTTTTTGAGGCACTCCTCTTTATCCTTGCAGAATATAACCACACTCATAAATCCTTGTCCTTGTCCATATTCTTCACATACTGCCCTGCTTTTGTCACAACAAAGATAGACCAGAGGCTGTTCAGTCTATTATTTTCTCTACTAACAGATCTGTTGAAGAAATAAATGTCCTACATACTGGCTCGGATACAAGGGCTAATATTTAAAGAACGGCAAAGTCCATTTTATAAGATACACCCTTATGTTCCTGTCTTTACATGGTTACAGCCACTCCACAGGCTAAACTACAAGCTGATATTATGTAAAACCTCGACTAGACGTTGGAAAGCTGTCTCATGATATCTTCAACATGCTGCCATGCAAAGAAATAATTTGCCTATGTAATCACTTATCACTTCTAGATACAGCACACAACTTCCAGGTGTGGATGTTTGCTTATCGGGGCGATGTCAGCCTGTTCAAACTTGAAGGGAAAGCGACTGTCCTCTCATTGGTGTAATGGGGATTTTCTATTTTCTTTGCTGAACTGTAGCAAAGAGAATGTTGCAACTTGTGCAACATTTCTCTGTGGTGTCACTGTGTGTTTCAGAGGTAAGAGTGCTAACTATTAAATTCATTGGCCAGAAATTTTGTGCAGGCATTCTTGTCTGTTATTCCCTGACTTTTCATCTATCTCCATAATCATAAACAGCAGGGGTTAGCATGCTATACCACTAACCTGAAATAGTGACCATGGTAAACCTGTGGATATAGACTCACTTTATAAGTGTGTACCTAATAAAGTGGCAGGTGTGGTCTTCTGCTGCTTTAGCCCATCTGCTTCATGATTTAGTTACTCTGGCCATTCTATTATCTCAAACCAGTCTGGCCATTCTCCTCTGACCTCTGGCATCAACAAGGCTCACTATTTTCTCTTTTCTGGACCATTCTCTGTAAACCCTAGAGATGCATGTGGGTGAAAATCCCAGTAGATCAGCAGTTTGTGAAATACTCAGACCAATAACCATGCTACATTCAAAGTCACTTAAATCTCTTTTCTTCCACGTTCTGATGCTCACTTTGAACTTCTGCAGTTCGTCTTCACCGTGTCTACATGCCTAAATGTATTGAGTTGCTGTCATGTGATTGGCTAATTAGATATTTGCCTTAACAAGCAGTTGAACAGGTGTACATAATAAAGTGGGCGGTGAGTGGGTTATAAGAATTGGATATTTGACCAAAAGATGATGCTTATTAAGTCCAATGGAAACTGCTAACTGGGCTTTACAAATTTAAAACTTTCGTTGACCCAGAAAAGAGTCAATAATTGTATTTTTTATAATGGTGGTCTTTGGGTAAAATGCTTTTTAGGCCACTGGGGGATTTTTTGTTGCAGTAAAGCGAATGGTCACTGGAAACAAATGGGTGCAAGTCTGAGCATGAGCACCGTATCCAGTTCTATGATAAATCAATGGACCAACATTGGGCTTGCTAAACATTAGCATGTTAGCATTGTCATTCTGAGCATACTAACTACAACAACATTTACCTCAAAGTCCAGCTTCAGTTAATCTAGCCTAGCGCACTAGAGCTTGTTAGTCTTGTTCAGCTCTTAAGGCTTATGCTGCATTTGTGGTAAAAAAGGCCTCATGTAAAAGGCAGTGTAAAAGCTACCAATCATATGACAATTTCAAGACTCAAAAAAGCAAACATTGAAACATAAATATCATGTTGGATTTGATTTCAAGAATGTTTTCAAATTGGGTTAAAGGACAATTATAGTCAATCAGTCAGTCTGCTGTTTCTAATGTTACCCACTGCTGTCTCATTGCCTGCTCTAAATTGTAGCCGGCTGCACAGTAAAGGCCTGGCTGTCTTCCCACTGTCCTCTAATGCAATTTGTGCTAGCAGCTGATGGCGATGTTGCCGGGCGGCCTGAGTGGGGGGGATTGCCCTGTTCATGTCGGGTGGACTGCTGAGGGTGCACAGCCATGGCTGGAATCCATATTTCCCCCCAGTGTGTGTCCTGCAAGGCCCTGTCCTATGCCCCACAGGACTTAAAATAGCCCCTAAATATAGCTGTGGCCATGTTCAGCCTGCCAATTAAAAGGTTATTTTTGGCAAGCTTGATTGTCTGCTGAGGGTAATTTAGATTCCAGTTTCTTCTTGGCTGTGAAAAATCGAACATTTGTGAATTATTAAGCTGGCTTTGATGTGAATAAAATAAACTGCAGTGTCTGACAAGAATATAAAACACGATGATGACATTTTTATTTTGGCCATGTAAGAGATAGAGGCGTTTATTACCACAACACCTTTCAGCCCAATACAGACATATGACGGAGCTATCTTTATGAATGACTGCAGTGGATTGTATTTCCAATATGTGTCATCGTGTGAGGTGAGAAGTGGTGTGGGAAGCAATTTGTCACCAGATTTGAATGAATGAACTCTTTAAAAAGCCCCGAGCAACTGAGAATGTGTGTGTGTGTGTGTGTGTGTTTGCCTGCTTAAGTAATGTATATTTTAAAACTTGCTGCTTGGTGTGTGTCAGCTTCGAGCTGCTCGATGTGTGAGTCGCCTTCAGGTTGGGTTTTCCCATCACGCACTTGAAACTGGTCAGAACTTGGCACAGATGCCAGTGAGGTCTTTTCATTTCCTGTCCTGCTGCTATAAGAAATGAAATTGATAGGAAAAGTAATGTTTGGATCCTGAGCGGAGACACGTTTTCTTTTGCCATCTTTGCCGTGTTTCAGAGACTTGTGTTGGCTGCCTGCCACAGGTTGAGAAGTGTTAATAGAGAGGTCAGCAGGAACAACTGGGAAGTACCCTTGAGAAAAGCACTTAACCCTCAACAACTAAAAGGTGAAGCACTCATGGTGTTGTGTGAAGCAAAGAGATTTTACTTATAACTCACAAAAAGAGATGTTGTGGCTCAAATAAATGGATTTTCTTATCTAGTTTCTGTTTCGGTGTGATGTCAAGCACACTTTGTTCCTCTCTTGCTCTTAGCACTTTGGCAGAATTCCTTTCGTTACATGGCAGAGAGACTGATAAAAACTACAGGGCATTAACAACAGGAGAGAAAGGAAAACATACTCAGACTGTATATCTAACTGTATATGGGCCTATGCTGTCCACCTGAAGGGTAGAGAAAGTTTTTTCTGCATAAACAGGATTTGCATCCACTAACTGTCAGGTAAAGTCCATGCTAGAATTATTTTTCCAGCTACAAGAAGCTAAAAAACACTGTGAGGCTGTATTGAAACACAGCGGTGGCCTGGAAACCAGACGATTCTACCAAGCTCATGTTTTATTTGCTCTGGTAGATGCGTCTGGTCCCTCTCCCATTCAGACAGATTTCTAGCCATCCTGGCCATGGATGGACCAATTACTGGGGATGTAAACCACAAAATTCATCCCGATACTTTATTGATTCTTTGGAAGATGATATGATATTTGTTTGACTCTGTCAGGATACAGTTTGTTTCAGCCATCTTCAATCAGCATTAGACAATTATATACGCCCATTTAACACAGCTACAGTTACTTTTATGTCAATAATTAATTATATATATAATGAAAACCATATTTTAGATAACAATATTTAAGTAAGCTATTTATTTAAATATCTTAACATTTATTTAAATAAATACAATTTTTTATTGAAATAAAAAATCATTCTCGTGAAATAATTAAATCATTCATATAAAGTGGGAATTTCAAATTAAAATTGTATCTTAAAGAAGATATTTATCGATAATATCACTTTCACTTTATCAACCATCATCTACTGTAGGTAATATACTGACTTTAAAGTCCCTCAACCCACTTACAAGAAATCCAGACTTTCCCTTTAAGAAACTGTTATAAATATGATGACAGTTTGGGTTTTTATTATTACCAGTAAAATCAGTTAAACTTGCAGTTTATTTTCTTTCTCCCACTGTAGTACACTGTTCTTTTGCTGGATCCCACTCCGGCCACTACTACTACAAACACAGAGTGCTGAATTCATATTGAGGTCAGCTATACATGGGCGTCAGTGCCAGGTGAAACGCTCATGGAAAGTAGGACGTTGGTACAAAATCTTTGGATTTGGTGTTGCTTGACAGTTACAGTTACATGACATTTAAAGACATTTCCTCTAATTGCAGCGCAGCCAAATGGTGCCCTTTTGGAACTAAAGCTGCCACAGTGCAAAGCAAAAAGGAAAGTGTCTGTAATGGAACTTTTCTTTTGTATTTCCGTTAAATACACCAGCTGAAATGAGGCACAACTTTCAGCTTGTGCAGGGTGGGTCCCAGTGAAATGGGTGTGTGGGTCAGAAAGTGCTTAGCTTAGCTGTTGATCTGCTGTGAGAATTTGTCTTTGTCTGATTTGTGTAGCCAAAAAGACAGTAGGTTGTTTCTGCTTTTTTTTTCTTTTCTTCATATTTTTTCATGTGTGTCAGCATCCTGCTGCCTGGGATAGATCAGCACTGACACACAGCTCAGGTCAAAGGTCACTGTGGGGCAGAGCTTGATAAACGCAACTATGCTGGGATTCCTTCACAGCCTTTTATGGGAGAGCGAGAAGCTCCAGAGGGATGATCCCCCAATCTGTCGGCCTTCCTGTCAAACACACAACATTTTTTACAGAACAGAAGCTGCTTTTCTTCTTTGCTTGAATCTGTGGTGTTTTATGTCTGTTAGTGTGTGAGCAAGCGAGACAGAAAGGAGGTGAAGAATGAAAAAGAATAGAGAATGTTTGCAAGAAACGGGGAGTGAAGTTGGATGCTGTGGTGTAAACAAAGCGATACATATGCACTGGGATATTTAAAACAATATATAGTGATAACATGTTACTAAACCAGATTTGTATTCAGTTTGGACCAGGCCAAATTTTCCTGAAGCCAAATCGTTTCAAAAGTTAAATCACTTTCTTCATCTGTACTTGAATGCACTTTATCCAGTGACAGAGAGCAAAGTGAACCCAGCATGCTTTTCAGCAGTGTAACAGTTAATAGGTATCCCCTTTCAATACAGTATGCAGTGTGTATATAATGCACTGATATTGAATATGTCCCATTGATGTCAAGAGCTTAAACTCAACTTTGCACTTCCTTGAGTCATCAGCAATACACCCACCAAGTGTGAAGTCAATCGAATGAAAAGTTGTTGATAAAATTGAAGGACATACATCCAGACATCTTTTGCATAGCGGTTAACATGCTGTCAGCAAACTTCTCTCTTGCCTCTGTTCTCATAGGGAGTTAATATAACTGCTCTGCTCTGCTGCTACCAAAGCTGCAGGCGTCACACAGCCTCAAGGATGTACTACCTCGTGGTATTTATGCAACATGTGTGTTTCTTTAGCTTTCAAGTGAAACGGTACAAGGTCGAAAGGTAAAACGTAAGCTAAAATGTACCCCCGCTCACTGAGATACATGTTCACCTTGATCCTTCAGAAGCTAATATGATGCTAATGTATTCAGACCTCACACACACAGAGTTAAATCCATTTAAACTCTCAGTGCACTTTTCAGAGTCATGCTCTATGACACTGCTGAGTCAGACATGTTTCTGCTGTCTCACTGCGCAATGCTGTAGATGACTATGATGTAGACTACCGGCAGTGCTGATGATCCTATTTAATCTGACATCTTGTTTACTTTGAAACGGAAAAAGAACTGCTTAACTAGCAGATTGAGTGACAGCTGCCGGTTCATTATACTTCCATCACACTGGAGCACCAAATCTTTTTTGTTTCAGTTTGCAGCCTGCCAGGCTTGGACTTGAGCCTTGAGCCTTGAGCCTAAAAACTGCTGCTCTTTTAAAAACAAACCAGGAGGCTTGTGGAGTCTCTCCCTGATTTTTACAAGGACTGAAACACATGGCTTTGTGGCTGCAGAGGAAAACCGAGTGTGGAAAACACATTTGTGTGGAAAATACTGAGGCTTTAACACCTGGGTTGTGTCTGACACAAAGACTCTCTGTGTCTTTGTACTGCAGGGCCTGGCTCTTTCTTTATTAAGTCCACTATTAGTCTGGGACTGTAGCTTCGAGGCTCAAATGAGCTATGAAAAAGTTAATGGGGTAAACAAAAACATCCCGACACACTACAGCTTATCACACACACACACACACACACAAACTCACATTACTCACATGCATACCATCGCTGCAGCATACTACTTTAGATGGAAAGGTCTTAAAAAGCAGAGGAGTCACCAGCTCCAGAGCTTGCAGAACATTCCCTCCCCCTCATTTCCCAACCCTCCACTCTTAATGATCTACTGCAACTACTGCAACTCTATACTGACAGGTCTCCCCACGTGCACCACCAAGCCCCTGCAGATGATCCAGAATGCAGCGGTGCGTCTGGACTTCAACCAGGCCAGGAGAGCCCATGTCACGCCGCTACTCATGTCTCTATGCTCCCGGTCGCAGCCTGCATCAAATTCAAAACCTTGCCTCTTGCTTACAAAACCGCAACTGGCACAGCTCCTGCATATCTGAACTCCTTTGTTCAGGTCCACAAACCCTCTTGTCTACTAGACTCTTATAGTGAAAGGCACCTGGCTCCTCCACCGCTGAAGGCCTCTACTTCTCAAACTAGACTCTTCTCCTCTATATTCTCCCGGTGCTGGAACAAACTGCTGAGTCTTTCTCAATCTTTAAGAAGAGACTGAAGACCGAGCTCTTTACTGAACACCTTAACACTTTATCTACACAGATGAGAACTGTAAAAAAAGGATAAAAAAAAAAGAAATAAACTGTTTGCACAGACTGCTTGCACTACCTAAAAACACTTACGTCCTAATGGACTCAATCTTAACCCATGGCACTCAAGAAACAACACACTTGTGTTGTTTCTTGATTTCATCTTTGCTTGTGTTGTATTAACAAATGTACGTCGCTTTGGATAAAAGCTTCTGCTGAATGACATTGTAGAATTGTAGAAAACCGGGTGTGAGAGAAACACGGGTAGATAAGGGGAGTCAGGTATATATGTATGTGTTGACCAGAAAGCCAAAGAAATACCTGTGTTCTTGTACATTCTTTAGACCTTTTGGGAAATAGGCCTCTTTGTCGAGAGAAGGAGGAGAATACCGAATGTCATGAGTTTTTTGATAGGAAAACTGTCCCCAACTGATCCTAAAAGAAGCCTTGAACTGACCATCCTCTAAGACTAGCTGGTGGTACTCCCCGTGATTTCACCTCCTTCCATGGGTCTCATGTTTCCGAATGGATCTCTTTTTCCCTGTGTCCAACATACCATTTGGGAACAGCACCTTCAATTAGAGCCAGAACAAGTGCCCTCCACCTTAAACCCATGTTGTTTTGCAGTGTTAATTCCTGGCTAAAGACAGGTGGTTTGGAGGTTCATTGAACCAAAGATGTAAACTGCGAAACATGCTCTTACTGATCAGAAACATATAGAAACATCTCTAAATGCACAACAGGGCAGGGAGTCTGGAGATTATTTTAAGAACATCGAAAATTACCTAAAATCCTCTTAATATTGGTGTAGGATAAAACAATCTCCAACCATCCTTTCATTCATTGATACATAATCCCATTGCCAATCAATCAATTACAACCAGTTTGTATTTACCTGTTTACATCTCTAGCACATTTGTTTTTTGCACCCCTTTAATCTTTATTGTTTATATTTGGTCTGCAGTCTGTATTTGCAGTCTTTCCTTCTTTGTATTGCAACAACCTTGAGATAAATCCAGTTATATTTTATCTTATCTAATCTTTACACAGAAAGAGTTTCAATCTTTGTTATATGTAGTTGATAGTGAGTTCACACAAGTTCTGTCCTTATTTCTAAAATTAAGTACTGGAATGTTTTAAACCTACCACGGCAGGTGCCATTTTCACTGCACACTGACAGGTGTTTGGCCTTTTTCCTGAGACTGCCCCAGTAGAATTAAAGAATTAGGGATTGTAAAGGCGTGTTTGATCATAAACAAAAGCTGTTTTGCCAACATTTTCTTTATTGAAAAGTGTTCAAATTGACCTTGAATCTAGTTCCGTTCCATGTTCTTTTTTCTGGAAGTGGCGACACAGAGTAGAGTGTGCTGGTTACATTTTACCGAAAGGCCCTGAAGCCACCCTCGCCACTGTAAACACAGACCAATTTTCATAGACAGCTTGAAAGAGAGCAGACAAATACGGACAGAATTATGTGAAAGCTGACAGTGTGCGATCTCTTGGACATACTCTTACAGTAATTGAAGTACCATCTGTTCCACTGGGACATGAATTAAAAGAAATCTCTGTGTCCACTGTGAATGAGTACTCTGTTGAGGGAAGACAAGAACTTCTTGATAGCTGTATTAATTTTATTCACGTTGAATAGAGTCCAGAGCAAGTGGAAACATTTCTGCTTCATTGCCAACGGGACTTTAATAGGCTCGGGTTATTACATTCAAAGTGAGTAATATTGGAAAGACCCCTTCCCACATGACCTGACGTGAGGTACTGAGTATTACCAGGTACTGATGTATGAGAGCATCAGCCTACTTCTTAGTCAGTCCTGTCATTTCCTGACTCTGACAGCCAATGAGTTTATTGCAGGTCGGTGGTATTCAGGGCAACTGGAGCCGACCGGAGTGTCCAGGAATGTCACAGCAGGTCACCCCACACAGCTGACAGCAGGGGGAATGTGGCCCACGTGCACGCAAAAACACACTGACATTCTACATGAAGTTTCTCACACACGCTCAAAGGACTACAAACATGCCATAAGGAATAACTTGTTACATTCTCCTCAGTTAGCAGATCACTTAATCTCTTTTGGTCTGAGATACCAAAGACGGAGCAGCAAAGCTTGTTAGCAGCTCCAAATACCTTCCATATTCTCTTTGGCTTTGACAGAGGATGCAGTTAGTTAAAAATTACCCTAAATGGTGTGGCTGGCTCCAGTGGTTTCACCAAAAAGGGCTGCGCAAACTGGCGTTACATAAAAGGCTTCATTAGTTTCATACTTTTAGATAAAGCAGCTTCTGGGATGATAGACTGCTCTAAAGCAACTCTTGTGCGTTCGTGTGTCTGTTGACCAGTGGGTCTCTGAGGGGTGTGTCCGTACTCCCGCCAACCACAGGTCAAACGACAACCACGGAAAAAGAAAAAACTGGCTGTTGTTTGTTTTCTTATCTCTCTAATTCTGTCCTTCCTGTAGTGCTGTAGCTGCACTTTGACACAGTCAAACTCGCATGGCTGGACTCCAGTTGCTCTGTTTAAACTTAGTTTTAATATTTTACCTTTCACTCACTAAGTAGTTACAGCTGTTATCACATTTAAGGCCGTAGACACGCGCTTGATGTGTAGCAGAACCGTGGAAGCTTACACGAGGGGGGGTGGAATGCCATGACCTCTGGTATACATCATTCATCTTTGGACTTTACATTCATTCCATGAATTCACAGCTGAAGGCCAGGAGTGATGGTCATGAATATGATACGACGGTACATGTACTTACTCTGACGTGTATAGTGTTTGTATAGTGAGGAGCAGTTTGTTTGGGTGAAGGGACTTGTGTAAGATGAGATGGGGGGCCTGTTCTCACGCTGGGCCTCTTGACTCCTGCTGGAGACGTTTTATGTTTGGCCTCCAAAACTGTCTCTGCCAATTCAATGACATGATGCCTAGACACAGTATATTCAATGCTCATACTGTCCAAACAAATTACATATAGATAGCAGAATGTATATATTACAACTGAAACAATTAGTCAGTTAGTGCATAGACAGAAATTATTATTATAAAAACTATTTTGATGATCAATTAATCATTTAAAGGTAATATATACGACATTCAGAGTCTTGGATTATGATTGCCTCTCAATTGTGACGTCACATGGAGGTGGCAGGGCTGAAATGAGAGCAGCTACCAGTTTTAGCTGTGAAAGCTGTGCTCACAGTTTTGAAAGTGTAATAGCAACTTTGATGTATTTTTTTATTAGCAAAAATGTTCTTGTTCTATCTTCTCAGATGGGTATATTTTCTGGCTTTCTTAGTCTTCGATGGTACTTACCTGAAAACCTTTAAAACGCCTGTTACAATCCTGATGAATCCAAACTTACAATTTGCCTGTTGCCCGAAAAACAGTCCAAAACCCAGAGACATTTAATTCACTGCCATATATGACAAAGAAAAGCAGCACATTTGACAAGGTGGAGCCAATAAATGTTTTGTCTTTTTGCTTAAAAATGACGGAAACACTAAATCAATTATCTAAACTATAATATATATATAAACTGAATTTCTCTCTGTTTTGTATTGGTCTGTCAAAACAAGGCATTGAAGGTGCTTACTACGGCAAATTGTAATGGGCATTTTTTTGCTATCAACTGGCATTCTGTAGACTAATCAATAAACTATTAATTGAGAAAAAAAATGGTAGATTAATTTATATCGAATATAACCAATAGTTACACTTAGACCTTTTTAAGAATATGTGATGAGGTAAATAAGTTCCACGTATCTATTAATTCACTATCTATTATTCACTCTCACTTTTACCCCAGGTGTAATTCAGATGGAACACCATCATACATGTGTGCTCATGACATGATGCACCTCTCATTAGATTCTCTTCCCAGAAACAGTGTGACATGTTTCAGTGTCTGCCTCTCACCTAATTGTCACATCTTCCCTGCTGAGCCTCCAGCAGCAAACAAAGCACCAGTGGCCTGCCCCGCCAGTAAAATCTGACTGGTTTGAATGGTGATGAGAGCCCACAGCAGTGTCATGCTTTTCCATCCAACTGTTGGGTTTGTTTTACACACACGCTGCCAGCTCCATGTACTTTCCCTGAAGGGCCCATGGGAGGCATCGCTTGGCAAAGTCAGTGTTTCCAGCTTTATGTGAGCATCCAGCTCACAGGTCCCTGGAGTTTTCTGCCTCCCTGTAGAAGCACAGCAGGCTTACTGACTATCAGATGAAAGGACGTGTGTTCCATTTATTAACTATGCATATTACTAAGTGTACTTTCCATAATTGATGGATTTTCCTCTGTAAGTACTCTACAATGTACTCTCACATTCACCACTGCTCTTGAGAGTCATTTTAAAAAGACATTATTAAGCATTTAGTTTTCATACATTGTTCATGATCCCTTTTCAATATACGTCGTATCATAAGGACCATAATATTTTGTTTGGTGTGTTACTGTGTTCTCCTCATGTTGGTTAAACTTATTTGGGCTTTACAGGGTAAGCACAGCCCCTAGTGGATCATTGTCCTCATAACGACAGACCTGACAATCAAAAAAAGCAAAGGAATGGGCTTTTAAGGACAACTGCTAAGGACTATCTGCTGTCACATTTTACTCACTGTGGCCTTGTTTTTACTGCAATATTGAAGTAAAACAGCATATTCATGGACAGATGTAGGGGTAATTAAATAATGTATTCTGTGTAGTATAACACAGTTATAATGCCATTAATTATTCTGAAGAAAAAAAAAATTCTTAGATAAATTGATTGAGTAAAATAAATGAGTGTATATGAGCGAGTTTCCTCGTTTGAGCATTAAATATCTTGTCTTTGTATTGTATGTAATTGAATGCAGGTCGCAAAGGATTTGCAAATCATTGCATTCTGTTTTCATTACAGTTATCAAGTTGTCCCAACTTACTCCTTAAATATGGATTATGTGTGCTATATGCTGTATTGAACTTTTTACATTTTTACATCCTCTACTTTAAGGTTCTCTTGTCCTCTCCTCTCTGGTCTGTGTAAGCCACCTGCAGTTTAGGCAAATCTTTTCTGAAGTTTTGTCACTTGACTGTTGGTCTCAGCCGAATCATTCATGGCTTGCCAATGCTTTTGCCAGATCTGGTTAATGCTTTATTTTTTTGTGAAATTTTTTTAATGAGACACAAAATAAAGTGATTTTGATAAAATATCACCATTTGAAGTTTTGATTTGGTATTTTTTCCTGATAGTAGCATTCGTCACACATGATCTGTTCAAGGAAATGCAAAAATACGATGAAAAATTCAGTTGCTACATTTTTTATACATGATATGATAAAAGGTGTTATTTTTCATGATTTTTTTTAAAGCATGCATGCCTCTCAAACCCACCATTCGGTGGTGGGGTTTGGAGGGTTAAGGGATATAAATATTTGAGCTGATTTACAGGAAATCTAGAATGGTAGCCAAAATGGAGGCGTATGATAAGATGATATGTGGCTTCATAGGTCAGCTTTATTGCAATTTGGGTATTCTAAGATCATCTTTTAATCAAAGCGTGGATTAGCCTTCTGTCTCACAGTAGCTGAGTCTAAATAAAGGTGAAATGTCAGCAACTCTCCAGTGATGGTGTTGGTCCAGCTCCAACCAACTGATTCTGAGTTATATCCATGAGTCAGACCGTGGGTGGGGGACCTTTAGGGGCCCAGCTTGTTCCCTTTCCACTGCAGAAAGCACTATATCAAACACTCCTTTTCTCCTTTCCCAAAAATAGGATGTGACTTGGAGCAGAAGCTTCCAGTGTCCGCCTCTCTGTTGTAATTTGTCCAAATCTGAAAACAGGAGGCTCTTTATAGGGAGCGACCTCACACAAATTAAAAGCCCCCAAGGGACCTGGTCTTAGGCCTGTAAGGGTGGGGCATGGGAGGAAACCTGCAGGGGTCATTTGCTCCATTCCTTGTTTCCCCCTCCGACTCAATTCCCAGAATTCCTCACCAGTCTTGCATTTATCACTATGCTACGAAAGTCAGCTCTGTGTCAGAGTTTTAACAGCTGCATGTTTTCCTGTCAGCTTTGTATACACTTACAACACATGGAACTGTTACAGTCCAAAAGAAAAATTATAATTGAATAAACTATGACATGTTTTAAGTAAATTCAATGCAAGCTAAAACAACTGGCTTGTCTAACTAAAGTAATACATTCCATTCACAGTACACCACATCCCTGACAGGCTGTGATCTGTTGTGTTCAGTCCATTGGCTTAATTATTGTTTCGCAGGCTAACGCAGAGACCGGCTCTCTGGGCGCAGAGGCTGCCCTCCTGCTGACTGCTGCCCAGGGCTCTAAGCCGGTACATTGGGCTAGAGATTTGAGTGGCGGGCTGACCTCAGACCGAAGGAATGTTTTGTCTGGATGTCCACAGCAGGGCTACCAGTCTGATGTCGACAGAACAGAGGGGCTGAGAGCCAGCAGGACTATGAAACACTCGTAGGTGAGGGGTTTGTGTGGGAGCTTTGTGCAGAACAATTATAGCTCACAGCGAAAGAAATGGACAGGATGAAATTATCGGAAACTTTGCAAACACTTGAAGCAAGTTTGTATCCTTTCACACACAGTCTCTCCCGCTTTTGTTTCCAAGAAACACAAGCATTTTCACCAGGGGTGCTCAACGTTTTGATGACAGATCGCCAATTTAGGAGCCAGTATATTACTGAGGGCCGCACGGAGAAAAAACAGTTGCGAGTTGTCCACTGAGCTGAATAGTGCATAACTTTCAGTCTTTCTGCCACAAGGAATTGCAGCATTATCTCCTTCACCTATATGAAGGATAATCCAGTTTATCCTATGCTAAAAGGGGTATGGAAGAAAGCATTGAAGCTTTATTTATGATTCAGCAAATTCAACCAGTTCTCATCATGGCGGCAAAAAAAAATGCAGCTTATCGATCATGAGAAAAAAATAAAGTGGACAAATGTGGAAGTGTTTTAAACCTACATTCTTTCTAATTGCCAGCAGGGGGCGACTCCATTGGTTGCAAAAAGCAGTCCATTATCTAAGTCAATAAGAAAATGACTCTACTTCTCACTTGATTTATTACCTCATTAACACTCTCTAATGAGTTGGGTCTCAATCTCTGTTCAAGTCTGCTATTCTAAGACGTTTTTTTTCCTAAATTACGGCCCGTTTAGAGTAAAATAAGCAATAAAGCAGGTTATGCTTTAGGGTGGGGCAATCATATGATTTATTGTGATTGATCAATTTGTGAGTCCACAAACCAATGTGTTATGTCACAGTGACTATGCCCACTATTTTAATACAGTCTATGCTATTACGTCAAGTATGCCAGGTGTGTGTGTGTGTGATACCAACAAAGCTTTCTGCTCTTAAAAATGTTGCTCCATAGTTCTACTTGTGCTCAAAAACTTCACAGGGTACCTTAAGTGTGCAACTTTATCACTTGATAACAGACTAAAAAAAACCCAGTCAAAAGTCTGGCGGCAAAAGTTGCTGAACACTTCAAAACAGTAAATAAAAATATTCGTAAAGGAACTAAAGGCACACTCCACACACAGTTAGCTCTGCATCTGTGGCACTTCTGAAAAAGGTAATAAAGTGAAGGATTGTAGTAATCCAGCTGGCACGCTCTGCAGTCATACACTCATCTCGAATGCAGCAAACGGCGGCTTCGCCTGTTAGTAAGAGGTTGAGAGAAGATTCCCTTAGCAGGCCTGAGCAAATAAACCTCAGCAGTTTACAGGCTGCTAATAAACTCTTGTGTAGATTGGCAGGAGACTGCTATAAGTCTGCACTGGACTTACAAACTGCACAGAAGCAAATACCTCCGGCTCAGCCTGGGCTAGCATGACAAAAGCCCTGCTCCTCATAACTCCCATTCCTTCCAAGACCCAGTTATGAAACACTGTTAGTGGCTGTAGGATCCATCCCTGTGACCTTGAGCAGCTGGAGTGTTAGTGTTTGACATTGTAAGCTGTGTTTGTTGGAGGATGTAACCATATGAGCATCTGCAGGCCTTTGGTTTGTTTTACGTCTCTGTAAAACATTTGAAAAGGATGACGGAAGGCCATGTCTGCACAATCTAAATGTCAAGCACAAGGGGAAAGGCTCTATACCGAAGCATATGTTGCCAGCGTAGCATTAGTGCTAGCCAAAATTAGGTAATCCTTTAGACAATCACAATGTTTCTCAATATTGTCTTCAGTCTTCTTCCATAGTATGTAATACATTTGTAATAAATACAGAAAATCTTGAGAGAATAAGACCAAAATCTGCCACCAGACCTCTTTCAGCCTCTACACCAGACACGGCCTACTCAGAGCTTTTTATTGCATCCAGCCATTAACTCCCACTATTAGATTTCCAGTGTTTCCTCAAAGCGAGGAATTTACTCCTGCAATTAGAGACATTATCTGTGATTGAATATCCAGCTGCAGGCAGCGTATTAATGCGTATGGTGTTACGCCACAGCAGAATCAGTTAATTACTAAACAAATAAACATGAGTCATGTCGGCAAATAAAACACACAGACATATTGCTCTTTTCCTGATTCGATAAGGGAGTCATTTTCTCTCAGCATTTTTAATGCTCACTGAGACTAATGCACACACATGTCATCTGGATGAAGATTTAGGTGGTGTGCAGCCCCAATCTTGAGCTAAATGTCCGTGTGCTGTCATGTCTGTTTTTGTTGTCTATCCTGTTTTATTGGTATGGGTAAACTAAATTATCAAATCTAATGCGTTCCCTTCTAAGAACTGATAATGTTATAGTGAGTTTACACTATGGTTTTAGCCACGATTTTCAACATAGCCATGGTTTTTGGAAAATGGCAACAAAATTCCAATATAAGTGAGTACTCAGACAACATAGTCTGTAACAAGTACTTGGATAAATGCTATGTAGCCAGTATCTGGTCGGTAGTAAATACTATGATTATGTTGTCGGTAATGTGTATTTTGACAGTACTTTGTCAACACTGCCTATAATGGAAACTTTCATAAAAGAGATTTCAGTGAGTACCCTGATAATTTAACCTGTAATGAAAACTATGATGTCACAATCTGTTGTAGATACTTTGTCAACATGGCCTGTAATGGGTACTTTAATAATATGAACTACAATGAGTACACCTAACTGATTCACATTAATCTATCTATGTACATGGTCGCCCCTAAAATTGGAATAATTTTTTTTTCAGACACAATCCTCTGTTAATTGTGGTTTCATTTTCATGTGATAAGTTTGGAAGAGATTGATTAATAAACTTTTGAGAAGATATACACTTTATCTGTCAAGAATAAATCGCATTGTTGCAATCATTTCCTGGAAAGACTTGTACGGCCTGTTGTTAGTGGCCAGAACGATTTGGGATTTAAGACCGAGACCAATACTAGAGGTGAAAAATTCACATTTTACCAATATGGCGGTTGATATGGTGATTTTTTGTGCTGGAATGAAGACAAACCTTTTCCGGGTGGATTGTGCACCAATTTGACTCTGCAAAGGTACTCAGAAGACTGATTTTTTAAAATAACTTTATTAAATTACCTTTAACATTTTTATACATACACTACATTACATTGTCAAACAATTCTACAAAATAAAACATTGATAGCTACATAAACACTGAATAAGGAAAAAATAAAATGAAATAAATTTGACACAATTTCTGATTTACCCCAAGCATAATTATCTTTTTTCCAATATATGTTCTGTAAAAAAGTTTGTCATGTCGCCGCATATCGGAAAACATATACACCCATGCCATACATACTGATATGTCTTTGACAGACAAGTATTGGCCTCTAATATTGCCTGACCAAAACATGGGTTTGACTCAAATTTTTAATAACCAATCACTCATAAACATCCTCGGTTGTATTGTCTGGCTGCCCTTAATGGAACATGTCACAGTAACAAGAGTCGGGCATGGAAAGAGAGATGGGCACAGGTCCAGAGGGCTGCTGATGTCAGCCAAAGCAAGCAGACAAACACTTAGACACACACAACACACAAAACACACAGCAGGGCCCATCTGTACGTCCTTGTGTGTGTGTGTGTGTGTGTGTGTGTGTGTGTGTGTCATACTGTTGTGTAAGTATTCTCTGTTGTATAACGAATTCTCAAGAAGTACTCAGACAAGACTGCCACGAACTCTTCACAACACACACACACACACACACACACACAATGAAATTCTCCTTGATGGTGCAGAACAGCTAGACTTCCATTTTCTCTGCTGCCAAAAATGTGTCAGTCATTTCCTCCAGACGTCCTTTATTATGTACAAGGGGTCTGTGTAAGAGCTGAATGAAATAATAGCTCTGCGACAAGGCCGCCTGCTGTCTGAACTGAACCCATTATTAGAGGATGGATTTATTCACCATCATTTATTTTGTTAAGTTTTGATTTGGAACACTTGAATCCATTTCCTTGACCGCAGTCTGTGTTACCGGGTACACGCAGGTCTTCCTTGGTGATGATGGGCTTGATCAGTGGTTGATTCTTCCAGTGTAAGCAAGCAAGTCACACGTATAAAGGAAGTAGTTTATTTACTTAGGATAGTTGGGATTTGTTCACACAAGGCACAGATTGTTTGTTGGCAGAGCAAAGTCTGTCTCATTGGAGTTTCATTCTCACATCTAAAGCTTTCCACGGATTTTAGGACATAAATAACACTTTCAGTGCATCACATCAGGGGTTCAGGAACCACAGTAGGTTTCTTACTTGGCAAAAAAGCCTTATGAAAAAGAATTCAATTCTCATCTGATGAGATTTTTAGTCTCATGATGTAGTTCTGCATTTTCTCATTGAGCAGAATAAACTGGCAGACAGCTCCAAGAAATAACATCATCTATTTTTGTTGTGAATATATTCCCTATGGCTGAGCACAAGAAGCCTTAGGGCTGAGTACCTAAAATTTAGGAAGCACTGCATTCTATCATACATTTTTAGCATACCTGCTGATATGAAAATATGCAGCCAGTTATCATTCTCCCTGCTCCAGGACTGTATCACAATAGGCAAACAGCTGCAGTGTTCATACTGTATGGCTAAGGTACTTTAGGCTTTTTGTTCGCTCTTCAGTGAATGAGCATGTCTGAAATGCCTGTGGAGGTTAACTTTATACTGAAAACGCTGCTCCTGCTGATGCTTGTTTCTACTGTTGGTTTTTCTGACTTCCCATCTTTCTACAAATCTGCTGTGGCTGCAGTAGCTAGTAAAAATGGGGTGTGCACTAATTTATGAAAAGTATAAATCAGTTTTTTCTTAAATTATAATTATTGATCAATAAAATGCATTTTACCATTATATATACTCACTTACTCATTACTCATTAAACAGTCATATTAAGAATATTATATTGAATGTAGGGTTTTCTCAGTAAATACAATAACAAAAATGCCAGACTTTGATGAGGCTGGAAGTAATTTGGAATCATGGGAGGTGTTGATTCCCTTGTTAACCACCATTGCGGATAGAAATGACCAGGGGTCTAATCACAGACTGCCCTGACTCTCTGCCAGATCAGCAGACTTTCTTTCACTACTGTTAGCACTGCCCGCTGGCCACCAGCTTCCTTGCTAAAGTGTCTAACTGAATATTCATCTCCGTAGCTGCCGTCTGCTCTCCACCTCTATAAGTCTTCTAGCAGTAGAGAGTGAGGCAGCGGGACTGTGAGGTGCGCTAGCTAGCTAACTAACTTACCGTCAGATGAGTTTACTACCCACATAGCTTTTGGCTAGCTAGTGGTTGGCTACGTTATCTGGGAAATTCAATTGTGGGGTAGCCTAACACTGTAAACCATTGTCAAAACAATCATACTATTAATAATAATTTTGAGCTTGTTGAACGTTGTTGTAACATTAGAACATTACGGTACACATTAGCTTGGTTGTTGGAATTAGCAACTTGTCATAGCCACCTATCACATGACGCAGGCTGGCTGGATATTGAAATATTACAACAAATTACCTCTCCTGGATTACTGAGTTACAAATTGGCATGAGGTTAACGGAAAATTATGCTGTGTGCTGTTATACAGTTTTTGAGTGTAATTCTGTGATATTGTATGACTCAGAACATCTTCTTTCAGTTTCCCACGTTTCCCCGGAAGTTAGGGTTAATGGGCATATGACAACATTAACAGGCAACCAAATAAAATGGATCATTGGGTTTGAACATTGCTAAAAAATTTGGGATAACGTAAGTACACAACTCAACACAACGTAGGCCTATAACATAAGTTGTAGGTCTAGTCACTTTTAGACATTTGAATGCGGAAATGTTGTATATTACACCTTGAATATAATCTGATGTAACCGAACTGTAAACTTTTATTTTGCAACACATTTCTGTGTTGAATGTTTGTTTTATTGTGCAAACATGTTATGTCAGTTATTGTCACAGAAAAACCCTTGTTGCCTACAGTGAGATGATAAGATGCTCACAACTGGTAAATGTGTAATTAGCGCTAAGCTAGCTTGGTTAGGACTTACAGCGAGAGCTGTTATATCTCCCCATATGTATGTGGTCGCTCTGTGTAAGCAGCAGGCTCATCCTGGGAATTACAGCAGGGATCTGGGTGTGGCACTGGGATTCTGTTTCTCTGCGTGAACACACACACACACACACACACACGCACACACAGAGGGACACACACACACACACAGACTATGATCTTTTTCTGGGTATTTTTCTCAACACATCTCTCAAACACTCTGCATTCTATTTGTCTGTATTTAAAGACTCCATCCTAATGTCATCCTCAGAGAGAGCAGAGAGATCTATAGGTCTCTCTTTATCCTGATTGGCTGGTTTTGGGCAAAGCAGGTAGCTGTCTGACAGAGTGACCGGCTGTGCTTGTGCTTTAGTAGCTGACTGAAAAGCCAGTTTTAGGTGAAAGAGGAGGAGGAGGAGGAAGAAGAGGAGGGGTCAAGGGAGGAGCTTTGCACTGTGCTGATGCCTGCACACACACTATGTTTGTGTGTGTGTTTGTGTGTGAGACAGACTGTAAGTGTGTGCACATGGTGTATCACAGGAACCAAAACAGAGCAGAGCCCCGGTCAGCTGAGGAGGAAAGTGACCAAAGGGAGACAGCAGAGACTTGAGACACAGGAATCTACTTAGACATCAGTTCTGTCATCACTTCAGCTAAGCAGGAGGGAGGCTAAACTATTGAAGAGTCCACATTCATTATCATCATTCTGCACAAGGAGGCCAGAAAGTGACCATGGACACCCCCAGGTCTATCCAAAATGAGATCAATTCTCTTAAAGGTATTTCCATATTCTGATTTTTATATTTTTGGGGTACTTAACTGTTTGTAATGTGTAATTAACAGGCCCAACTGCAAAGAATGAGAGGGACATTTTATTGTGTCTCTATAGGAAAGCAGACAGGGAGGGGTGTCCGACACAGGCATTGTTTGAAAAGCAGCGGAAGCTCAGAATATCCCCCCAGCTCAGACACTTTTAACTCAGCTTACATTTTAAACTGGAAAACAGAATTTAGGTGGATAGCTGCTCAGGATGAAAGTAGAAAAAGAGCTCCTGTTGCCTGTGTTAGTGTGTTTATCTTCCGTCTGCTACCTTTGTGCTGTTGACAGAGAAAAGCTTGTCACCGCGTCTCAGCCTGTGTAAAGAGACAAACACTGAAGGAGTACAGCACGCTGGCATGTGAATGACGTAAACTCACATTTGCCATGCAAAACCAGCCATGCAAATTCATGTTTCTCCCCTCAATTAAAATTAGCAGTGGAATTATGCCTAATGAATGGGCACCCCGGCTATTTACCATCTGTATGTCTGCGTGAGGCAGAAAGAGATGAAGCAAGTTGTTTCAGCACTTTTTTGCATCAGTTATTTGTATTTTTTGGTTGTGTCATCACGTTCCCATAGTTACGTCTTTGCAACATGTGACCTGTCAGGTTTTACCTCTCAGAACAAGTTATGCGCAGGTGTTGCTCCACTTTGTGTTCACTAACAGGGGAATGCTAAGAATTAGATCATGACTGTAAACTGGCCTTGTGCTTTGTTACACTGATGCTCCTGATGAGGGAAGATGATGAGTAGAAAGATAAGATGGAGTTGTTAATAAAGGCAATGGGTGTAATTTACCTGTCCTTCTTAAGAAGACATTTCTCCTTAAAACCTTGTCACCTGTGTGTCCAGGTGGCTCACTGGTAGAGCTCCATTAAGGCTGAGTGTCTACCGCAGCGGACCTGGGTTCGAATACGGCCCAGAGGTCCCTTTGCTGCATGTCTTCCCCTCTGTCTGTATCTAATAAAACTAAAAATGCCAAATATATATATTAATAAAGAATAGAAATAAAAACATACATCATACATGTATCAAAACATACATCGTTTTAATGAAGATCCTAATTCTTATTTGGGATTTGTTCATAGATATGAACAGGATCTACAAACACTAAAGAGCACACTTTATCCAAAATATTACTTATAGTGTTTTGTTTTTTTTCGATGATACTATTGTATTATTATGGATTTGAATTACTTTGTGTAATCATTTATAATATTTTTTAAATACTTATAATTTTTATTTTACAAAGCAATATGGTCTTCCAAACCTTTTATGCACTAACACTGAAATTCACATCAATAATATTAATGGAGAAGCCTGCCATCCAATAATTAATGATTGATCATAGTATTTATAGGCCCAAAGCAGAACTGCTATATATGAAACATGCTTTCAACTTTCTTTCAATGAGGATGGGATTGACCATTATAAGAACAAAGGTACCAATTCAACAGTTTAAGAAAACCTTTTTGAATCTGACGTAGACTCTTTAGGAAAAAAAATAAGAACAAGTTTTGGAAGATGCTGGTGAATGAGGCCCAAGGTTAGCTGAGTGTCATTGACGTAACCTGAACGAGCTCATAGACATAGGTGTATGGTAGGCAAATGGGCAAAGCAATTCATAATTATTTGTCCGGAACAGAGCATTAAAGCACTTTTCCCCAAACGCTTACCAGTTAAGACAAACAGTAGCTCATCAGGAGAGCAATTTGAACAGAGATGTTGCCTTCTTCTTCATGTTTGAAAATGTGCAGCATGCAGAAGACACAACACCCCATGAATAGGATTATGATCTAAGCCCAGAATGAATGTAATAAATACAATTCAAGACTTCCAAATTAAGTCCCAAAATAGATCCAAAGCCAACGAAATGTGATCTGATGATATCATGAGGCCACTCCCCGGCTCTCAGGGCCTGGCAGGGGCGGTGGTGGCTGTCAGGGGTAAATAATGGTGGAGGATGGAGGTGATCAAATTGATTTCCAGTTGACAAATGAATGCTGACTTCACACACAGACCCCAGCCATCGCCTACACAGGACATGTGCTCAAATATAATTTTGAATATTGAATCACGTATTTAATTAATGACCAGTATAAGCAGCCAAACAGTATTTATGATGAAACATCAGAAGTGATTGCATTACAGAAGCTTCCCAGGTCGCATCAGTGTCTCTGTATAAATCTCTATGTAATTACAGCTGTGTCACTGTCTGACACATTCTGTCGCCGGTGTGTGTGAGTCCTCACACAGTCACACTAATAGGAAGCTATTTATTGGATCTCACCACGCTGCAAAAGTTGGACAAGGGCCTCAGGATACCTGTATAGAGAGCATCTCAATGCTCATTCATCACATCTTAATCTGCAGCGTCAAGATACTGAGAACATACACACACACACACACACACACACACACACACACACACACAGATTCATGAACACGCATACATGCACCACCACTTATTTTTTCATTATATTATTACCCTTTTTTTTTGTTTTGTTTTGTTTTGTTTTGTGTCATTAGTTTGTTGTTTATTTCTTTTCTTAGAGATCCTCATTTGGGGAATACCAGTTTGCCTTGTATATATGTTTGTCTGTTTACCCTATGTTTTTGTTATTTACTTTGTGAATATATACCTTGAAAAAAAAGGGGAAAAAAATAAAATAAAAAAATGCAAGGTACAATATTGTAAATAAAATGAAATGACTCATTATGTTTGTGAAAGTAAGAAGCCTTGCAATAAAGTATTAAAAAAAAAGATACTGAGAACATGTGATATCAGGCCTCTTCATGTATAGTACCGTTAGATAATGCAGAGTGCAAAGACAGGGTATGATTCCAGGAAGCTGTCAGATGCACAGTGTGTAATTAATGTGATCTCTCTGTGTGTCTCCTCCTCGGATCGATTTCAGTCTCAGTTGCACTTCCTGAGGGGAGATCTGAAGCCATATAAAATACCTTTGGGCTTTTCTCTGTTTTACCTCATAATAGATATCAGACAGCCACTGTATGCACCAGGATGGGAGCTATAGTATCCTTCTGTCACCCTGCACCCATTTTATGGTAAATCTATTCTAACAGCTGGTTTGAGTAGAGGGAAGAAAAGATGCAGCATTTCTGTATTAATCTCCATTCTGTCTGTTATTTTTTGGACGTTTGAGTTTATGTATTGTTTTTTTCTGAATGGTTGTGGCCTTGCATGCATAGGTGTTAGATTGAATTCCATAATACATGTTAATATGTAACCTCTAAGGTAAACTGTGTGTCAAATTAGAAATTTTTGAAAAAGTTCTGTGGCCCAGAACTGTAATGATAACAATTTTTTTTAGAATATTTATTATTTACTTTGTTAAAATCATGTCATTTTTTTCCATTAGATGGACTTTGATGACATTGAAAAGTAGTGTGGGATCATGAGAGTTGTTGTCTTCATTGCTAAATAGCCACCGCTGATGATAAAAAAAACTATCTGACATGATTTAGACAGGAATGTTGTTCACAGATGAGTATTAAAGTTCTAATAAAGTATAAATATGCATTAACAAACACTAAGGCTGCTGCTACAATGGACGTTGGCTGCTCTGTTTTCTAGAGTTCAGACACCAGATATTAGATAAAAATCAGTCCAATAATGATATGAAATGCATAAAAAACTTTTTTCATATAGCACATTTCATACAAAAAATACGCAACACAGTGTGCTTCTCAATAGACAGATGCAAGAAATAGGATGTGTCATTTTGTTTATTTTCCAAAATATAATGCAAACCGAAATTTATTTGAATGAATGTTACAAAATAAATATTTATTTTAATCATCAGAGAACAAAATAATAACCTTTGTACTCAATATGTAACCAACAGTGGCATATATTTAAATGATAAATAAAAGGCATCATGAGGGATCAGGAGCAAAGTCTTGTTAGTCAAAAACATAGTGAACACAGTGAGTTTACCGGCCATTAGTTCAATAAGAAGTACGACACCGGGGAGTGAGGAACAGGGTGAGGCTCTGAAATGTGACATGCAACCTCCTCTCCATTATTGTCTCAAGGAAATCACTTTTATTAAGCAGGAAATGCTATTTGGACTGTGGTATGTTTGTGTTGCATTCCAGAATGTTTGGAAAGAAAATTGGAAATGTAGTCAGACTTGTATTTGAACATTTGTATACCAGTCTGCTATAACACTGCAGTGTTAACTCATGCCATTAATTCTGAGCTGAACTAATTATTTGACTATGCTCCAGCTTTAAGTGGCAGACTGAAAATCTGATGATGATGATTACACAGATTACCAGCTGTTATCCAGCGTCAAAGACAATGTTATATTTACAGTTTCTGCATGAAGCTTGCTCTTTGAGTCTCTATGCCTAATCAAGTAGGGGTGCACCGATTGCAATTTTCTGGCCGATCACCGATCACCGATTTTTAAAAAGCCTGACCTGCCGATTCCGATTTTGGCCGATACCGATTTTTTTATAACTCACAGCATACACCTTCAATGTTTGAATCTTTTTATATTGAAAAACAATAACACAGCAGTATTTTTCTTTAACAAATAAAGGAAATCACAATGTCTGAGGTAGTTAATAAAATATTGAACTTAAAATAAATAGCAACAATTTACAGGACAAACTAACAAAAGAACTGCATCCATTAAGTGTTTTTTGTTCTGTACAACATACGGCCGATCGATCGGTGCACCCCTATAATCAAGTACTCTGCACACACACATATGCATATGGTCATTCATGGGGTTTCAAAAGTCAGTACATTTCCAGAAAATGTTCGAAGGAAAGTTAACCTTGGAAATTATGGGAACAATTCCATTGTAAAACTACCTTTGTATTTGCAGATAAAAAAACAATATTAGGTCTTATGGCATGTTTTGGTCAAAAGTATGCCTTTTTAGTTGAATTGTAACCATTTACTGCAGTGCACCTATACATCACATGTACACAGATCATTTGACAGCATCCCATTGTGTTCAGTAAAATTACAGCCCTGTGCATGCAAAGTGCATTCTCCCAATACATGTGCAGCCCAACACCACTGTCTGAGAGAAAGCACCACATGCTTTCATGTAAATGTTTATGACATTCCAGGTAACAGGCAGATAGTAGACTAACGAAAAGTTTATAACACCTTCTGCTAGTTTTTGCAAGCGACATGTCATCATTTGGGATGTAGCTGGTTGAGCGTGCTAATTGTGGAGTTTTAAGCTTGGAAAGTGAGGATGGGACATCAAGGAAGTCCATGAGGAGGATATGGAGGCCTGAGAGGAAAATCTTTTTTTGGGAGAGACCTTGAATATTCCTATAATTTTGCAACTGTAGTAGCCATGCAGCATGCTTCATATTATACACACAGTAATCAGTCAGAGGGAATTCCCTGACCTGTGTATAGGTATTCTGGAAGTTCCTGTCTCATTTCCCCTGTTTCTTTGCCAAAGAATTTCAGCCACTGACCTGCCTGACAGTCTGCATCCCCATTTCCCACTTGTAGTGCACACATACGTAGACACGTAGACTGTGTTTCCTTCTGTCACGCTCTGCTGCACCTCTGTTTCCTGACCTGTGGCAAAGGTGGCATTCGTACAGATTGTCATATCTGATCTGAGGTAAACAGAGAGTATGTGCTGAAGGTAGCTCAGGATTTAGGAGGGAAAGTTGGGTCCCCTAGTGTCATGATTATGTGTGAAACAATAGCATTGGAAAGTTTTCCAGTCTTCCTCTGGTTGTTTACTTCAAACCTCTCGGAGATGACTTGTCACACCATCCTGAAATTCTTGCTCTTTTTTTCTTTTGAATTGATGCTTCAAGATGGGTAAAATTTAGCCAGGAATGCGCCTTTTTAGGACGTGATCTTCCCATAATCACAGGTTTTTGTGTCAGCATTTACAGGTCTGTGTGAACTCTTTGAAGTGTCTCTCTGTGCTGCCGTCATGGTGCATTCATGTGAGCAATGAGCAGTGCCAGTAACAAACCGGCCGCTCACATTATCACCAGTTTGATGATTACAGAGAACACTGTTTGTATTCAGGACGGTTTCAGGCCTGTGTGTGCTGTCAGACATGAGGAGGCGCCACAGCATGGGGTAATGATGTAATGCATACTCATTTGACAACAGAGTGAGAAGTAGAACGTTCCCTCTGTGTGTTTACCTTGCACTGTGACATTTTATAGTGGTGTGACCAGTGTCTGATGTGCACCTGTGTGTGTGTGTGTGTGTGTGTGTGTGTGTGTGTGTGTGTGTTTTTGTCATGTGAGTGTTGAGACGTATGCCCTTAAATTTTCTAACCCTGCAGTGTTATTTTCCATCTTGTCATCATCACTAGGCTCTGGTCCTTATTCATGAAATACACACACTTACACCTTTAAGTTGAGATTTAGGATTGCAACTGATGATGTTTTTACTCTCACAGAGCTTTCACATCATCTTGTCTTTATATGATTGAATAGCCTTATTGTTAAGTCTATAAAATATGAAAAATAATGTGGCCTGACGTTGATCTGACCCAACTCCCAGCTGTACTCCACAAGTTTGACCTCAACGGCTCCAGTAGCTAGGTGTGCTATGCATCCTGTTACGCGATTAGCACACGAACAAAAGCCATGTTTCCATCAGCAAATTTCTATGCACATTTTAAAGATTTGCAATTGAAAAAGCTTGATGGAAACAGCAACATTCGTAAAAAGCGCTTGAAAATGCGCATTAAAGTTATTACGCTCGCTTGAGGTGGTTTTTGTATATAGAAAATAAAGTTAATGCGCTAAATGGGAGATGGAAATGCTTTTTGCAAATAAGTTCTGACGTAGTGAACATTTAACTCGCATGACTGATCAGCTGTTTCTGCTCCGACATGAAAGAACAATTATAGGTTGCCTAATTGAATCTAATTCCTAAAGACATATTTTCTGTAATGGGTCGCCAAAGTTCTCAGATTAGCAACTTGTTTTTTTATTTTTTTTTCTCTCTTGCTCAATCTCTTCTTCTACTGTTTTCCTTTTTGCATTATCTCTTCTTCTCCTGTTTACTGACGGATTATCCTGCAGCAATACATTACAGCTCCATCTTCTGACCAAAGTACGTTAATGCAGCTTCGTTTATTCGCTCTTAACCACTTAATGGAAACGTCCCTAATTTGCATTTTCTTTAATGCGGTATTTCAAAATAGCTTAAAATTTGATTTGACTTTAATGGAAGCACAGCTTATAGCAGCTAGTAGTAGCAGCTAGCTGGACAATTGCATGGCAACTTTTCTCTCACAGAAATACGCACTAGTCCAGAAAACAGGATATTGACTTTATTGCTTCCACCTCAGACACTTCAATATGTGCAGTAAACATCCAGATGTGTTTATAGTGATGCAGTTTTGGTTAAATTTGTGTGTGTGTTCTCTGTGTGAAAAGGACAACAAAGTTTAAAAACTCATCAGCTGCAATCTCACCATTGCTAGAAAAAAGTTGCTCAAGAGTCACTCGGATAGTTCTTGAGATCTTTCCGGACCAAAGTGGTGGATGGAATTTTGTAGAATTTTATGTTAGTCTTTCAGCTCCTTGCATCTTCTTCTTCTTCTACCAGAATTCAGCCACACTTTTATAGTGTGTAGTTTTACAGTTGGATTTGACTGAAAACATATTTTTTGAGCAGCAGCAAGGATTTTGCTGGGAGAATTCATCTAAATAGCTGTATGCTGTGTGAATATGAGTTGGACACGATGACTCAGCTGCTAGCCAAGCAGCTGGTGAAGCATGAATGAAGCAGCTGATGCTAATTATTGAATGGACTTACACTGTTCACCATATCATTAACTGTCATTTAGCTTCATATGCACTGGCAGAACAGTGCCCTCTTCCTATTTGGTGCTGTACAGCTTTCTGAGCCAAAAACACAACGCTGCAGGGTAGATGGCTCTGGATGTAACATTTCTGCAACTGCATGATTTACTAGACTAGTTAGATTACAGCAAGTAGTCTCCAGTACTTTGTAAATTACATAATTCCCACATACTGTTGTGAAATGTGCAGTTTGGCTGACTCTTTAATAGCAGCTGTTTGTTGTAAGTGCTGCCATGTTGGATCCATGTCTCACGTCTTGGATGTTGCTGATAAGAAACAGAGAGCACAAAGAGAGGAAGGAAAAGTTGCAAGAGGCTTTTGATGACTCAGGAAGTTGTAGCTGCTTTAATGGAGACTGTTGATATGACTGAAAACGTGCTGCTTGGCCTGTCTCTATGTGCTACTGTACTCCTCGCAGTGGTGGAAGTATTCAGATCTGTTACAGATATCTGATACATTATATAGATGGATCATAATTATCGATGCGTTAATGTTTATTATGTTTGGTAAGAGTTTAGCTTATTTCTTTGTATACTGCAGTGTAGTTTAGTCTATGACAGTACATAGAAATGTACAGGTGCATCTCAATTGATTAGAATATGATGGAAAAGTCAATTTCCAGTAGTTCAAGTCAAATAGCCCCAACCAAGTATTTAGTCAAATAGATGAACATACTTTTCAGAGGCCAACATTTCCAAATTAAACAAATTTAAAATTGTTTTTTGTAATATTCAAATTTTTTGAGATACTGAATTGTAGGTCTTCATTAAACATAAGCCATAATCATTATAATTAGAATAAATTAAATAAATTAAGACATGAAAGGTTTCTATATAATGGATCTATATAATGTGTTATTTCCCCTTTTTGAATTGAATTACTGACATAAATAAACTTTTTTTATGATATTCTAATTTATTGAGATGCACCTGTATGTGTTGATGATATTAAATATAAATAATCTGAATTTGCAAAGTAAATGGTAATTAAAGCTTTGAAATAAACGCAGTGGAGTAAAGAGTACAACATTCCCCACTGAACTTGCTTATTTGTGTTGAAATGTTTGTTTTACAGTAGCCCCGATAAAATCTGAGTTATCCAACATGGCTGCAGTTCTAAATTAAGACATGATGTTACTCTCACCACAAACATTTAGTCTTTGATCAGAAACAGCCAGCTGCCAAAAAAGGCAATAAACTGTTTAACAAAAGCTGTGTGTCAGAGGAATGGAATGAGACTTAGGTTCATTAAAGCTTGGCTGAGAATAAGATAAGAATTTGGGAGGACAGTTTATGATTTTCTACAGTTTGGAAGATTAACTGCTTCTAAAGGAATGATCGGCAGCAGGCCTCTTGATGTGTAAAGATAAGTCTTTATAGAGGTCGGTGTATACTTTTCTCTCAGTCTGCGTCCACGCCACTATTTGATTTTCCCACAGTTGGCTGGTAGCAGAGTCTCAGGACTTAACATAAGCTTTTTAAACTAGACATTAGTCCAGACGGGAAGTGACTCACTGACCAATCTCTTGTCTGTTTATTTATTCTAATTTCTTTATCAAAAAACGATGCAGGATCAACAAATGATTAAAAGTCTGATAGGCTACATTTCGGATAACAAGCAAATGACTCATATTGGCTAATTGGCAGCTCCCTTCTTGACTTATCATCAGATTTAAAAGTGGAAAGTTGAATCTCCTTGTGGAAAATAATCTACTTCAGTTGATGATCTACTTCCTGAGATCATAATCAAAAAGACAAAATATGTGATGTAGCATGTCCGAACCAGCCAACTGCAATGAGTCAATGACTGCATATAGCACTCATCTATTTTATTCTTACTGTACATTTTTCTCATTTTCTCATCAAATTATTTATGATTAATTATTTTTCAGACTGTGATGCAGTTGAATGTGTTAAAATGAATGTGTAAAAGTATCCAGCAGTGAGTCTACAACAGACAGGGCTTATTCAAGCTGATGTAATATAAACCATTCTCTTTTACACATTATAGAAAGTCAGAGAAACATTAAAGGGACAGTTTGTCACAAAATCCAAAAAAACAGCACGTTTTTCCTCTTACCTATCGTGCTAATTATCAATATTGTTGTTGTTTTTTTTGCTGTGAGATGCATTTGCTGTGTTGGACTTATTGCTGTAATAATTGGTCTCTTGAATATAATAGAACTAGGCGTCACTTTGCCGTAAATTTTTTAATGTCTCTTTCCAGAAATCATGTCCCGGTTACTCAAGATAATCCACAGACCTTGTTGTGATCAGTTTCCTGTATATGAAAATAAATTTTGAATGTAGATTAATAAATAGTAGGGGTTGCCACGATTCTCCAAATCCACGATTCAATTAAACTTTTGATTTTAAGGTCACAATTTTGATAACATTTTCAATTAAAAAAAAAGCCACAAGATGGCAGAAGGGTACTTTTACAACCAGAGTTTGACTTTTATTGTTTGTTTGTGATATGCACCTGAATGCACCATGGGCGACCACTTTTACAAACAAGTAGACAGTCAATCCAATAATTGTATTCACTTCAACAAAATTAAACAAAAACTAGCATATCAACAGCCTAAAAACAAAGGGGAGTTTTCTTCACTTTTGACTTCATAGATTTACTCAAAACGAAAACTTAAGGTCGGATATATTAACTTTTAAGAAACGCCTTGGTACAGACATTGGTCATTTGAAGTTGGTGGCATAATGAAAAAGTATCAGATTAGTTGTATTCATCAACAATTATTTCCCCCCTTGATCATACCCAACCCCATCAAGATATTTTATGTGTCTTGGAATACAACAAGTCTAAGAATACAACATTCATTTCAGGCAAGGGAGTAAAGTGTGATTACTATCAGAGGCCAGCTGGCTCCTGTGTGGTCTGCTCTGTGTGGTCGATGGTAGAGGATTGGGCAGGACAATAGATGGTGTGACTCTTGCTATTGTTGACTTGTGGAATAGCTCTTCCTCCTATTTTTCCTGCTCGTCCGCCGCAAGGGAATTACATTAAATTCCTCCGCTGTTTATCATATGTCAGGCTTTCTTCAGCAGCATGTTACAGCTGTTGTACAACAGAACTGTGTCCTGAATCCCCCCCACCAAGCAGTATACACTACATTCTGATATAGCTGTATTGTATGCAAAAAACAAATCCACATTCTCCCTGCTGTAACACATCAGCACTGCTTGTCAGCGGTATCTTGTTTCACACTTTTGTCCACAGTCCCTTAGGCAATTTGTACACAATTCAGGAAATTCCTGTGACATGGATATCCCAGCATCCCTGCTTGGAAATGCATCATGGGTAGTTTCCTCTCTATGTTGTTTAGCTATTTTTGGTGCTAGTAGGACCCAGGGGAAAGACCTTACAGTATAGCAGGGCTGATCCACAGCTGTGATGTGACTTAGTGTCTCCCTCATGGTGAGCATGAAGTCTGCACTACTCACTTCCTCATATGGCCACTAACTGCTCAACAAGTGAAACTTGTGTGAGGTTGTAGGTTTGGGTCCTGAGTATTGTATGTGATGATTTGAGTACCTAAAGCAAGTGGAGTGTGTGAAAAAATGCTTTCATTAAGCACATAGTCAGTGTTAGCTAAGGGAGCAGTATTGTTATGTTGGTGGTATTAGAAAAATAATGACTTAAACCTGCAGTAAGTGATACATTTGGCCACTTGAGGGCAGCACAACAAGCTGCATACACAACAGTGACATATTATTAGCAAACATTGGAGCTACACTGCACAAGTGGGAATAAGGAATGTATGGTAGAACAATCAAATAATATTAGAAGAGCTGTATTTATACAACACTTTTACCCTGGTTAGTGGACGTGAGGGACTTCAGTGTGCTGAATGGATACAACAATTAAGAAATTAATTAATTAAAAGCATACATTTGACACTGTATATACAGGACTGGCTGTTAAAGGAAATGCATTAGAAATGATGGCTTGTCCTTGTATGCTGTAGGTGTGCTGCACTGTTGATTTTTCTCAAGAAACAAGACTCAGCGCTCAACAAATGAACTTTTGGCTTTCAGATGAGGATTAGCGGGCTGATCAGAGAACACTCACAGAACAAAGAAATAAACTTTCATGTCCAATTAATTCAAACTACTGTTTGAGCAGCTTTTATTTAAATATGGAGGGAACGTCCATCCTCCGCTGACTTTCTATTTTTCAGAGGCTGTAGCGGGCTCAGTTTTAACACTAGAATACTAGTATCAAATGAAACTAGAGAACCTAAGGAATATTATGATATCTTGTCAGGAAGTGCGCTAAATAAAGTTAGGCTAAATCGTGGCGATGGAATAACCAGAATGCCCATTTCCATAGTAGACCTCTGACCTCAAGATATCTCTATGGGTTCTCCCCAGACATGCCCACTTTCTACTAATCCCATGCAGGATAAATGTTTTATTTTGCATTTTTTTAAATGGTGTATTTGACTTGTCTTCAATGAGCATCATTTTTATTCATGAGTGATGATGTTCATCCCAATAGTGGTAGACTTAGTGAGACCTTTTTAAAAAAAAATGTATACAATTAATTGTTGTGACCTTTAGTTTGTGGTTGTAAAGGTTCATGAGGCTGTGATTATCCCAGAGACCTAGAGCATTCAAATTATGCTTTTCAGAACATAAGTGCTTACCATCGAGTTGTCCAAAAATGCAATTATTGCAGAAATCTCTGCATACTGTAATTTGAAACCAATGTATGGTGTTTGTCAAGTTCTTGATGTATTAATGCGGTATTGTTTTGTCATTTTAGCACCAAATATGTGTAACAAATGGTATAATGAGACATAATGGTGCATGGGAATGGCCAATACTTTTACATTACATTACATTACATGTCATTTAGCAGACGCTTTTGTCCAAAGCGACTTACAATAAGTGCATTCAACACTACTTCCATCAATCATAATGTTCTATACCCTTACACACTCTAAACTTCAACATTTGAATAAGCTCCTAACCAAAACACAATGTTTACTCCAGATTTATAAGTATAGCAACTTCTGTGTGGTGTCTACTGTTGACAGTTGATAAAAAGCAATGGTAGTACGTTGTAACTGAAGCCTTGTCCTTGGGCCTCATTCACAGTTGTCTCTCTTGGCTCCACTTGATATCTCCACGTTGGGTTAATGTGTGTGGTGCAATGCTGCATTAAGAATATGTGTTAATCATTAACCCTAAGCACTGAACACATTCAGTCAAACACCTGCTCGACTAGACAGCTTTTACACCACATACCGCCATATACTGTAACAACAGCTGCCATTCATGCAGGATATAATTCATTGTGCACGTTTTAGTGGCTGTGATACATCCACCTGCAGCAGCTTTAACTCTGCAAGCCTGATGAATTTTAGTAGACCTAGTTAGATGGCCTGATTGCATACATAAACTATATATAACTTTGACACTCTTTCACTCACTGACACACATGCTCCTTATACAGTATATTACACAATGCATACTGGCTCAAGCATGTCACTGAGACTACAGTGTGTGGCGCTGGTCCAGTGCATTTAAATGCTGTTGCCTCTCTGGTTAGAAAAGACTTCTGTCCTCGTCATGCTTTTTTTTTTTTTTTTGCGAGAAAATTTGACACGCTATCATTAGATGGTGAAAATGTCTCTTGTTCCTCACAAAGCTGCATTGAAACCTTGCATTTAGCCTCATGAAACACCCTAATGTGACTGTAATTATTGAATTAAACATCTCATCTGTCATTCCAGCAGAAACACAGAGTGCTTGTGTCGGATTTAATTTTATCCTCTCACTCATGTTCTTTGTTCCCTTTCGATTTAACGCCCTTGTTTGCCTTTGTCGCAGCTCTGAAATTTTAGCTCGTTTTCAAACACTTCACACTCACACATACACACAAAGTATTATTATGGAGGGCGGCTCTGACCTATGAAGGGGGAGGGTGGGGGAGAGAAGCGGGGGAGTACCATTCTGTTGATCTCCACGGCGGGAGGTGTTTGAAAGAGAGGAGCGGAGAAGGAACACAGATAGTGAAAGAAAGTCAAGGATCCGGCGTGACACTCTCAGATCAAAAGGCAGAGAAGAGAGGGAGTTAGCTGTGAAGAGACGCTGTCAAGGGAAAGTCGCTGCAGCAACTTTTTTTTAAGTTCCAAAGTCCTCGACTGTAAATGTTCAGCATGGAGTCCTTCTGCTCGAGCAAAGGTAAGCCATGCTATTGTGTATACTGCAGGTGAACAGAGCTGCAGCTGAAAGCAAAGAAAGGAGGCCAAGTCAACAGGTAAAGTGATACAGGTGGAGAGCAGACAGAGAGGGAATTTCTATGCTGTGGGTGGGACTGCACATGGGTCAGACTATAAAGCAGCAGCAAACACATAGCAGGTGTCTGTGGGAATGCATGATTATCTGTACGGTTGGGTAATATGATGATATACGGTGCACTTTGAGACAACGGAAGTGTCTCAGTTGGCAGATTATGGCATACAGTTAAAGGGAAGTTATTCTTCAAGTGTCACTTTTTGTGTTGAACCAGGTAATGCTGCAAATCAATGTGCTTTATGGCAACACTGGACTCTTGATTTGTCAGGTTTTTACTGTAATTACTGAGCCGGCCTGAAAAAGACATGCTCATTTGGTTATTTTTTCAGAAAAAAAGTACTATATTTTGAGCGAAATGCCACATTTTGTGATATATTTAATACATAAACAGACCTATAAGAACAGTGACCAATGCATATTTGTGCATTGTGCATATGATGGAGGATATCATTGACAGTCACTTGTTCTGTCAGATGGGGATTTCCATTGTTGCAAATGTAACTTGGTCAGTAGTATTTTGGAATTTGATACTGTTACAGCAGCAACGACATTATGCAACCATGCAACAATGAATACATTATAATACAGCTGGGAATGTGTGTAGCCTTAAGGCATGCATATGAGAGTCCTGCTGTTCTATCTGCTGTGACAGGGAAAAGTGAGTGTTGGACAATTTTTGCTTAATTATTGCTGAAATAATTCACTCATTATTATCAACAATATAAATAATGGAGTAATTGTTTAACCCCCTCACATTCCACCCTGTTCTATAGAGAATCAGGGGTAGGGAACAGGGCTGTTCATGGGGGGACAGTAGGTCAACAGAAAATGAACGAATAATTTGTGCTCCATATTGCCTGAAGAACATTCTCGTCTCGAGAATAGATGGCATTTTACAGGAACTCAACTTTAAAAAATGTGTTTAAATGCATGTTGTCCTTCCCTCCACATAGACTCTCCATTGTCTCAGAAAAAGGTTTTGGTTGTTTATTTGATAACTTGACCAGGAATAGCTGGTGGGTTGCAGTGCATGCAGAGCCTGATGTCAGCCAGCAACAAACTGTGTGTATCCAGGAAACCTTAAACTGGAGTAAATGATTATTTATCAGACAGACTTCCCTTATAGATTAGTCTTATGTTTCCATGAACTGTAGTTGGGAGACCTACAATTTCATTAGGCCAACTCAGTTAGCTTTAACATTAACCAGGCTCTTAGCACGTAAGTAGTCCAGCAACTCTGTGGTGAAGAAAGGTCTGGAGAAGTTTTGATTAATTAGTGAGTTTCAAAAAAAGTGCTTTAAACGCAGTTTTCCACAGTTGTTGTACTGCGTGCGCTTCACTGTGTCTGTACCACCTGCAGGTTATGGTACTGTTCTACACACACAGGGAGTCTCACTTTTTTTTTTTTTTTTTTTACCATAAATGATTTTATAGGCACTTTCTCATTTTCATTAGACAGTGACAGAGAGAATGGAAGAGGGAGACAGAGGAGAAGACAGATAAAGGGACTTTTGGGCTGGATTTGAACCAGGGTCCGCCACGACTCCTTAGTGGTATGCGCGCTACCAGTGAGCCAATGGGACGTCCGAGACCACTTGTCCTAAAGAGGGAGGGTCGCTCTGTAACATTAATGATTGAAAATTAGAACTCTGCTAGTTTTCCTTTTGTGTCAAGAAGCAAAAAGTTAATTGCATCTTCCAATGTAACCATTGCACATGCACACAGAACAATTTCAATGCCGGAACGATATGTCAGACATCCCTAATATCGTGCAAAAGCACTTGGCAGAGGCCGAATGAAAGACAGAAGTTTTTCTTTTTGAAAATTCATGTGCATGATTATCCACATCTCTCTGTCTGTCTTTGATTCAGCCTCTAACAAAGTCTGTCTGCACTGATATATTTTTGTTTTTCACACGGTCTGTCCTTCTGAAAGCCATTTGATAACGTTTTCTTTCTCTTCGAGAGCCCAGGGTACTATAAACAATTTCTATTGCATTTGGGTGAACTAATACTGTAATGAACAAAACAAACATATTTTTTTTACTTGAAAATAGGTTATTATCCTGCCACAGACTGAACACAGAGATTGTAAGTCAAGCTACTATGATGCTTTTATGTGTACTGTTCTAAATGGCAGTTGGTGTCACACTTTCAAACAGATGAAAGCATTATTATGTATCTGTAAAAATCAAAAAGCATCAACACAATGATGGCACAGTATGCTGTACTTACTGTATGACTGATAATTGGTTCCTCTGAAAGTGGTGTAAAACCAGCAGAGACACTGTAAATAATGCACTACCACTTGATGTTTCTATGTACTGACTGCATTAACCTCTGATCTCATAATGCTGCATCAAAGATGGATTAAACCTTTGGAGGAGTAACTCAGTAGAGAATGGATGCTGACTGTGGCCGTGTGGTCCTACAGAGATTTACTGTCTTGTCTTCACTAGCGGCTCCCTAATTTGCCAGTTTATGTCCCTGTTTCAGCAGCCTGAGCAGGACAGTATATTACCCTGCGTCTGCTCTGCTGAGTGTGATGCTGACTCTCAGTCCAGAGCCCACAGAGGAGGGATTTTTCTCTCACTCAAAGGCCCTTTGCTGTCACACACTCTGGGATTACCGAGGAAGAATTTCCCACTGAGCTTCCATCAGGCCACAGCACGATTCAAAGACCTCCCACAGAGTGAGAAGAAGAGGTACTGTGTGTTACTGACTGAGCGTTTGGCCGGTGGAGGTTTGTCTGTCTGGCAGCGACCAGTGTTCCCAACACTTTCAGAGGCTGCATTCACTGCTGGAATGTGCTTTGCAGGGCTAGATGGCAGCGGCCACCCCCTAGTGGGTAACCAAAGAGTCTAATGCAGTTGCACATTGTTTTCTATCATTGTGGGTGTGTTTACTTTTTACTACTAATGAAATGGTTCTGATCATGGAAACTGTGTCTCGTTCACAACCCCTCTGATCATCGTCTCTGACTGCTCATCTACCTTGTAAGACTTTGTAGTACTAGGGCAGTCTGTGGCCTAGAGGTTTGTAACTGGAGAGTCGCCGGGTCGAATCCCGGTACTGACAGGTCAAGAACTGAAGTGCCCTTGAGCAAGGCACTTAACCCCCCTGCACAGCTCCCCGGGCGCAGTAATGTGCTGCCCACTGCTCCCTGCATGGTGTGTTCACTTGTGTGTGTGTGTGTAAAAAAGGTTGAATTTCCCTATTGTGGGATTTATAAAGTAATCTTCTAATTAATAAAGTAATCTTCTAGTAGATGCCCCCTTAAAGGACTGTTATGCAGGATTTCCTTAAAATCCCCAAAACAAATCAATGTATAGACACACACAATACACTCTTTTCTTTTCATTTTGATGTTGTGGGTGTCAACATTTGAACATGAAGCTACAAAAATAGCAGCCACAGTGGAGAAAAAATGTAAATATATATCGAAGAAAATTATCAAGTGGACAAAGCTTGTTAAACGATGAGTCAATCTGGACTTTGCATTTACCTTTGTTGAGCAGGGGAGGAGGGCCCAAGTTTTAATGTTGTGCTTACAGTAACAGTAAGCGACAAGTCCTGCAAAGTATGCCTTTAAACGTACATGCATGTTGCATCCGGTCTTAATTAATTGACCGAAATCACGGCTAAATCTCAGAGAATAAAACCGAAGCTTTAAGAAAAACACAATCATTGTATACATTCAGACCTTCAGTGAATATTCCCTCTATGGCCCAAAAAGCATTGTCCTTATACGCTCACCGGCATCTTTATTAGGTGAGGCCTGTACCTAATAAAGTGGTGGTGTGGTGTTCTCCTGTTTTAGCCTATCTGCTTCATGGTTAGATGTGTTGTGCTCAGAGATGGTCTTCTGCAGACCTTGGTTGTTTCTAGTGGTTATTTGAGTTACTGTTGCCTTTCTATCATCTCCAACCAGTCTGGCCTTCTCCTCTGACCTCTGGCATCAATAATATGGATATTTTCTCTTTTTCAGACCATTCTCTGTAAACCCTAGAGATGGTTGTGGTCTAGATCAGCAGAAATACAGAGTCACTAAAATGGAAGAAGTTGATTGACAAAAAAATAATATTAATTAACAGTATTATTATTAACAGTTTTTTAAATAAAAAAATGTTGGTTAAAAAAGTAATCTAAAGACATCATGTTTGGCTCTGGGAAACTGGAAATGTTTGCCCATTTTAGATCAAATTAATTTATAAATCAATAATACATGAAAATAATTGTTATGGGCATCATCACAGCAACTGTCAATTCAACTGAAAAATATTTGATATTTTTTAGAAAAATGGGTTTAGTGTATTTTTTAAAATATATATTTATATACTGTTCCATTTTCTTATCCATTTTTTTCTCATTTTGTTCGTGTAGTTTGTCTGGAATAAGACATAACCATTTAAAACAAGCTGCAGAATGTGAAGCATTTATCAACATGGGACAAAAATAATGTGCATCCATAAAAGCTTAAAAGGTGCCCACTAAAATGTTATTATCCTCACCATAGCCCATTTTATTATAACCTAATGATTCATGTAAGATGTTTACCATAAATATTCACCATAAACACTTGTGACAGTCAGCTGTTAAAAACTACCAAGCGTTAGACAGGTCCTGTTTTAGAGCAGGATATTTCCTGGATCAACGACGTCATCTGGTGATGATTTAACACAGTGTTGGTTACAGTGAAAGAAACACTATCAGGGCTAATGGCTGGTAGCTGGTATTCATATGGACACTGTGCTGGTGCTTATGTGAGGCATGTCCTGCACAGTAGCAGGCGATGTGGGTGGTAAGTGTTGGGCCACAGTGTTATGACCCCGGTGTGAAGGACAGCTGTAAAATCTGAGCCTTTCATCTGAAATAGTCACCTCACTGAAGAGCTGTGGGACATTTTTAGGATAACAGCCTTTTTTTCTGGAGCTTGAACACCGAATCTTGTTCTGTGTTGCACTTCAAGTCATTTTCTTGTAGGGTTTAGTAAAAAAAGATGGCAAATTTTAGACAAATTTATCTAGAAAATCAGATCAGGTTGTGGATAATCAGGACCAATTTTTTTTGTATATACCATAAATGAGTGTGTCGGATTTGGTGCAAAACATACTGCCTCAGGGCCTGAACTGATGGTTTTCAGAATCAATGGTGGACAGTAACTAAAGTACATTAACTTTAGGCCTTACCATGTGCTCATCACATGATGCTCTTCACTTGTGCATGCATAGTGTTTTTTAACAGTTCAGTTTTACCTTGCAGTGATAAAAATGACTATTCCTTAGAGCAGCTATTCTCAACCTTGGGGTCCCGACCCCAATTGGGGTCGCAAGATGATTTCTGGGGGTCGCCAAGTCATTTTGGAAGTCAGCTCTGTCTTCACTGTGTTAATGTATTAATGTGTTTTAGTCTTTTTTGTCATTTTGTTTCTTTTTGGGCCATTTCATGTCTTTTTTTGGTCATTTTGTGTCTTTTTTGGTCATTTTGTGTCTTTTTTTGGTCGTTTTGTGTCTTTTTTTGTCAATTTGTGGTCAATTTGAGTCCTTTTTTGCTTAATTTTATGTAATTTTTTGGTAATTTTGTTAAAAGTAACAATTAAATATAAAAATATATATACATGCACAGACAGATAGATGTTTTAGTTGTTGTCTGCTTCCTTTCAGGTTCTATGAGCAACCCATTTAATTCTGTGCATTGTGGCAGTAGTACAACAATGTGTTGACATTGAAAAGAAAAAATATGCTCAAGTACTTCTAAAAGCAACTACACAAGTATTTTAATTCTGACTTTGACAGAACAACTTTCACTTATATTGGAGTAATTTAACCAGAAGTATATGTACTTTAACTCAAGTACTGGCATTGTGTACTTTGTCCACCACTGTTCAGAACTACTTCTTTACACTAAAATATAGTGTGAATCTATCTCTAGGTCATGTTATGTTTTTTCTCAATACATTGGAACATCCCTGGTTTACATTTCTTGCACTTGCTTTGGTCCATTTTGTCCAGTAGATGGTGATATTGGCCTGTTACTTTGAGTGTGCCTCCTGGACATGTTGTTCACAACCAGTCATTTTTTTCCTGCTTAATCCTCCATGTAACAGGATTTACAAGATGAAGATCTCCTCTGTCTTTTGTGCAAAAATCACTTCAGCAGACATAAACTTACCCGAAGGTTCAGGCAGGATGATAAATGTGTAACTCCGCTCTTTGTCGGACAGCTAATAAACCCTGAGTGTTCCAGCATGTGCAAATAAATGATCCCATTTGACTGAAGTCTGTGAAACACACTCGGAAAACCAGTTTCTCTTTTGTCTGTTGTTTAACCATGCTGATTCAAGTCTGATGTGCTTTTATCATATAATACAGCTTGCTGATATTTTTATCTCCCACAGCTCTGATTGTACTCATACTTTGTCTCTCTGTCTGTTTTTCAGGTGAGTGCCTCTTCTTCTGTGGTTTCATTGTTTTCTGAGGATGAGCCGGAACATCTAAACCAATAAGTACTGCATGAACTAAAGCCTTTGTTGTTTGATGATTGAACTTTTTTTTAACCCATCAGCACATGTTTTCTTTCTGTGTTAAGAGAGTTCTCACGAATTAGAGGGTGGGGTCAAGACCTGCCCTCATAGGTCATCATTTTCCTCTCAAGTCCATCTGGAACTTCTTACACCCAGTTTGATAATCCAGTGGAGAGACTGTAACACCTGGGTGTAGCTTGGCCCCCATAATAGAGCAGGTCACGTCAATGTTTTTAGCTTAGGCACCAACTCAAGGTGTGTCCTGGAACGGATGGCCAATGGCTGACCTGGGTGCATGCTTGTGTTTGTATGTTCTGCAGTGAATTTTAAAATGGTTGATAAGAGGAGGAATGTCATCAAACGTTGCTGAAATGAACGTGCGGGCGGGTGTGTGATTGAAGGGTTGGGTGGGGGCAAACAATGCTAGCTCAGTTACTCTGAACTTTACTCATAAAGCAAAAATGCCAAGAACGTTAGTGTGCGTGTGGTCGGCAAATCTCAGTACAGTAGCAAACTTGTGTTTCCTCACATCAGGACTTCATACTGGAGGTATCTGGAACAAGTGGTGACCAGATATCTCTCTGCACTGCACACTGGTTCATATTCCTTCACCTGAGGGTGAATAATTACTCTTCCAGAGACCGTGTCACATGGGTGCTCTTACAAAGCGAGGTAGATAATTGTTAAGATGATCCAACTGGTTTGCTTTTCCCTTCAAAGGACATGCAGCTATGAAAGTAATTTGATAGTCTAATATGTCTAATTTCCCTGCAGCAGGTATTTCATGGAAGTAGTGTTCACTGGTAAGCTTCGGTTTTGCCACAAGAGTGTACTCTTGTTTCCAGTGTCTGCTGTGCCCTTGCACATGTGTAGGAGCAGCACAATGGGCCCCACAGCTTTTATTACTATATTTCATGGATTCATTACAGTAAAGCCTTTAAAATCACATACTGTGTTTTTTTTTCTAAGCATGTACCATGAAAGGAGGTTAAGAAAACATGAGTCGGCTGTTTTTTTTGGTCAAACGGTATTATCTGCAAGTATCTGCTAGAATTGGTAGAATTTTTTTAAATTATTCTTTATTTAAACGGTCAGCAGTTCATTCATACCGAACATACAGTATTATTTAGTTATTTATTTTATTTGTATTTATTTAAATGTCAGCAATTCAAGGATACTGAATATACAAGACTTTTTATTTTATTTTTATTTATTCTTTATTCACATGGTCAGCATTTGACTGAACACACAATGCTGATGTTTATTTATCTTTTTATTTTAATTGTATTTATTCTTTATTTAAATAATCAGCAGTTGACTGATACTGATCATACAATAATTTAATTTATTTTTTAAATGTATGCTTAATTCACATGGTCAGCATTTGACTCAACATGTATTTTTATTACGTTTTTTTTTAACTTTCATTTATTTTTTATTTTCTCAGTTTTCCTTTTAAGAATTGGTTGATAATGTAATAGCTGAATGTATAATGATGTTAAATATTCTTCTGCAAGTAATTTGTTTTTGAGAGCAGCCGTCTGAGTGCATATTCATATTGGTGCAAAATCCAATTAGAAATCAAAGATGAACTATATGGGCCACTATGTCAGTTGAATTTTCCCCGGTAAAAATCATTGTCCGTATCGGTCTGAAAAATCCCACATCAGTCTGGCTCTGAAAAACATAAAGTAATTCTCAGAGCTGTCAGGGGAGAAACCTGATAGTGTGTTAGCTGTAATTACCATGCTGCTTTGTCCCCACGCGGGCCACACGCCCTCAAGGAAAAACTGTTGCATACACTCTCTCCATGACTGGTACCTCTGTGGGCTTTCATACAGCCGTTCTTTTGGCCTTCTTTTTTGTGCCAGTAGTGGTAAATGACTCCACTGTATTGTTGAGTGTTGGAGCAGCTCCCGCTCACTGGTTTTTATTACAACTTGGAACGGGAAGCCACCCATTGTTTGGACTGTTTTTCTCTCTTTAAGGCAGGAGTTTTAATCGTAGGTGTCACAGTGGAAAAACAGGATGTGGAGCCAGTCCAGCAGTGCTGATAAGAACAAGCAGAAAGGAAAGCAAAATGCCATCTCCTGCAGCAGGGAAGACACTTAAATTGTGGGTGTGACCTGCCACATTAAAAGCCTGTATTAAATAAGATTATCTGTATAGTATAAATGTATCAGTCAAAATGAAACTTGATTATGTCCTTTGTGTAGGTGTTAATCATTGCTTCCAGTGTTGTACTTTGATCATGCACCTTAACAGTGAACATTGATATTTTAATAATCCAGCAGCAGGGAGGCTCGGGGTGTGGTGTATTATTTCCCAGCGTTCATGCCTTGGTCTCTTTCCAGTCTCACTGACAATGCCTTGTGTAAAATCAACAACCCTATAGGCATAATTAATATAATCACTTTAAAAATCTCACTCCACCCATGGTGTGAGGCTCTGTACCTGTGTGGGTAATTATCTCTTGTTCTTAATGTGGTGTCGCAACCACACACTCAGGATCAAGCCACAGGAGTTGTTTTGTTCTGTAGGTGCCTGACTTTGCATATTTAAGTCACATCGTTGCATGAAAGGACACGTTGGGTACATTTTGTAGTGTTTTTTATACCCCCGTAATTATACTCTGCTGCAGAGTGTCTGTGATTGTGAGCATTCCTGAAGTGTGTGAAAGTCGACCCTGACAGATATGGGATTCTTGAGGCCGATACTGATTTTAGAGGGGACAAAATTTGCACATTACTGATATGGCAATCGATATAGAGAATCTTTTTAATTTGGAATGAAAACAGAACTTTTTTATGTGGATTGTGCAATGATTTTGCACAGATAGGACTATGCAATGGTACTTTAATAAATAACCTCATTAAATAAATACTGATGAAATATTTAGTATTTTCTTTGCATATATACATACAATATCTTACTTTCAACTAATTCTAGAAATGACACCTGAGAATATTAAAAATGAAAAAATAGCTAGATAAACAAGGTCAGTTGTTGATCTTTTAAAATAATTAATACATGGAAATAAAATAGCTAACACCATTTCAATAAACAAATCACCAAGCATCGTTTGGTACTTTACGTGTTCTGTAAAATGAAGTTTTCATATAGTATGCCAATACCGATATGTCTGTACAGGCTGTCCTCATGAATGGTTTTTAGTATCTGTTATGAAAAGTAATGCACTGGAATGCATATGTATCCCACAAAATTTTGACTTGTGACAAAGCAATGTAATATTAAAAGCGGATGTGGGTCGGAAAGGTTGGTGAATGGATTAAACCCATTAGTCTTTCAAACAGGAAACTGGTGTTCGTGTCCTGTTGTTGGAAGTTGTGTCCGGAAGAAGAGTTTTTTAAGCATAACTCTGTTCTTTTTCCCATACTTAAGGATAGTGGTTTCGGTGCCTAAATTTAACCGGTTTAGAGCACAACCATGGGTACAACCATGGTTTTGGGACATAAATAAAACATAATAGGCTAAAGTTTCCCAGTTTGAACATTAAATCTTTTTTCCTTGTACTGTATTCATTTGAATGTAGGTCAAAAGGGGTTTTCAGATCATTGCATTCTGTTTTTATTAGAATTCCCTCAGCGTCCCAACTTTTTTGCAATCTGGTTTGTACAGCAGCTGGCGTCACGTGTTAGCAACATGTTGAAAACCTTGTTCGTCACATTTCATAGAAAGTCATACGAATTTCTCTGCAAAGTTTTTTATGAGAAAACTTTAGTCTGTATAAGATACAATATGGGCGGAAAAAATGGGTAGACCATAATTTGTTTTGGCTCCAGTGTGGAGTACACAACAGTTGGAATGGAATGTGTTTATGACCCATCAAGTGTTATTTCTGCACAGGGATTATTTTAAGTCACATTCATTTCTCTATGCAGGCTGATCTGTATCTGGTTCACTTCATACCTGTCTGTTCAGCAGCTGGGGCGGTGCTCTGTCCTCGCCTCTGAGCACATGGAACGACAGGATTTCAGGAAGTCACGTCTTGTTTTTGTGCATCACAAAACAGACTGCACAAGGGCACTTTGAGGCAGAGTTCTGA